>NC_059134.1:48549629-48864506 GCF_020740605.2 Lemur catta
ACTTTATGCAAAGGTGTTACTGAAGATAATTGTGAGTAGTGGCTTAATGGCTTATCCTTGTGTTAAATAACAACACTTCTCAAACTCTCAGGAGAAGGGAGGTACAATCTGTACTTCAGGCTTTTTGGCAAAAATAACCTTCATTTAGGCCCCATTATGTACCAGGTGTGTTGATAATTATTTGACATATATGATTTCATTTAACACTTAGAAAAGGTAGGTATTATAACTCCCCTTTTATTGATAATAATTTGAGTCTCAGAAAAGTTCAGTAGTTTTCCCAAGAACATATAGCTAAAAGCTGGAGTAATAAGGATGTGAACACAACCTGTCTTTCTCCAAAGCCAGTTCCCTTATTCCTCCCTGACTCCTCTTTGTCCAATTTTGAAAGTAGAAGTGCCTGGAGGGTAAGGTCATGGTTTTGAAACTCTGAGAAAAACTTTCCATGCTAGGATATTAACTCTCTTAATGCAACTCCTCAGGGGTTCAGACAATCAAGAATTTGCTGCAGTATAATTTTCCTATAACTGAAAACGATGTGTTTCTTTAGCACTACAGGGCCCAAATTCAAGAGAGATTGTTTTCTTGAACGAGTTGCAAAGGATGAGGAAGAAGTGTTTAACTTAGTGATCTGAATCCCCTGCTTTGTGCATACAGTTCTTAAGTACCCACATTATCCTCATTATTTTGTACCTACAAGAATTATTCTTTTTCTACTCACTCCCTTTTCCTTTCTTGTTCTACTTAAAAATTACTTCTTTCCAATAAGACATCTTACATTTGTTTATAGTGCTTTTTACACTATATTTTCAAGACACTCATCTGAAAGATAATTTTGTCAAACCAGGAAATAAAGGTAATCTCTTACTGCTGGAGGAGGTGAAGGAACTTCTTTCACTCTAGGAGATCCTCACACAGACATGAGGTTCTCAATCCTCTGAATCGGGCTGAGGTTTATTTCAGGTGAAGGAGTGGGATAAGCATGTGCAGATGAGCCTTCTATTAAGACCCCTCTTGGCTCCCAGGAAAACTCAGGAATTGTTTTCTGAGTCTTAATATTATTGCATCTACAATGACAGTAGGCCAGTTAGTGAGGAAGCAAAAACTCGACCTTTAGAAACAGGCAGATTTGGGATCAAATTCCCAATGTACCACTTACCAGCTATATATCTCTGGGCAAGATATTGATTCTTTGGGCTTCTTGCTTACCAGTAAAATGGGGATGATATAGCAACACTTATGTGTGTGATTATGAGGATTAGAGGTAACATCTATAAACTACCTGGCACAATGCCTCGACTCATGTCAGGGCTTTAACATTTGGTTGCTCCTATGGTTATTATTCTTGCCATATTTAAAAACAGCAGCCAGTACCTTATAAGAAACAACTTTCTGTGCCAATCAGTTCTACAGGCATCTTTTGCTGTGAAGGAGTAAGGGAAAAGGTAAGAGCCCTCTTGTAAGCCTATTCTTCTATACAGGAGTCTTGGCCTAAAAAACAAACAAAAAGTCAAAGTGACTAGTGGTCTAAGTTTGTTCTCAAGGTATGGGTGAGATCTCTGCTTTATATGAAATAAGAGTCTCCCATATTAAGAGAACCTTCCTTTCAGTTTGAGGGAATAATAATTATGTAGAACATTTTACAGTGTATGCATGATTTCACTAACCTGCATTATGGCTTTCCCGCAAGGGAAATCTATTTGGTTCCTTAGTATTGCAGGTGAGAAAATTGAGGTAACACCTGAGAAGTGTAGAACTGGGTTATCAGACTCTATATCCTATGCTCTGAAACAGCATATATAATGATTGCACCTGCTCTCTCTGTTTCCAAGGGAAAAAGTTACAGAAGCTGCCTTGGTTGTTTTGGTCCACAGAGGTTTTCTTTAGAAAGTTACAGCTTTATTGACTTCACTAAAAGGACCCAATTCCTGAGCATGCCTGTGTAGAAATACTGTTTGGCAGTCTAATCACCTCCCATCCTGACCCCCAAGTAACTAGAACAGGCTTAAAAGTGCGTACTGTGGGCCGGGCGTGGTGGCTTACACCTGTAATCCTAGCTCTCTGGGAGGCCGAGGTGGGTGGATTGTTTGAGCTCAGGAGTTGGAGACCAGCCTGAGAGAGAGCGAGACCCCATCTCTACTAAAAAATAGAAAGAAATTAGCTGGACAACTAAAATATATATATATAAATTAGCCGGCATGGTGGCGCATGCCTGAAGTCCCAGCTACTTGGGAGGCTTAAGCAGGAGGATCACTTGAGCCCAGGAGTTTGAGGTTGCTGTGAGCTAGGCTGAAGCCACAGCACTCTAGCCCGGGCAACAGAGCGAGACTCTGTCTCAAAAAAAAAAAAAAAAAAAAAAAAAGTGCGTACTGTGTACCCAGAGATGCTAAAAGACTCTACCTTAAAGTGTGTTAACAGATGTATACATGGTGATGAAAAAGAAATTGATTTAACCGTGGTCAGAGCTTGAACAGAGTGGAATTAAGTTTAGAATGCAAGCTATTTCACTCTCTTTAGCCACCAGCTTAGATTGTATTCCTGGAGAGAAAAAAAAAATACTATAGCATTATTTTAAGTACTCTTTTTCGTGCAGGTTATTTTTCTTGATACTTTTAAAATAGCTAAATCAATGTCCAGGTGCTTTCTGGGCTTTCTTGATAGAATAATAAAAGATCTTGTCTTTTCTTTGTATCATTTTTTGGGGCTATTACAAAATGTGCACATTGACTATTCAATGCACATTATGTTTGAGAAAGGAAAGCAGTTAGTCTCTCCCTTTCCCTCATTCCAGCCTGGAGGTAAAACTTCGATGTAGAGTAGGAGACTAGTGTGGTCCAGCCCTGGATTGCAGGTAGCACAGCAGGCAGCCACATGTCCTCTTTCCTACATCATTTGTGGTTGACTCTATCACTCTTTATTTCTATGTCTTTGACCTCTTGATTGTAAGCACTAGGAAGGTGGACACTCTTTATTGTTCCCCATTGTATACTGAGCACTTAATACAGTGTTTGGCATATAGTAGGTACTCAATATGAAATTTTTGAATTTATGAATGATTGCAGAAATTTAAAGTACATCTCTATCACTTTAAAAGTTCTCATTCTGTTGAAACTTATTTATCTTGAGTTGGTTTATATTTCCTTTTTTCCCCTTTTTTATTTCTGAATATTAAACGGGTTCAAGTGTTTTTTGCTACATAGATATCTTGTATAATACTTAAGGCATGGCTTTTGGTGTACACATCACCAAAATAGTGTCCATTGTACCCAATAGGAAAGCTGTTATCCCATGCCCACCCTCGCGCCTTCCTCCCTTCTTGGTTCCTCATGTCCTTTATATCACTTTGTGCCTGTGTGTACCCATCTATTAGCTCCCATTTGATTGTGAGGACATATGGTGTTTGGTTTTCCTTTTCTGAGATGCTTCACTCAGGATAATGGTCTCCAGTTCCGTCCACATTGCTCCAAATGACATTATTTTATTCCTTTTATTGCTGAGTAGTACTCCATGGTGTATATATATATATATATATATATATATATATATATATATACATATATATGTATATATATATATATACATATATATGTATATACCACATTTTCTTTATCCACAAATGAATTGAAGGGCACTTAGGTTGATACCAAATCTTTGCAATTGTGAATTGTGAAGTGATAAACATTCAGGTGCAGGTGTCTTTTTGATTAAATGATTTCATTTCCTTTGGGTACATACTCAGCAGTGGGATTGCTGGGTTGAATGGTAGGTCTACATTTATTTCTTTGAGGAATCTGCATACTGTTTTCCATAGAGGTTGTATTAATTTTCAATCCTTCCAACAGTGTACAAGCATGTCTTTCTCTCTACAACCATGAAGCATCTATTGTTTTTTTTTTTTTTTTCATTTTGTTAATGGTCATTCTTTTAGGGGTAAGGTGGTATCTCATTGTGGTTTTGATTTGCGTTTTCCTGATGATTAGTGATGTTGAGTATTTTTTTTTTTGTATGTTTGTGGCCATTTCTCTATCTTCTTTCGAAAAACTTATGTCCATATCATTTGCCCACTTTTTGATGGGGTCGTTTGTGTTTTTTCTTGCTAATTTGTTTGAGTTCTTTGTATATTCTGATATCCATCTTTTGTCAGATGTATAGTTTGTGAATATTTTTCCCATTCCATAGATTGTTTATTCACTCTGTTGATGATTTCCTTTGCTGTGCAAAAGATTTTAATTTAATTAAGTCCCATTTGTTTATTTTTGTTGTTGCTATATTTGCCTTTGGGATCCTAGTCATAAATTCTTTGCCTAGGCAGGTGTCTTAAAAGAGTTTTTCCTACATTTTCTTCTATAATTTTTAGGGCTTCATGCCTTACATTTAAGTCTTTAATCCATCTTGAATTAATGTTTGTATATTACAAGAGATAGGGATCCTGTTTCATTCTTCTGCATGTAGCAATACAGTTTTCTCAGCACCATTTATTGAATAGGACTTCATTTCCACAGTGTATGTTTTTGTCTGCTTTGTCAAAGATTAGTTGTTATAGGTAGATGGTTTTATTTCTGGGTTCTCTCTTCTGTTCCACTGGTCTATGTCTCCACTTTTATGCCAGTATCATGCTGTTTTGGTTACTATAGCCTTATAGTAGGATATGTTTTATATTTCATTCAAATTTATTCCTATGCAATTCAGGTAGGAAAATTTTTGTATATATATATATACTTTTGCAGGAATTGTTTTTGGTTTACTATAAGAATCATTTTTCAGGACTTTTCCAGATTAATTAATTGGGTGAATATGGCTACTGTAAATTTGAAAGTCATTGCAATAAGTTTAGTGGTAACGTAGGAGTAAAATATAGTAGTTCCATTTTGTATAAAAACCTCTAATCAGTCTGTCTTTTTAGATACACACACACATGTATCATATACCCACACATGTGCAACTTCATTCTTTGACAAATATTGCCATTTTGCTTCCTCTAATAGGAATTGGTATTTATTTAATAAACTCATATAGAATTTATTATGTGCAGGTAGTATTCTAAGAATTTTGCAAATATTGCACTAATATGATCTTCATAACCCATGAGTTAGGTACTATTATTATGCACAGCAACGTTAAGCCCTTGGCCAAGATAATCCAAGCTTGGAAGAAATAGAATGGAGCCAGAGGTTTTAACCAGGTAGTCTGGCTCTAGATCCTTTTAACTTATGCTGCCTTACTAAAGAAGCATCCAGGGTGGCTAAGTCAAGACCAGGCTGGAGTACAGGACACCAAGTCTTGAGCACCCTTAAGTTGCTGACTGTCCTAGAAACATGCAGTGTGTTTCATCATTAGGTTTTGAGCTGGTTTTAGGATGAATTCAGAAGGAAGGGGAATCTTTAAGAAGCCCATCTCCAGAGATCAAAGTGAAGGGCAACTGAGAAAGACTTCTCAGAAGGGAGTCAATAGTAGCTCATAATAACTAACATTTATTGACTGCTTACTATGCGTTAGGCAATGTTCTAAACACTTTATGTAAATTAACTGTGTCATCCTTAACATAACCTTTTAAAAATGTATTTTTGTTATCTTCACTTCATATATGATGAAGCTGAAGCACAGAAAAGTTGAATCACTTGCTTAAGAATGTGCATCTGAGTGGCAGAGCTGAGACTCTAATACGGGGAGCTTAGATTCAAGCCTGTCCACTTAACCACTACACTATTATGGTTTTAAGGAAAAAAAAGACCATGAACTGTGACTCTAAGACCTTGATCAGCCTTACCACTTTGGCCTGTTTGTTATTTTCATTCCCCCTCCCCACCAGTTTCTCCACAGGAAAAAGTGAGCAGAAGTAAAAATCTTAGAATTGAAAGAGCTCATAGGCTTATTATCTTGAGAAAATTAATAGAATGGAGATGATAGAGAGACTTCATTGTCAGTCTGGAGAGGTGAGGAAGCCCACACATAGGGAGTGTGGTGAGCAGCCTGGGAGTGGGAGGATGGAATTGAATGCGTCCAGAATAAAGGGGGCTGAGAAAGCAAGTATGGCCTTAGAGAGGGACATTGAAATTGAGCAACCAAAGGCCCATATGTGATTCTCTTTGCTAATTTGGGAAGGACCACTAATAATATTTGAAATTCCGCACTGAGTAGCAGACCGACATTAGCCTAGAAATCCAAGAGCTCTGGGTTTTATCTCAGTAATTAGCCCTATGACCTCATCACTGCTTTGGAAGTAAATGGTCAGATGCTCCTCCATACAATTTATGAGACTTGAGGTCAAAACAAACCTTTATAATAGGTATTAAAACTGTCAGTGTTATAAGTTAACAACAGCTATTATTTGTTTATGCTTTATTTATAGAAGACTTGATGATTCCTTAGTTTTTTTAAAAAAATATAGTCAAAAGGTCACTTTTATAGCAAAACCCAGATATGTAGAAAATGCTATAATTGTATTGTCATTTCAAAACATGAAAAAAATTTGTTCAATACAAAAAAATCAATGAAACAAAAAGTGTGGCTAGTTGAAAATTTCAAAACTAATACTTAGATTATAATAGACTAAAATGTCAAAAATAAGCAACTCTTTCCAAATGCTAGAGTCTGGGATCCTGTTATCACAATATGGGTTTAATAAAGGAGGAAATTCAAATAAATGAGAAGGAACCTATAACATGCTTGATAGAATAGCTAAATTAAAAAGTCAAAGAGGGCTAAAGACCTAAAGCTGATTATATTCATGCAAGTGTGATCTGAGATGACACTGAATGCTCTCAGATTTTATCAGCAGTCCTCAGGTTGGGTATCCCTGAAGTAGCAATGGAGGTTCTAGAGATATCTTCAATATAAATATGCTGGTGATAATATTCAAACAAACTAATGAAGACATTAAGTGCTATATTAGAATTCCGTAAATGCAGTATCAATCCCATGCTGACCAGAAACTCTAATTTATTGAATACACACATGCACACACACACACACACAGACACACACATACAGATCAACACATACATGCACATTCAAATATGAAATCAAATTAATTATTTCTGATGATAATAAATGAAGTCCTATATTATGTTAAGTTATGGAGTCTCTGGAACAGTTGATTTCCTCTGTTCCTTCTACTTCATCCTAGGGTTCTATGATTTAACTTGAGCTAAATCTTATAATGGATAAAGTATGGACAGTGGTGCAAGACAGACAAAAGGGTTCATATTCCAGCTTCATCATTTTCTTGCTTTTTATCTTAAATGGTTATTTATCTTAACTTCTTTGATTCTGATCTTCTGCCCTTGCAAAAGTGGGAATGTCACCTATTTTGTCAGGTTTCCATGGAATATAAATGAGATGACATGGGATAGTAACTGGCACACAGTAGATACACACTAAATGCTGATACCATTTCTCTTTCCCATCTTGACAGTGGTACTATGAACTGCTGAATTTTAGTGAAAGTGAAATTATCTATTCATATTTCCTTTTAACCTTCTGTCTGGGGCCAAGGACACATTTGGACCAGGTAGGAGGTTAAGCAAGGGTTACAACTGACGTTCTTCATTATGTCCTGTCCATTTTTATTACTCTTGTTAAAACTGCTTATTTGTAATCTGATTTTGAGACAATTAATTGAACAAACACATCCAATATTGAATCAAAATGAAAGTGCAGGTTAAAGCTGCTAAATAAGAGATGAAATCAACCAACCAGGCAAAGAAATTTCCATTCTGGCTCTCTAAGGCAAACATAAGGTAGAGAAAACATACATAATGTAATGTGGTTAAGAAAGCCACTGAAGTCATTAAGAGAGCCTAAAAGAGCTTCATATTAGCATGTCATAAATGTTAAACTTTTTCTAAACCTCACAAAAACTTGGATTTTTGCTATGAAATCCTACAAGAATTGATTATGTACCTCTTACTTGTGCTAGGAGTACCATGTTTTGAAAAGGCTGCATTGTAAATGAAAAGCTCCACACTATCATCTTGGGCCATAGACCTCAGATCTAAACCAGAGTTAAATCATAGACAACAAAAGAAGAGAGGTATCTAGAGAGTAGTGTGTGGCACTTTTGCCTTTGGCATTCCTTTGGCTCTGAATCTGAACCTCAATAGGAACAGATGAAGTCATCTTTCTCTGTCTTGTCTCCCTTAGATCCCAAGCAGCTAGCCTTACCTCTGCCCCTGAAGTTTTGGGTTTTAGGTTGTCATGCTATTTAATCAACTGCCCTTTCAAAGGTCCATGTGAATTTAGTTCCATTCTTTTAGGCATTTAGCAAGCTGTTTTTCTATTTTAGACCCTATGGGGGATACTGAAAATTCAGCTTAGTCAAAGTCATGGCCACTGCTCTCAAGTTGTTCACTGTTTAGCAGCAAAGCTAGGTAATTAAAGTCATTCAATTCAATACGAATCATGTTATGATAGACGTATAAACCATGTGTTGGTGGATTCACAGAAAAGAGCAATCACTTAGCCTGGTGATATTGGGATACTCTTCATAACCTTCTTTGTAATGTTTGTAAAGGAAACTTCTGATAACCTTCTCCACTTTGACTTCCCTTTGTCCTGTCCTCTGACCTTCAAAGTCTAATGGAACTCTCTTCCTTTGAGTACTCACTATGCTTCACGTAATAGTCTATTAATCTATCCATTACAGTGGGCACACCTTGAGATCAGAAACTGTTTTTAATTTTTTCTCCCAGTAGCTTTTTTTTAGCAAATGGCATTATAGTACTTTCTTAATAAATGTTAATTTAATAAATAAATGATATGACGTTTGAATGAAGACTTACATAATGAGTAGAATTGTGTCCAGTGTGAAAGTACAGAAAAAATAGGTCAGAATAGGAAAATGATGTTTCCTCTACCTAGAATAAAAACTGTCACTCTATATATGTCTATTTTGTGCCCAAATGATAGTAAGAATTTTACAAACATGATCTCTAAACATCAAAATAAGCCTGAAAAGTAGATGTTATTCTCCAAAATTCACAGAGATGGAAACCCAGACTCCTAGAAGTTAAATAACTTGGCCAAGCAGGCACATATGGTAGGTAGCAGAATCAGAACTTAAACCCTAGTCTTCTCAACTCCAATGTCATAGTTACACTACTGTTCAATACTGTTTAACCTTGTGTAAGTAGCATATAAATCCCAGGCATAAGAATTTGAGGGGGACTCTGGATACTTCTAGGCAAAATGAATCCCTGAAGGCTCAAAAGGTATATTTAAACCTTTTATTTTCACACACATATGTTCACGTGTACATACTTCTGTGAATATATATTTGTTTCACTCATGTTTTATAAGGAAAAAAAAACTGATCTGCATTTTCCAGATTAGCAAAGGGCAGAAAGGAAAATTTACACATGCAACCTACTTAGTCATTCAGCGAACGCCAACGCTGTTCCTCCCATGTCTCTAGCCCAAACAATGTCTCTTAGGTTTTCTCAAACTGTGGTGAAGTACAAATTCTTTCATTTTGTTACTAGCCTTTCACTATTTCTCATTTACCCTTTAGTTAAGGAAGAAACTATTTATTGTTAATTGTCACGGTACATATTTTTGTATGTGGAGAATGTGTGAAGAAAAATGTGACAGTGTCGTGTAGCTAGGAGCACGGAGGTTAGAGGCAGATTTCAAATCTTAGCTCTACCACTTTCTCAGTGTTTGACCTTGTGAGGGAGTTACTAAACCTTTCTCAGCTGTAAAATGAGGAAGATGACAGAGTTCTTAAAAGGAATGAAGTGAAGTAATTAATGCATAAAGACTTAGTAAAGTACCTGGAATTTTAGGTGCTTTGTTTTTTTTATCTCTGTTTCTATCTTTACAGTTAAGGACCTAAACAAAATAATGAAAGAAATCCATAGTTAGAGGGAAAGAAAAGGAAGTATTTTATACTTATGTGTTTTTTTATAATTCAAATAATCTATTTAATATGTAAATATATATTAGGTGTTTATTATGAGCAAGGTGCTCAAAGTTCTAAATGCTTTAGCTTTCCATGCATGCCTGTATATTTTTCACATTTCTTCTTGAGCATTTGATAGGCAAGGAATTAAGACCACAGTGAGTGTGGGATTTTCAGGATAAAAGTCAAGGGTGTAAAGTACTAGCCCCAAAGGAGGGTGGATAGGGAATGGAGAAGGGTTGGCCATGGAGCCCTCATCAGAAAGGCAGCATTGGATTTCCTCCCAAACAGTTGCCCAGTGGACCTGGTCACATGGGCGCACCAGGCTGTGGGTTTTGAGATTAAATATGCTGATCTTGTGTCTTTAATTTTTACTATCTGGGAAGAGCTAGAAGAAAGTTTGTTGGTATTATGTTGCTTTTTCTCTGAAGAGCCTCTCAATAAGCAAACTAAAGCTTTGTTTTCTTCAAAGTATCACGTTTGCTCTTTGCAGAAGCTCTTGTTTATAGCCTCTCCTCCAGTGAGCTGAATTATTGTGCCTTTCTGATGAGCTTCTGGATTGCTCCTATAATCTTCATCTGTTGCCTCTCCATTTCCTTGTTGGCTTTGAGGTTTTTCAGTATTTCCCCACTTTCTGCTCTGATACTGCTTCATTGAAGTGTTTGTTTAAGCCAATTGAGAGAAGAATGAGTGCTGCTGGAGCTCTTAATGCTGTGGGACACATTCTTCAAGTTTGTTAGCACAGCTTGTGGCTTATTCAGAAAAACCCCAGAAGCAGACAGGGAAGGAGAATGCCATTCGTTCATTCATTTGATGCATAGTATTTAATACTTTCTGTGTGCCAGGTGCTCTACCAGCTCAGAATGGCAAATGGTAAGACTTTTGGACTGAAAAGGACATCAGAGTCCTAAGGAGAGGAAGAAACTGAAAACCAGAGAGATGAAATGGCTGACTCAGGGTAGTACAGATGGCTAGAAACAAAGCTAGAACCCAAATCTGGGCCTCTAAACTCAAATTTCATGACATAGTCTTTGCATATGTTTTAATGCCTGAGCTGAAGATGTCTTAAGTACAAATAGGGCAGATGTGCAAAGCATTTTTGGAATGTTTGGATGTATGTTTTTTCCTTTAGAGAATATGGCTAACTGTGCCAATGATCCTGATCTGCCCGTTGTACTCTTTCAGTTATTGAGAGGAAACATCAAGCTGTCCTGTGGTGACTTGCTTTTTTTTACTATTTTTTATATTTTCCCTTTTAAGCTGCTTTTGTTATTTCACTCAGTCCAAATGTAATAGGATAGCAATAATGAGAGGAGGCCAATGGGTGTGATTTACTCAGTTCTAGCATCATAAGCACAGCTCTGAAGTTGTATGTTTTTAGAAAATAAGCCTGGTCCATAATCTTCCATCCATCCAATTATCAGTAGCATTCACTAACAACAATGAGAATATAATGGGTACCTACCATCGAACAGGCTCTGTATCAATATATAATGAAGAGTGAGACGCAGAACCTACCTTCAAGGAACTTATTTGTTAACAAATATTCATAACACAAGGTGAAAATGCTATAATAAAGGCATAAATAATGTGGGAAACCAGAGGACAGGCCCCTATTGATTTCCAGGGAGAGGAGAAGAGGAGGTGATCAAGGAGTGTTTTCTGAAGTAAGTGTTGGATGAGTTGGTTCTTAATGGATGAGTAGGATATATTTAGGCCCCAAAAACATGTGTAGCAGGGGGTGGGGTCAGTGAGAAGAGGAAAAATATCCCAGACATAGTGAGCAGGGTGGAAATAGGCACAGAGCAGTCATGGTGATGGCTGATAGTTAAGTATAGTTAAGTGTGGCTGCAATGAATTATCCAGGGAAAAAGGAAGCATTTTAGTTGTTGTTAGGAAAGTTAGGTAGGGGCTACATCAGAAATAGATGCTGTATTGTATAATATGGTGAGGACTCTGAATTTTATTCTAAAAATAAGAGCTATAGAAGAGTTTCAAACAGGGGAGTAATTGAATGGAGGGATTCCAGAATGGTTATTGTTGAATAGCCCTGCAATTCTTTAAAAGACTACACTGTTAGTATACATGGATCACAAACATCAACCATTATTTGAATTCTTCCGTGTAACCAGTGCTTCTCCTTTCCATTTCAGGAGCAGAGTCCTATTTGAGGCTAAAGAGACTATCCAAGAGAGGAAAGCTATGGAATTACTCAAAAATCTTCCATAGTTACTGATTTATGAAGAAGATATACACTTAATCTCTCTTTTTATTTGTGAATTAGAAAAGACCTTTATTGCCCAAATATAGGAACTTGCCTGTGGTAAAACTGAGACAGGTAGAAATTTGGGAGTGTTGCCTTTTCTGAGCTAGAGGAACTTAAAAATATGATCTTATCCAGCAGCAACCAAAAAGGCTAAGCTCAAAGTCCAAGCCACAAGGCTTGAACCCTTAGTTATTGAACAATTTCAACATTACCTTCAAGAATGACTTAATTGTGTTGGAACAATGATCTGAAATTTGCTTGGATGATTTGTCTTCACTGCTAGATCTGATTCACTTAGTATAAGTTGGAACTTTTCAAACTTAAATCTGACTTTAGGTTGTCACCTCACTATGGCAAATGCTCCTTTTAGCTCTATTTGTAAAATGGGATTGAATCTACACGTTCCAGTGTCTTTTCCTTTTTAGTCAAGAGTTTTACTCTACTCTCAAAGGGAGCAAGCACTCTTCTTTTTCTAGGTCAGCTGACCTCAAAACTACGAGATTCATTAGGGATCCTTATTTTCAGGATGTTTTTCTTCAAACTTGATAAAATAACCTGTGATTTTAAAGATATTATATTGGAAGGTTAGAGCTACCTCAGCAGAATGATCAATGAGGATCTGTCTGGTTCTTTCTTGGAAGAGCAGCAAGACTGACAGGATTTCTGGAGTCTCTGCTGTTCTTGTTGACAAGTGCAAAGTTTTTGATAGAATGAGCTCCCAGCTCCTATGTTTGAAGTCTGGTATAAATATTTCAACATAGCAAACTTCCATTTGGCAGTTTGGTATTCAGACCCGATAGTGGGCAAGGCCTTAGGCAAAATTGTTGAGTATGAACAATATACACCTTTCACTGGTTCAAGCAGGGCTTGGGGTGGGGGCAGTGAGGAGATGGGTAAGTGAAATATCATTTGTTGAACACCTATTATGTTAGAGACTTTACTCTTCCTTTTGATTAATTCACATAATAATCCTTGGAAGTTGTTATGAAAATTTTACCAAAGAAAAACTATCAGAGAAGTTAAATAACTTGTCTAAAATTATACAGCTTAGAAGTGGCAGAAGTAAAATTTGTGCCTGTGTCTGTCTCCTAAGTCCATCATTTTTCTATTATTTCAGGCTACCTGAAATAGCACCAGCTGATACCCATTTCCTTTGGTACCCATTTTAAAACTTTCTTTTCAGTGAAGGTATTAATTTTTTATCATTGTTATCTTTTTATGTGCATGTATTAGGGGAAGTTGGTAATGAAGCATAGCTTATTGTGACATCAACTTTGGACCTGGGATTGGCATATGGTTCCCTGAGACCCTATGACACCTTGAAGTTACAGGTTTCTCTCACTTAGTACACAATTACTTCATTTGATCACTATAGCAGCTAAGAATATTGTTGTGACCATTTGATAGACAACAAAGGAGGATCAGTAAAGTTGTACTGCTATTATGTGTCTTAAGGTGGATTTCTGACAAAATCTTACATTCCTTTCTCTATAGCACACTGTTATTTCTTCCACAAATCATGTAATAGGGTCAGAAAATGTTATTATCCTATGACCAGTCTCCTTATCTTTTATGTTTGTTCACTTAATTATTCTTTCATTCCTTAGGCAAACATTCATTAATGAATTGAATGTCATTTATGGGCTAATTACTGGATTAGGCCTAAGAAAAATAAAAACGAAAAAGATAGAGTCTCTACCCCACAAGGAACACAGACTATCTAGTGGATTCTTTGCAGTGTGCAGCTTGCCATTACTTTTGGTAGCCTAGTTTGCCATTAAAATATCACCTTTTCTACCCCGATACGCCATTAAAATGGCTCGTAGGAGAAACAAAACATGTTTTGTGGAGAAAGCATTTGAGAAGTACCCAAACTGAACTTACAGGATTGGCACCCTATTTCCTGAAACGAAAAGACAAACCGAACACATGATGAGGTGATACTTTTGACTGGCTGTCATGCTACATCAGGTAAAGAAGGAACAGTGAGTGCAGGTGTTAAAGTAAAGAGTGAGGCCAACTGCTGAAGTTCCAGAGCTTTCTTCACTCTCTCTTTGCTGACAAGGAATTGCTAAAACATGGAGAGTTAAACCATCAGAATTATATTGAGGTGAATTTCTTTTTTCTTTTATGTTTTGCTCAAGGTGAATTTTTTTTTCTTTTTCTTTTTTTTTTTTTTTGAGACAGAGTCTCGCTGTGTTGCCTGGGCTAGAGTGAGTGCCGTGGCATCAGCCTAGCTCACAGCAACCTCAAACTCCTGGGCTCAAGCGATCCTACTGCCTCAGCCTCCCCAGTAGCTGGGACTACAGGCATGCGCCACCATGCCCGGCTAATTTTTTCTATATATATATTTTAGTTGACCAGATAATTTCTTTCTATTTTTTTTTTTAGTAGAGACAGGGTCTCGCTCTTGCTGAGGCTGGTCTTGAACTCCTGACCTCGAGCAATCCACCCTCCTCGGCCTCCCAGAGTCAAGGTGAATTTTTAATGAAAGAAAAATTTTTAGCTAATAAAAGCAGGTTAGAAACAATGTACAACATTATTTTATTCTAAAGGCAATAAATATATATGTCAATGCATACAAAAAAGACTAATATACTATCAGTGGTTATCTTTAAAGGCTAAGAAGATGTATTTATTTTTAAAATTTTCTTTATTGTTTTATTTCTATAATCAAGAGTTATTGCTTGTCATGTAACACATGATATTTAAATTGTTATGCTTCAAAAATTGTTATTAAGAAAATGAAGTCCATGTGGTTAAAAGCACAACAAATTCCAAAGCAAAAGCTACCTGGATTGAAAATTAGATCAAAGGAGGAAGTAGTCACAGCAGCAAAAGAACTACCCCAAATCTAACTTCATGATCAACAAGGGGGTGGAGAAACTACCCCAAACAGTTTTTAAACGACCTCATTGCCCCTTCTGAGTTATTTACTCAGACTCTGGTTCTTGCAGTTCTTCCCATACTCTAGGGGCTGTTAGGAAACCACTGGATCTGCTGAGGCTGAATAGATGATGCAGTTCAATACCATGTGGCATATTAAGGGTATGGTCATGAGTGGCAATAAGGATTTCTTGATGGGTCTATAAGGGAAAGGGGTGAGGGATATCACTCATTACTTGAGGCTGATACACCTTGAATGTATCTCTTTGTTACCCTAGTGACCCTAGGAAGCAACAACTGTCTAGAGAGGGGCTTCATGCTGACACACAGTATGTGTCTTTTATTTATTTTAAGATTCTGCCTCTTGTAAGATCATGAGGAATTTGTTCTCCCTTTTCCCCTTTTTCTTTTCTTCCTTCCTTCCTCTCTTTCTCCACCACTCCCTTTCTCCCCCTCTGCATCTCTCCCTGTCACTTTCTCTCCCTCTCTCCATTCTTTTACCCTTTCCTTTCTCCCTTTCTCAATCATATCCCCTCACCAAGCTTGTGGGTGTATGTGTGTGTGAGTACCTACTTTGTCAAGTTCTGTTAGGGACTGGGGACCCAAATGCATAAGATGGATCCAGGATCTCTCCTAAAAAATAGACAATGACGACGGAATTGTCAGGACACTTTCTAAATATTAGAATCTGATGAAAAACTCGATATCTTTGAAGTTTTCACACGAAGAACAGAAACTTTTCCTAGGCACTTCTGCCAACGTGATCAAATGAACTCAGCAGTTGAATTTCTCAGTTGGCTTCTAGGAGCTGTCAGCCTCAAGAGTTTGGAGATGCTTCTAGTCTCCAGTGACAGCTCCTAGCATTTCCATAGCTACTGTCTAAAGCAGATTGGTTTTTATAATTACATGTGAATAAGGAGAAATGGAAAAAAGGGGAGTATTTTTTCAGTCTCAAATAATTTTTAATAATGTTATAATGCCTCTTACCTTTGAACTCTGAGAAGACAGATTTGCCTTATAGTTCTTACAGAAAGGTGTTTTGTGAGAAAAGGAAGAATTTGCTTCTAAAGTTCAGAAAATCCTAAGTAAAATTTGCTATTGTATCTCAGGGATTAGGAGATTCAGGAAAAGACTGAGCAAAGGTGACACTATAATTAACAGGCAGTTGCAGGAAAGGAAGGATTCATGCTGTGCGGTATGTAATTTGGAAACCAAATGTTCTTGTCAGAGAAACCTGGCCTCACACAGAAAGCTATGGGGGCAGTTTTAGACAAATGAACTGACAAAACCTGCTTTGTGTGCTGGGCAATCCTGGTCATCTGTTTTCTTTCTCCATCGCTACCACAGCCAGGCCATTCATTATTTCATTCAATTATTCATTTAAAAACTACTGATCACCAACTATTCATCAGGCACATTGCTAAGCATGGGATCACAAATATGAATAAGAAAAATTTCTTGCCTTCAAATATGTGTCTATTTGTAAAGATGAAAGACAGGAAACTGACATCTTCTTCCCCAATCCACCAAGTGACTTCTGAGACAGAAACTCATATAGGTTGCCACAAAAATAGAGAGGTGGGGTTTTTCAAATTGCCTGGGAGTTTGATGAAGACTTGAAGTATATCCAGGTAGACCTGGTGGGGGGGGGGGGGCTCATTCTAAGATGTAGTATATGCAAAGACATAAAGATAAGCAAAAACACATCAAGTTCAAAGAGCTTTACATAGTTCTTACAGTAAGAGTACAAGGTACAGTTATATTGGTAGATGAAGACCGAGAGATATTCTAGGATAATTTGGAATATAGCCAAGTTATTAACTTTCTTACTAAAAGAATTTTGAATCAACAATTTGTTCAAGGGTCAGTTTTGTTAAGGAACTCAAAATAAGTTTACAAAAATGTCTAAATCCTTCAAGGGCAGAGATTATAACATTTTTTTTTTTTGCATTGCCAGCATGTAATATAGTGCTTGACATAGGTGCTGAGTAAATGTAGAAGTTGGAATAATCAGAATCACTGATTCTAAAGGAGGAGGGTGAAGAGAAAGAAGGAATATTAAGCTCCTGCTCTTTGCCAGGTACTGTGTTAGGAGTTTTATATGTATTATGCTAGCTAATATTCCCAATAGCCTCTTGGGGGAGTTATACATATCTCCTCATTTTTCAGAAGAGACATTTGAATCTTTGGGAACTCAAGTAATTTACCATGGTTACATAGCTAACATCTGGCAAGAGGCAAGATTCAAAGTTAGGTATGTCTTTCTCTATAGCCTATGCTTCCACTTTTAGGTTCAACACTTTGCTGAAATTTCTGCTCCAGTACTCTGGGGAGAGTGCTACAAATGTGTTTATTTACAATAACAATTATATGGGATTACACAATCAGTCACTTATTTAATTTCTGTAGGAAGTCTTATAAATTCTGTAAGAGTTCAGAAATGGAGTTGGAATTTTTTTTTCTATTTAGTGGGTTCAAGAAGCCTTACATTCAACTTAGTACTGGTAAACAATACCTAAAACAAAATATATGAATAACAAATGGTACTGTTGAATAAATTATTGTGCATAGCCTTGTTAGTTTAAAGTGAATGTTTCTGAAATTGTCAATGTTAGGTTGCTGATATACTATGCTCTGGATATTTTAACTGTGTAGTTGATGACTCACTTGGGCTCCAAAGAGAGCATATAAATATAACAAGTGTGGAGGAGAAAGTGCTTTTAGAGCATCACTTAGAATACCTTGAGTAGTAGTCCCATTCCCAGAGCTCCTCCCTGCTAGTACAGAGCTGACCTCGTATTTCCGGATCCTGAACCTTGTTGCTGGTTTTCCAAGCAGTGCCTTTTTCATTTTTTGAGAGTTCATAAGGATGTGATCTTTCCTCTTTTTTTTTTTCCTCTCAGTTTCAGGCTAAACTATTTTTTAGCCTGACATATCAAGAAGCTCTGCTGCCTTCAGACCTGTGAGTCATGGGCAATGACTGGCTCCACCAACTTTCCGCCCCAGGTCCCACATGCTTCGCAATGTGCACATTTTCTGGATGAATCAATGATGTGGAGGAGGATCCCAGATACAGTGGACCTTCCCACTGACTGTGCAGGATACTAATGGCTTCCCTCCCACCCTGCCTTCAAAGGTCAGAAGTGTTGTATCCTAAAGTGAAGAGGAATTCTGCCTAGGGCCTTGTTGCCAGGGATACCAGAGATAAGGGCTCCCCACAGGGAATGATCTGCCTTTTACTACCCACAATGTAAATTTGGAAGCCACTGATGAGTTATGTGTATGGTTTCTCTAAGATTTCCTAGTACAGTTGAAAGAGGGCCACAGTATTTATTGCAGGGCAACACATCTGCCTTATAGGCACCTAAATCACCCAAATTAGTCTTAAAGTAGCTGGCCCCCAAAAGTAATTATAGTTACTATTGTGATTATTATAAAAATGGTAATGACAATGGTAACGAAGACAAGAATATATTCTATCCTTGACACCTAATTCTTTATCCATGACTTAAAGATCCTATTAAGCTTCACATTTAAAATATAAGAGAAAAGAGAAATTATTTATATTATTAGTAGACTGTACCTGTGATTATTCTCTTGTAATATAAACAACTATCTAGCCTTTCTAAATTACATGGTTTTCTTCCACATGTTAAACTGTGGCCTGGTCAATCATGGGATATGCAAGGTTGATGAATTAAGATAATATTCAAAACTTTGGATAACCTCAGACTTCAAATTTTCTACATACTGATATTTTTAGGAAAGTATCTGCCACTTGGGTCTTGGGTGAAGGTAATGTAGGCCAAGTGTGTTTCTCTCTGAAGTTTCAGTATTTTTATCCTTTCCTTCCAATAAAAATGAAGTCTGGCTTTGAGTTAGGAGGTTTATTTCATAGATCATGAGATTGTGTTCTCACAGTACCTGGAAGTTACAAGCAGATGCTCCCAGAAGAAACTCCAGACTTGATTTCTAGGTGACACTTATAAGGTAACCCTGAATATGGAAATAACATAATTATCCCAGTCTTGATGGGAACTAGTCATAAGTAATGCAGAAACAGCTTGTACAGAAAAATTAGAGCAGACAGTTTTGTAATCCGGCCCAGTTGTTGTTTCCAGTTCTTGTGCAGTTGCCAGGAATGAAAGTAGTCCTGGTAAAGAGTGATCTATGACAAATGCTGTCTTAGGAACATGCACTGGCTTCAGTGGGGTTGATATTAATGTCAGATTATTTGTTCTCCAAATTTTTAAGGGTTTTTGATTTGAATGAAAGGTTGGATCCTTTCTAGGGGGATAACTATAGTTAGAGAATTTTATCATGATATTCTTAAGATGAGGGAGTAGTATGGGTCAGAGGAGAGTGCATGTACTATTTGACCTGTGATGGTCACTGAAAGCGCTAATGATCAGTAAGAGGAAGGATGTCATGGACAAGAGTTTAATGAGCAAATTTCTCTTCCTTAGTTTCTGTTTCTGTTAAATGGGAATGACAATGAAGATGTTGTGGGATTGTTGTGAGGATTGACAATAATGTATGTGATAGACTTCATGCAGTGCCTGAGCACTATGTGCTTAGTATATGGGAACTCGTAATAGGGATTATAACCACAGTGGTCATTCTGGCAGTTGTCCTAATAGTGATAGTAATAAAAATAATAGAAAAAATAATACTAGCAATCAGTTGTTAGATGTTTACTAGATTCTAGGCAGTATGTCAAATCTTTATATGCCTCATTTTAATTATTGAAATAATTCCTTGAAGTAAAATATTGTTATCACTTCATTTTAGAATTAGTTGTAGATATAGTGGTAGTGGTAGTGACAGTGGTAGCAGTGCATTAGTAATAGTAGGAAAATTGTAATGGCATTCCTAATGCCTCAGATCCTCTGCAGACATAGGCATAGTCTAAATAACTGGTATATACACACACTGAACTTGGAAATTTCTTAGAACCTAGCTGTTGTCTCCCTCCCTTTCCCTATCTTTGCCCCAAGTAGAAAAACTGAACACATGGATGTCTGGCCATAGCCCACATTATTCAAAAATCATCTACCATGGTTCACTATTCTAGTAAGCATCTCAACAGATACTCTCTCAGTGTCTACTAGGTGTGAGCATTTAGCCAGGCACTAAGCCTACAGAAATGAATATACTGTAGTCACTACACTACTTTGGGACCTAGCAGAGAATAGTGCCGGGTTACTAAATGAGTTGCAATACAATGTAATATGCGCTGCAATACTGAGGTAATTGTGCAACACATGGGGAGAAAAAATGTTCTGTTATGGTGGGAAGGCCATATGTACCCTGTGGTGATTAGTAAGAAGCCATAGTCTATTTCAGATCGGTCTGATCATTTGAGTTAGGTACATTGTCACTGCATTTGTTTATTGAATATAATGTTCATGTATTATATTAAAAACAAGTAATTGAGATAATGACTATCAAAAAATTTTGTAGTTAATATTCCTTAAGAATTTAAATGGAAAAGAAAGATGTACAGAGTTTAGAACACAGGATTTGGAGTCAGAATATCTGCAATTAACACTAAGTCATTGATCCTCTCTGATCATTTTCTCATCTGTAAAACTGTGATAACAATATTTTTGCTCTACCTCTACCATACTTTCATAGATCTAAGGGTAACATAAGCTATACAATGTTATACAAGCTAGAAAGTGCTATATAAGCACTGGTTATTATCATCATACATAGCTGGAAATATCAGGGGAGATTTCATGGAATGAATTTTTCTTCCACTGAGCTTTAATGAGTAGGATATGAATACGGAGAGCAAGTGTTTTTTGTTGGGGAGATCAGAAAGCCTCCCAGTCCCCTCTTGTGAAAGAATAGGGTCATCACATTGATCATCATGGTGGAAGGAATAACATAAGTAAATACATGTAGGTAGGAAAGCGTAGGACTAAGTTAGCTGGGATATGTATATCATCAGTAGGAAGCCATTCAATGATAAGCAGAAGAGCAGCATAATCAAAAGGGTTGTTTTGGGGAGAATACTTTTCAAACAATTGATAGTAAGAACTGGAAGGCAGAAAGACTGAATGCAAAGTTGAGTTAGGAGGCTAGAGTTAGTAAGGGCCTGAACTAGCTTAGAGGCTTTAGGATTAGAAGGGAGGAAGTGGACATAAAAGATACTGCAGTGATAGAATATCCAGAGATTGGTTTATCTCTCAGGCTCCTCTGATATCACCCTAACCAACACAGATTTGAAAGAGCTCTGAAAAAGTATCATAGTGGCCAATATCCTCCATCTCCTGCAAAATAGAATTACAGCATGCATGGCATCCAAATCTTTCCAAGTTTAGGTCTTTTTTTTTTAAATTAGTTTGATGATTATTTTTTATTTTTTGCTTTTTTTTAATTTCAGAATATTACAGGGGTACAAATGTTTTGGTTACATGAATTACTTTTGTTCAGTTTGAGTCAAAGTTATAAATGTATCCATCACCCAGATAGTGTGCATTGTACCCGTTAAGTGTGAATTAACCAAGTTTAGGTATTGATCTGCCATTCTGATTCTTCAATTAATTCTATGCTATAGCCATAGTAAATCTTTCCTTGTTCTGTGACCATGTCTAATGTTTTCCTTATACCATTTCCTCTGCCTGGAATACCAGTTCCAACTCACACAGAATGTGTTTATCCTTCGATTGCAGCAAAATAGTCACCTTTGCTCTGGTAATGTTCTCCTCTCTACCCCCTCAAAGCACCTAACACATGTTGCTGGTACCTTTGTTTCTCAAATAAGTATGTGCAAAAGTTGGTATTATTTGGTAATCAGGATTGATGTATGAAGTTTTCAGTCGAATGTGGGATCAGATTCTTACGAAGGAATCTGGCACCTTTTGTATTTCACATCCAAGAACCCCTGTGATCAGCCTGGTTCCGCTCATTATACCCAATATCAGTAAACCTGTGCTTCTGTCAGAGCATGCTGTACAGTCATGCATGCCTGTCAAGAAAGACTATTTCTGGTGGCAAACTGGAAATTATACCAATTTATCTATCAAAGTTGTTAGGGGAAAAAGTCATTCAGGATAAAGGTACTTCCAAAATATAAATGTTTTTCTCTGACACAAAGGAAGATACTTCTCTGCCTTTAATCATGCTGGCTTTTCTAAAGGTTGCTTTTGTACCAAAATCCCTAAATACAAAGCAGCCCATTCTCTGTGGACAAATTGTTATGTGGTAGATTATATCAAATAATGTCCTTTGATGTGGAATGTAGGAAAAGGGGTCCATACCTTTTCACTTACTTATTGGCCCTTAAAGAGTCTAATAACAGCTTCAAAAAAATTGTTCTACAGTGTCTATCATTCCATACTATGTCCACATATACACATTATTTAGCTCCCACTTATATGTGAGAACATGAGGTATTTGACTCTGTTTCTGAGTTGTTTTACTTAAGATAATGGCCTCCAGGTCCATCCATTTTGCTGCAAAAGACATAATTTCATGAGAGGGGGTGGGTGATAAGATATTACTAAATGGGTACAATGTACATTTTTCAGGTGATGGATATACTAAAAGCCCAGACTTCACCACTATGCAATATATCCATGTAACAAAATTGCACTTGTATCCCTTACATTTATACAAATAAAAAATGAGAATGAGTAAGAAAAAAATGCTGAGTTGAGTCCTAGGACCCATCCCAGAGACTTGAAATCAGAAACTACATTTTTATAATATCCCCAGGTGATCTGTAGGCACATTAAAGTTTGAGATTCACTTGTCTACGTAAGTTCTGGAAAAAAAAAAAAAAGTTCTATTAATGCACAACTTCAACAAGCAACTTCCTATTTATAGGTTACCTATGCTTCCTCATGGGTAGATAGAATTTTTTTCCAGCACTATGTGCTGATAATTTTCAGCTTGACAGTGTTCTGAGCAAATAAGCTCCTCACTCTTCCCTCCCCCAAGCATCCCACCTGCACACACTCTTACCTTCACGCTGTTCCTAGGACACACTTACTACTGATACTGGTCAGTTTAAGATTCCCAGCTGCCCACTTAGACTGCCCTTCACTTTGTCCAGCTAATTACAAATATCCATTTAGTAGGAACAGCCCAACCAATTAGTGAATCAGCCAGCAGCAGCCCCTGCTTTTATTTTTCTTCCAAATTGCTTACATATTTATTTGTCCCTGAATACTTATTGGTGTATTGGTGACCTCTTAGCAAGTTTCTCTATGTGCCTAAATTAATTTTGACTCCCAATAAATATTTGATTTAATGAGTAAATGAACAAATGAAGCATACATGGGAGGCTCATTTACTTTTCAGGCCAAACATAAATCTACAATACAATAATCCCACTCATTGGGGAAATCCATCCATCCTTTCTCCGTACTCAGCCACTGCTTAGCTGAAAACACCATCTTTTTAAACATAATAAGCTCCTAATTAATCCCCTGCCTCCAGTCTTCCCCTACTCCAATTCATTCTTTTCACAACAGCCAGAGTGATTTTTCTATGTTGAATTTTTTCTATAAAGAGACTTCCATACTTTTTTAGTATGTAGTATTTGATAACTAAAGTATATAGAATATGTGCAAATATTAAACTATAATAATAAAACAAACACCATGAACCCCTCCTCCAAGAGGGGTTCTAATTCAATCAGAATTAGAACAACACTAATACCTTTGAGAGTACTTGTGTGCTAGTCCCAAATTCTATTTCCATGCCTTCTTCTTCTGCAAATTGCTTTTTTCATTCAGTAATATTTTTTAAAGTCATCCATGTTGTTGTGTGTAGTAGATTGTTTACTGCTATATAATATTTCTTTGTGTGAAATATTATTTATTCATTTATCCATTATCCTTTTAATGGATATTTGAATTGCATCTAATTTTTGCTTTTAGAAACAATGCAGCAACAGTTATTCTTGTACATATTTCTTGGTATCTGTACACAGGAGTCTCCCTAGGACTGGAATTACTGGCTCATAGGGCCTTCACCTGTTCAATCTTGCAAGATACTGTCAAACTGTTTTCCATAGTTGTGCCAATTCATATGCTTATCAGAAGTGTTTAGTTTGCGTTGTTCATATCATCAATATAAAATTTTATCAGACGTATTAATTTTTACCCATTTGTCAGGTGCAAAAATGTCATGGAGCTCTTACTTTGCATGTTCTGGGTGAAGAATATTATTGAGAATTTTTTAAGATGTTATTCAACATTAACGTTTCTGTTTCTGAAAAATGATGGTTTAATGTATTTTCCTATATTTATATTGCATTGCCTTTTTCTTATTGAGTTCTAAGAGTTCTTTATATCTTCTAAATATTTGTCCACTATTGATCATAAGTGTTGCAGATACCTTTTCCCACCTTGTAGATTGAGATATTGATTTTAATATAGTCAAAATATTGATTCTCTCTTTATAGTTGACATTTTCTCTGTCTTGTTTAAGTAATATCATTTTGCCCGAAGATTACAGAGAGAAAATCATAAATTTTCTTTTTTACATTTAACTATTTAATCAGTCTGGTGTTGATTCTTTTGTATTCTTTTTCCAGAAAAATAATTGTCATAACACTATTTATTAAATAGCAATCTTTTCTCCTTCCCTTATATATCTGCAGCCTGTGTCCTATATTATATTTTTATATTATATAAGTCTGTTTCTATGTTCTCTGTTCTGTTTCATTGGTCTCCTTGTTTATCCCTGTGCCAAATCCATACTATCTTAATTAAAAATTTTTATAATGAATTATGATGTCTAGTAGATCAAATTATTCTGCATTATTTTTCCTGAGGAGTTTCTTGGCTGTGTTTAGGTTTTACTTTTTATTTTATTATTTTTTTGGAGAACTGAAAGCATTTTTTTCACAGTTTATATTTTTTTATTTCAAGATATTAATTAAGGGTGTTAAGGATTTTTAAGTCAGGGCTTTTGGTGTGCCCATCACCAGAATAGTGTTCATTGTACCCAATAGGTACATTTTTATCCCATACCCACCTTCCTGCTCTTCCCCTTTCTTGATTTCTCATGTCCTTTATATCACTTTGTACCCATGTGTACCCATCTATTATCTCCCACTTATTAATGAGAACATATGGTGTTTGGTTTTCCATTCCTGAGATACTTCACTTGGGATAATGGCCTCCAGTTCCATCCACGTTGCTGCAAATGACATTTCATGTGCATTTTAGATGAACTTGGAAAGTTCTTGTTGAGGTTATTATTGGAATTTCTTTGAACCTCTAATTTAGGAAGATTGATTTCTTATGATATTGAGTCTCCCTATTTATAAATATGGACTATTTTGCATTTATTTAGATCTTTAATGTCTTTCAGTAAAGTTTCATGGTTTTTTCCGTAAAGATTTCACATTAAAAAGAATTAATTTTGAAAAACTTTTGCAAAATTTTTCATCAGGTACTGTCATTATTGTTGTTGTTGATAATGAATAGTATCTTTTTCCCCCTCTGTTTATTCAGAGGATCATATAATTTTTCTCCTCTATTCTATTTATGTGATTAATTACATCAATTGAGTTGTGAGAGTTAAACCAACTTTGTATCCCTGGTGTAAGTTATTTTCTATTCCTTTTTTCCCTCTCTTTTTCTCTCTTTCTTGCTATTATTTTTGTTTTAATTTTATTATTCTGCTATTATTATTATCATCTTTCTTCTACATTTTTGAATTTAAACTGGGTTTTTTTTTTTTGGTAAGTGCTTAAGATGGATATAACTCATTGAATGAAACCATTTTCTTTCATATTACTATTAAATACAATTCATATCTCAAAATATTTTAGGTACATTGGCATTATATAACATTTCATATGCAATGTTTTTAATATTCAAATTCAACTATTTAAATAGATTTATGATTTGTTTGAGCCAAGAGTTACATAGAAATGTATTTTTTAATTTCCAAAGGAATGATTTTTTTCTTTCTGTTATTGATTTCTAATTTAATAAAATAATGTCCAAAAAACATTATATGGTAACAATTCTTTGAAATTTATTTCAATGTAAAATGTGGTCAATATTTTGTCAATATTCCTTGTTTGCCTGAGAAAAAATGTGTGTTGTCTAATTATTAGATGCCAGTTTCTATAATAACTACATTCATTAGATCAAGTTTGATAATTATGTTTTTCAAATCTTCTCTACCTTTACTAAATTTTTATCCAACCCATCTATCAATGAGTAAAAGAAGTCTGTTTATAATTTCCCTCTTGGATAGCAGATTTGTTGACATGTATTAATATCTTCTTGTGTTTTCTATATTATTAATACTTAAACATCTCACGTGATTATTTTAAGTTATGTGCCTGATAATTTTAAGATCTGAAGTCCTTGTAAGTCTATTTTTGTTTCTGCACTTTCTCACTCATAGTAGTCTGCTTCATTGTATCTCCTTAACAGACCTCATATTTTTGCTGAACTTAAATAATGGGAATTTTGAACATCAGCATGGGATGTTTTATTCTGCAGAGGATTAGACTTTGTTTCTGATTGAAGCCAAAGGATTCTTTTGAATTGGGATCACTTTGGTACCTTTTGATTGTCCCACTTAATTTTAGATTCTCATGTTTTCTGATCTCAGGACTGAAAAAATTATTTTTCCTCAGGGTCCTGGCTTTCATTTTCCTACAGCATACTTTTCTGATTTTAGTTGATAGGATTTTGTTTGTTTGTTTGTTTGTTTGTTTTGGTCTTGCTGATTTGTTTCATATTCTTGCATGGCTATGATTCATAAAAATTATTAAATCATTGATGTATTATAGCTGATAGGCCCACTAGATTTAGGACCTTTTTTGCTGTGATGATGAAAGTGGTAACATTTTAATACAGATTTTGATCATGTTGCATCCCTGTTTAAAAATCCTTCAATAGCCCTCAGGTTTGAGTACAATCTCTTTGGCAAAGGCATGAAGGCCCCAAGATCAACCTGTTCCCACCTCTCCTACCTCCTTTCCCTCTCCTTTACCATATGAATCTATGCTCTACTCACACCAAAATACTTACAATTGCCTGAATATGACAGACTTTAATAGGCTCTTTCTGTTGCTTCAGATGCTTTTTACTATTTTTCTCCCAGGACACTTCAGCCCCTAAGTTTCGGGCACAGATTGCTTCCTCTTTTAAGTGTTTTTTAAACTTCCAAGACTAGTGTAAGTGCCCCTCTTCAAATTCCATAACAATCTACACATACCTATTTTAGCTTTTACAGCACTGCGTTACTTTCTTTGCCCATTTTTGCCTAATTTTTCCATTAGGATCTGAGGGAAAAGGCTGGTTCTTGTTTATTACTTGATTTACAGTGCATAATACTTAGGGTACCCCTATGTTTTGGGTTGCCAGGAGAGTCCTGGCATTCACCTTTTTTCCCCAGTGTACTTATTGATAGTGCTCACTTTCAGAAGTGTCCACTTTGGCTGATGAATTATATGGCCATCCAAATATTCTAATGTTTGTTGAATGAATGACAACATAAAAGAAAGGGAATGGAAGAGGGAAACCTAGGAATGGGACAATGAAATCTGACTCACATTTCTAGCAATGTTTCTTTGTAAAGTTATTTAACTTTTCTGTACTTTAGTTTGCTCATTGGAAAAATGAGAAAATGGTTCTCTGTCTGTTTTAAAAAGAAACAATAATAAAAACTTAAATATGTTAAACTTGTGTTATGCTTTGTGGTTTACTAAGAACCTTCTGAAATATGATTTTATTTATCTTCATAATGACAATACTACATAGGAAATTTAAGTGTTATTATCATCATTTTTCATTAGATGAGACACTGATTCTCAGAGATTAAGTGGTTTGCCAAAGATTATACAGCCAACAAGTAGTAGTAAACTATATTGTGGTTTTCTGACTTCAAATCTAAGACTTTTTCCACTTTAGCACATCATCATTATGAGATTTTATGAGAAGCTTTAATAAATTAATCTACTTGATTGTACTTTGTGAATTATAGAAAGCCACTCAACAGTATGGTGATCAATTATTAGTGCTAAAATTCACCCTCATTGTTGCTTTTATAATCATCATCATAACAATACCCTAGAGAATTAAAAGTGGTCATTCAAGTTACACAATATTTTATTTCTAGCAATTTATTTACTGAAATAATCTGTTTCATTGTATATAAACCAATACCAAAATTCAATACCTCCAAATTTTATAGTTTATTAAATTGAAAAGTAAGTGATCAAACTCATCACAAAGACCACATTTTCTCAACTAAAAATTGAGACGTAAGCTCTTCCTTCTTACCGCTGCCCCACCTTGTTACCTTGCTGACTCTTTCTTGTGCTTCAACTCAATGTCACTTCCTTAGGGTCGGCTTTCTCTGACTCCTTATTGTAGTAATTACAATCTGAAGTAGAACAATCCTGTTCTCTCTCTTCATAGTACTTTTTATCATTTATAATAACATATTAATTTGCTTACTTATGCCTATCATTGCCACTGAACTGTAAGCTCCTTAAGAACATGACCTCTGCCACCACATGTATTTTCTTCATCACTTTATGCCCAGAGTTGAAGAATGGCATATGTGGAATGAATACTGTTGAATGGATAAATGACTGAATGGAAATATTACATGGGGTAGTGGATCAGGTTTTTCTTTTTTTTTTTTTTTTTTTTGAGACAGAGTCTCACTTTGTTGCCCGGGCTAGAGTGAGTGCCGTGGCGTCAGCCTAGCTCACAGCAACCTCAAACTCCTGGGCTTAAGCGATCCTACTGCCTCAGCCTCCCGAGTAGCTGGGACTACAGGCATGAGCCACCATGCCTGGCTAATTTTTTCTATATATATTTTTAGTTGGCCAGATAATTTATTTCTATTTTTAGTGGAGACGGGGTCTCACTCAGGCTGGTCTCGAACTCCTGACCTGGAGCGATCCACCCGCCTCGGCCTCCCAGAGGGCTAGGATTACAGGCGTGAGCCACCACGCCCGGCCTGGTTTTTCTTTTTGAAAATGACACCATCCTGAAATTTTCTCTATGACTAGAGATGAAAAAAAAAAGTTAATAACCCCAGGTAATTTGAAGTATCTTAAGGACCTTTTTAAGTTACCACCCTTTTATTTTGTGGTATTTTGATGGATAGCAATATTCTAGATGGAAATAGAGGGAAACTCTAAAGTTTGACTGTCGTTTTATGCCCCCTAAAAACACAAAAACAAATAATGCTAGAAGAGTCTACTCAACAACACCTGTATAGTTAAAAACTGTGCCCAAAGAAAGATAATTGTTAACTTACTATTCTGAATGACAAATTCAGTTAACAAATGATGCCTTATGAAAGAATATATTGCTCACCTAAAATGTGAATTATTAGCTACCTAGAAAAATAAAACCCTTTCCAGCAAATATTTCCATACCCTTTTGAACTAATGCTTTAGGTGACCAAGAGCAGTAATTAGTGAGTATTAGTTCTAGTGACTCCATTTGCTTCCATGTTGGTATTTATTGATGGTATACCATGTGTATAATATTTGTGTTGGGTATTGATCAATGTCACTTTTCCAAATCAAATTTATGTTATATTTATGTGGCTATTGAATCCATTGAATAAAATTAAAGCTACACATATTTTTAATTGATTTCTCCACCCCAGAATTAGTTATGACACTTAATACTTTCCATGGATCTTGTGCAGCTATCACCCACAGCAATTAGAAATGACAGAACAAATCAAGGGGAAAATATTTTATTGAACTTGTATCATCCTTATGAATTGGATGCTTGCTTGAATGCTTGGCTGAGTAATTAAGTGTGGCTTTTACTTAAGAGTTCTATCAGTTATGTTTATTTCCTTCCTATTGGATTAACTCATGAAAAACGAAAAAGCATATTAGGGCTCATGTGGCTACTTTGAAAGTCCTGTAACAGCAGATGTAAATTGTAACACACATTAGCTGCTGTAGCTGAACTGATTGCCCAGATGGTCAAATGACAAATCAAAATAATAATAATCATCACACATCTTATATAGTGTTTTTCATCTTATAAAGCTCTTCCACTCACATAATCTCAAGGTGATTTTGTTTATTATAACAATTTTGTTAAGTAGACAGGGAGGTATTCTAAAGATAATAAAACAAACAGGATATATATATGTGTGTGTGTGTGTGTGTGTGTATGTTGTGTATATATATTTGTCATTATATAGTTAAAACCTGCTTGTCTGATGCCAAGCCAAGTGGCCTCCCTGACTATAGTTCATCTTACTGACAGAGATATTGTTATAAATACAAATTTAACCTGCTTTCTCTATTATATAAAACCTACTTTTTTTCTATTGGCATGAGTTAAAATTCAAACACTGTAACATTTGTCTATAGACAAATCATGATCTAGCTTCTTCTTGCCTCTCTGACCTCAATTTTTTAATCATTCTCCTTTCACCTCTTCCACAGATGTGTCAGGCTTTCACATCTGTCTTCTTTTGCTTTCACTGTTTCTTTTGCTTGCTTATGCTACAGTGTCAGCTCAAACATTACCTTTTCCGTAAAGTCATTGCTGACCTTTTCTGCTTCTCCCCAAAGATCTTCATTTTCCCAATCATCCCGGCCTCTGTAATTCTCTGTCAAAACATAATGGTGACAGATTTATAAGTCTGCTTCTCTTTGCTGAACTCACTGCTCATTTTTTTTTCTCTATCATCTGGCAGAGTTCCAGGCATATAATAAGCACTCAAGATATATTTGTTGAAAAAATTGATAAATGATAGAATAATATACAGTGATATTTCTCCTATCTCACTTAATATGAAACGTTACATATTCACAGTTCTTTACAGTTGATCAAATGTGTTCATATCTCTTATTTCATCTGACCACAGAAATAACATAAAATGCACAGGCAGACAAGGGCCCATTTTACAAATGAGGAAAAAGAGGCTCAGTAAAAATAAGGGACTGCCTCAAACTTGGTGGTCACTTGTCACTTCAACCTAAGAATGTGTGCTCCTGCTTGAGTGCTCTGAGTGTGATCATTAGCTGCTCTTAGGCAAGAAATTTTCATTGTTGGTTTTAATACCTTGAGATAGCAAATGTTAGGTTCCAAAAGAGATTGAAGAATTCCAAAGAAGGATTAAAAACTTTTATTCTGTATCCTTCTCAGCTTATCACTTTGTCTTGGCAATTAGGCATTGAGACTGCAGTGTTTATTTACTAAAAACCAAAACAACTATGGCAATAATAACAGCAGCTAATATTTAGTGAGTGCTTAATGTGTACAGGACACCATGACAACTATTACGTGTATTTTTTCAATTAGCCCTCAAAATCAATTTTTTTTATATGTACCATCTTCTTCACTTTAAAGCTGAAGAAACTAAATCTCAGAGAGAGTTCAATACCTTGCCCAACCTGAGTAGATAGGGCATGGTAGAACCAGTAATTCTCCCCACTGAAGAAAGCTAGCCTGGATCTATTGGCCTAGACTGAAATTTTAGGGAAGACTTGCCAATAACTGAGTTTCTCTTTGATGACTTGGATCACAGAGATTCTTTTTCTAGTAAGGTTTTAATAAACTATTACCTGGTGATTTTAATCTGTCTAATGGTATATATTGATATAAAATACCCATATTTCTCTCCTGATTTGGTTATCCTGAACATTGTGTGAAGTCTTGGTGCCTCAAGAGAGAGCAGGTGTCCTCATAGTGTTGCTAGGAGGATTTTAAATTAGATCAAGCCAGTCCCCAGTGTTTTGCAGTGTTCTCGATCAGCCCAACTACCTTATGGAGCAGTGCAGTGCAAACTTGTTCAACAGAATCTTGGTCATCTTATCCTTGCATTCAGAAATCCATAATGTTTCATTCATGTACCCCATTTTATAAAGGTATGTGAACTGCTATCTATGATTAAGAATTCACATAATATATTGGGAAGAACAAAACCTTTGGTGCTAGATAGACCTGGACTCAAATCACAGCCACACCACTTACTAGCTACAGGGTATTGGGCAAGTGGCTTAATCTTTCTGACCCCAGGTTTACTTATCTGTGAAATTGAGTCAATAGTAAGTATCTTATGAAGTTGTTGTGAAGACAAGGTTGAATGTGTGCAAGCATGTGTGTGTGTATATATATATATGTATATATATACATATATATTTCTAAACATAGTAAATGCTTAACAATATTATTCCTCACCTTTATTTAAAAAATTAAAAATAATATAATCATATTATAAAATATTTATAAAATAAGAATATAAAATAACATTAGCTATAGTTGCACCATACAAATTAAACTACCACTCTAGTTTTAATGTATTTTCTTTTTTTCATTTTCATATGGCTATGTTTAAATCCTGACTTTTCACTTAGTATTGCACCATCAGCAGCACTTTCCACATTGCTAGTAATCATAGACATCATCCACTAAACAATGTAGTAGTCATTCGGTCATTCCACTCGTATGTATTTACTGAAGAGAATGAATGCGTATGTCCCCATAAGCCCACAAAGACTTATACCTAAATGTTTACAGCAGCTATATTTGTAATAGAAAAATTGTAGAAATACCCAAATGTACATCAACAGGTTATCATGAATAAAGAAATTTTGACACTTTTCCATACACTGGAATACTATTTGACAACAGAAAAGAATAAACTATTAATACATGCAACAGTATGCATAAGTCTCAAAATAAGCATGTCAAAAGCCAGACAAAAAAAGGAGCACATACTACATAATTCCACTTATATGGAATGCTAGACAACTCAAATTTATACATAGTGACAGAAAGGTTGCTTGAAGATAAAGAAGAGTTGGAAGGGAAAGAATACAAAGGACACAGGGAATTTTTCAGAATAATGGATATGTTCTTATTTTGATTAAACTGATGGTTTTACAGGTAGTTACATAGCTCAAAACTTATAAATTATACATTTTAATATGTACAGTTTATTAATTATACTTCAATAAAGCTGTATAAATAAAAATTATATATCTTTTTCTAAAAAATAGCAGTGTAATAGTTCAATTGTATCATTATTTTTCAACTATTCCCATTGCTGTATGTTTAGATGCTTCCAATATTTTGCTACTATAAACAACATTGCAAAGATCTTTTGGCATATAGGTATTATATATTATTTGTTTTCTCTTTGGAATTGACTGATGGTGAAAGCATCTTTCCTTGGGCAAAAATGGCACAGAAAAATCTTTGTAGTCACTCTTCATTTGTGTAAGCTTCTTAAGAGGTGGAATTATGTGTACAGAATGTTCACCAGCTAATTTTTTTAAAAATGATTGTAATCACTGGTTTCCAGGTATCACCACTTGGCCCACTGATAAGAAAATAATAACATAGCAGCACTTGGGTAACAATCAGAGTTGTAAAACCAAGAGTCTCTGGCAGGAGACCAATAATGATAGAACTATAAGATTCTCCAAGCATATGACCCCATTAGGCTTCCAGAGGCCTCAGCCTTATGTTATGGTTCAATAGTCAACTACTCTGTGTGCCCAGTCACTTCTAAATTCTTCCTTTATTTCTTTTAGTGTATGGTGTTTTCTCTATTGGGAATGTATAAAGTGCCACATGGGACTTTTTCTTCTGCCTTCTACACTTACCATTCATTTATTCATACAATAAAGGAAACATTTGCTGAGCTCAAACTACATGTCAAACTTTAGATTTGTACTGAAGAAAAAGCTCTGAATAACATATAGTCCCTGGCCTGAAAAAACTTACAGTGTTTTTTGAGAAACCAGTAAGTAAATAGTAAATTTGAATAGGGAGCAATTAGTGCAATGAGAAGTATAAACCATTGGGGAACATAAAACTTATATATATATCACCCAACAGATAATGGATACACATATCCCAACCTAAAGGATCAGGGTAGATCTCCTTGAATAAGGGGCACCTGAGCTGGTAACTAGCGAAGGAAGAGTCAGGTGAAGAAATTAGAGAGAGAGGGAGGAGAATGTTTCAGGCAATGTAAACAGCATTGGAGAGAAGGTGTGGCAATACTCTGTGGCTATGTACGACTATGATACTGGACTGGGAATAAATGGCCAGTGCTGTACACTCAAGCTGCTTCCTTTGGCTTCGGCTACCTTTCCCGGCTGAAGCTATAAAGGTAGGACTGGCAAGGTTATGGAAGTAAAGGTGGGGTGGCAAGGGTACTTTCAGTAGGCCTTGGGGACAGGCCAGGGGAGGGGCTTGCCATTGACCTGGTGGTTCAGGCTCCCCATCATTGGCTTATGTCTTGCTCCCCTTATTCCTCAGTCATAGAGCAGATTTTGTATCTTTCATTGCAGGCCATAACAGGCCACCTGATTTCTCTTCCAAGATAGCTCCAGTTTAGGTCACTATCTAGAACCTTTTATGACCTAATGGTGATGACAATATTAAAGTTGTCAGTTTTTTTTGTTTTTTTTTCCTAAATGTATGTTTATTTGAAGGATTCATAGGAAGTATCAGGGTTAGAAAAAATACTACTAAATGAAAATATATGTCTTGTATATGCTTTAAAATAATATAGAATACAGGGAAAGAAAGAATAATATAGATGAAACAGGATTAGATGGGAGTTGATGGAAGTTTAATATGTGTGAAGTGTTCATAGTGATTCATTATACTATTCTCTGTACTTTCGATTAAGTTTGAAACTTTCTGTGATAAACTTAAGGAATAAAAAAGAAATTAAAGCAGAAAAAGTACTGCTAAAAACATTCTTTAAATATTTATTTTCTGTTTACAAAGTAATATATGCTCATTATCTGTAACAATAATTAGTATTGATTATGACCATTTTAATACGTTTATTATAGAAAAGTTAGAAAATACAAAAACATAGGAATACAACAAACATTACTGTCAATATTCCAAGCAGACATGGTTAAAAGTTTTTCCTTTAAATGTCATCTGCAAATATCACTGTACCTAAACCCTCATGTGTATTTAATCAGTGCCCCACTGATAAACACTGGATCACTTCCAGCTGTTTGCCTTTACATATTTTACTACAGTGGTAATTCTTAATTTATCTATCTATCTATCTATCTATCTATCTATCTATCTATCTTAGCATTCAACAATTAGTGTGTCATAGGATAAATATATAAAAGTGGAATTGTTTAAAGGTAAAGTCTAAAGGATTGCCTAAAATGACCTACATTCTAACATATTTAACCACGCTCACCCCAATTAGTGGACACTTAGATTGTTTCCAAATGTTATTCCTACAAATAACTTAAAAATATTCTTAAGCATTGAGACTGCTTCAGGCCCGTCAATTAAATGCTGCCAGTCCATGAGTCATTTCAGGTTGGCAAAAGATCCTAGAGCCTGGTAAAAATCACTCAACATCCTACATAATAATGTATCCAAGCATAAAAAAGGGAAGGCAGGGAATCTGGTAGTCTTATTTGATACCAAATTTTTGGACCAGATTCTCCATATTTTTATATATGTTATCTCAATGAATTCTCACCTCGCTTATGGCAGACGTATGTTAACCCATTCTATAGTTGAAGAAACTGAGGCTCAGACTAATTAAGTGACTTCCCAAGGTCACAGCTAGCCTGAGTTGAAGAGGAGACCTTATTTAGAGTCTACCAAATAGAAAAGTTTATATTCTTCCAACTACACGTCTTCTCACAAAAGTCAATTAGAATTATTATACTTCTTTTATAACCCAGAGACAAGATAGTATTTCTTTTTAATAAATAATAATGGTTAACAATTATTGGCTATTAATATTTTTGTCAGGTAATTTTATAGGTATTAGCTCATTTAGTCCTGCAAACCTAATAAGAGTCTATTATTGTACCTGATATACAGATGAGGAAACTGAAGCACAGAGAGGCTAACTAGATTGCCCATGACCACTTGACTCATGGGAGCAGAATGCAGTATTCAAGCCAAGCATTTTGCTCTGAGGGCAGCATCCCACTTCAGTGCATTGCCTCTCAGAGACAATTGTAAGTCTGTGCCAGAAAACAAATGGTAGGTGTTGTCTTACTATGTGTAATAACATTACATAACATTAAGAGGCAATGCAGAGATACACAGGTACACAGATTCTGGAGCCAAACTGCCTCTGTTTCAATTCAGGTTCTGCCACATACAAGCTGTGTGGCCCTGTGACAAGATCCTTAACTTCTGTCTATTTGAGCTTCTTCATCTATAAAATGGTGATGATAATAGTAAGCACCTCATAGGGTTGTTATAGGAATAAACATTTAAATAGTGCTTAAAATAGTGCTTCGCATGTACTTAACACTATTTAAGTTTTTGCTTAATCGTTTGTAGTTTGAGTTGTCCTCTGATTTCTCTCGCACAAACCACACTCTAGGAAACAGTGATCTCAATGGCAACCTGAGGTAACCAGACACATCCACAATGTTTGGCTTTTTCAAGTGGCCCTACTCACTATTGATGCCCCAGCAAAAATCTGGGCCCTGAGGCTTCATAGTATCTTATGTTTCTGTGAGATCTGTTTTTAAGGGAGGAATCAGCCTTGCCAACTTTCCAAATTTAGCCATAACTGGGTCACCTAAAAAAGTAGTGCACTGTTCCCTCAAGTAACCTTTTGCTTATGTTAATTTTATATGAAACGTTCCTCACCGAATCTTAGCACGTTGTGAATTTCATGAGTCACTGCTTCAGTGGAAAAGGCACTCGCCTTTTAAGAACCACTGCTGGATGTGGTACAAGCTTGCTTCTGCCCTAGGTCAAGCCTGTTTCTCTAGGGACTGGTACCAAAAGTAAAAACAAACAAAGAAAAAACAGGATTAGGTATGAGTATGTTTAGTTTTGTCTTTCGTACTGTGAAATCTTCAGGAAGCAATTTTGTCTTGAATGACTTGGGCCACATCTCTAATACTGCTGACTGGCCGGTGCCAGGCTCTGGGTACAGATAGAAATTTGATCTTGGTTCTGCCTTTAAAATGAGTGCAGTCTCCTGTTGATTACAACCTCTGAAGATATGCTTCTAAGGAATTGTTTTCAGTTTGGGGTCAGAGGTTGATTTTCTCAAGCCTACTTTGACACATGAATAATTATCTGACTCAGGGCCCCTCTCCTTATGTCTCCAAACCGAAGAAAAGGTGTTTAGTGAGCCTGGCTCTCAGAGTCATATGTTATATCGCAGGAAACAGCTATGCTTATCCCAGTGGGCAGAGTGTAGGGGTTACTGTGAGGGGAGGCCACTAACGCTTTTAGAGGGCGGGCCATAAGCCAGGTACCATATTAGAGATTATTTTACTTTAACCTTGAATCAATCCTGGGGGGTGATTGTCTCTTTCGTTAGATGTGGGAACTGATACTTACTAGATAATCTTAAGTGAGCATAACTTGATTAAGGTCAGAGATAGGAAAGGGTAGAGCCCAGAGTTTGAACTTAGGGGATCTGTCTGGCTACAGAGTCCATGCACTTCCTACTATAGGAATTATCTCCATTTTAAAAAAGAAGTACACTGAATTTAGAATATTAGAAATCCTTACCAGAGTCTTTTCTTTAATAGGTTCAGGAGCCAGAGTAAAGGAACTTTTAGTGTCTTTACTCTCCTACAAAAGTGGCATTTGCTATTTTGTTATCAAATAATCTTATACTTTTCCTTATGAGGGCATCATTATAGTCTGTTCCAGTTTAGTTTAAGCAAGGTTGTGTATCAAGAATTTGAGCATTTTGTTTGGCTTTCTCAACTTTTCAGTGTAGAATAAAAGAACTTCAGAGCCTTGTGTAACTGAGGTCCATCTGCATACCTGCCTCTAACTCTCAAATGGAGATAATAATACCTTGTTAATGGAGTTGGCATGACATATGTAATAATTATTGTTAATCACTTGGATTACAGTTGTGGCTCAATAAATTATAGCCCCTTTCCCCTTTGTTGTAGGACATCTGGGTAACTTACTGAGTGAAAAGAGCACATCTGAAGATATTTACTAAACACACTGTGTCAGACTATTTTTGGTGCTTGAAGAATACTAAAGAATTAAAATTTTATGTGCCCCTGCCCTTGGTAACCTTGGATCCTGAGTATGGAGAAAGCATTAAAAAGTGAAATAATTTAGAAACAAATTAAATGTTTTCAAATATGACACTTGTAGTAAGTAAAACAGGATTCAGAGAAAGTAGAGACAGGTATACATGAGGGCCCAAAGAAGACCTTCATGTCTGGAAGGGCTTGAACAAGTCTTGAAGCAGGACTGATGCTACACCAGGCAAAAGGAAGAGCATAAGGCATCAATTTCTCCAATGACTTTCTTCTCCCCTTTTTATTTTCTTGCTTCTGTAGCGAGAGCATAGAAATCATTTTCCTTTTCCTCTCCACTCTCCTTCCATAATACCAGTGCAGCTGTTTTACTTGATTATAGAAACAGAAGTATTTATCTTCTTGTCAGCCTTCCAGAAGTGTAGTTTCACTTGTATGTCACAATTGTCATTTAATTCATCAATTAATTAAAAGAATTTTCTTACAGCTTTACAGTTGTTCTTATTTAAAAAGAAACATGGAAGCAGAGCTATTTAAAGTAAAATCATGCATGCTTAATGTAGAAAATTTAGAAAGCATAGGAGAGTACATAGAAAAATATTTAGCATGGGTCCACCATACAAAGACATTTGTAATTTATATTTCGGAGTATTTCTTTTCATCTTTTGTTTTGTTCACTGGTATTATATTTTGTTTATTCTTCATAATATTGACACACATACACATTTCTGTACTGTTTATTTATAAGTTGTGATCATGTAAGCACGAAATTCCATGAATGTGCCATGGTTAACTTACCCATTTCCCTGATGTTGTACATTTAAAATGTGTATAGTTTCCACTGATTAAAATTCTGTTGAAAATGTTTAATGTTTTTATTTGTCTGTGATTTTAGGGATTATTTCCTTAAAATATACTCTGAGATGTAGTATAAATAGAATTAATTTTTGGTGGAATTATTGATTTTTTTGAGAGCTATCTGAATAGCCACTGTCTTCTAGACACCATACTAAAGGCAGCTTTGGATAGCTAACAATTTGGTAGAAAAATAAAGAAAAGTAGGAAGTGGTCAGTGCCTTAAGAGGAAAACAGGAAAAGCCCTGAAAAGAAATTCAGAGAAGAGGTCACTTATGACTGGAGTGATGGGACAGGTCTCTTAGAGAGAGGCAGAACTTGATCTAGGGCTTGAATGATGGAGTTTCCTTTGATCAACAAGTACAGAGGTAGAAAAGAAACGTATAATCAAAGGTCAGTAAGCAAAACCTATTTGTAGGGAACTTAGGAGTCACATAAGAAATTGTAGACAAGAATCCTAGAAAGGTGAATTATAGGCAGAGGGCCATGAATATCATATTAAGAAGTCTGAACACCTTTTTAATAGACAGTGAAGTGTTCTGAGATTTTGGTTTTTTTGCAGGTGGTTACACAGTGTTACAGATTGGTCCTCATAAGTAGGTGCTTGTATGTAGAGATGTTCAATATCACTAAGGACAAAGGACTGTGAATAAAGCAATGCAGTATAATTTTTACCTATTAGATTAACAAAGATTTAAAATGTTAATGATGGTTAGTATACTGACAAATTTACAGAAAAATAGCCATCATCACTGATGTCAATTGTGCATAATTATGAAACTGTAACTTGGCATAAACTTTCAGGAAAACAACATGGCAAAATACATAAGTATTTAATATGTGCATACCCTAATACTTGGCAATTCCATTTTTAAAAATACATTCTAAGTTCCTAATAGAGCAATGCTCAAAAATGATCATGCATAATCATCTATAGTGGTACTTTATCTAGTATTATAACACTGGAATCAACTGAAATGTCCATTAATTGGAGTGTCTTAACTTATTTATGGCATTAACCTTGAACAAAATGCTTACAGTTGTGGTTTTACAAAAGGTTGAATTATATATTTATGCACTAACCTTGAATAATGTTTATCATATGTTAAAAAACAAAACAAAAGACATACCAAACAGTAATTCTTCTCTCATTTCTGTGAAAACAAATCTTTATGGGACAAAAATCATTAAGAAGACTATATACCAAGTAGTTAACAACAATTAACACTTGGGAATAGAAATAAAAAGGAATTTCACTTTTACTTTAAATCCATATACCTTTCCTAAATGAACATATAATTTATAAATATTTTAAGTATTCTGAAAGACTATTAAAAAGAGATTTTCAGAAACATTATTTTGGCTGCAGGTTTGAGTGTAAATCAGAATGACTATAAAAGCAGAGATGAAAGTCAATGTCCTCTGAGAGACCTTTCCTTATCATCTGGTGTTGACCTTGTCATTTCCCATCATATCCTATTTACAGTCCATTGTAGCACTTAGCAATACATTTTACTTTCTGGTTTATTTTTCTAATTATCTTGCTGAGATTAAGGACCTTGCTTATTTTGTTCCATGACATCTCTAGCACTTAGAATCCTGCCTCAATGATAGTAGCCTCACATAAATTAGTTGAATGAAACGAATGTTAGACAGCTGTTGTGATAGTTGCTTTTAAAATAAAGTCCAAATTTTTTAATTTTACTTATAAAGCCCTACATAATTTAGTTCCTGCTAACTCCTCTAGCTCTAGTATATTATCATTACCTCCCCCACTCCCCACTTCACCGCCCCAGGACCTGTACACAACTAAACTTTCCTCAATTATCTTTTATTTATTTTAATTATTTATTTATTATTTTTTTTATTTATTTATTTTTTTTTGAGACAGAGTCTCTCTCTGTTGCCTGGGCTAGAGTGAGTGCCGTGGCATCAGCCTAGCTCACAGCAACCTCACACTCCTGGGCTCAAGCAATCCTTCTGCCTCAGTCTCCCGAGTAGCTGGGATTACAGGCATGCGCCACCATGCCCGGCTAATTTTTTCTGTATATATTTTTAGTTGGCCAGATAATTTCTTTCTATTTTTTTTTTTTTTTTTTTTTTTTAGTAGAGACAGGGTCTCACTCTTGCTCAGGCTGGTCTCCAACTCCTAAGCTCGAGAGATCCACCCGCCTCGGCCTCCCAGAGTGCTAGAATTACAGGCGTGAGCCACCGCGCCAGGCCCTCAATTATCTTAATAAATCTTCCTCTGCCATCTCTAGACCTTTGTTCATGTTATTTTTACTTATTGGAAAATTAACTGAGCTCCTCTTTCTCTTACTCCTGTTTATCCCTCTGGTATTCAGAGTAGTATAAGCAGTATTGCCTCCTCAGGTCACAGGCTCTGGAATTAAATGTTAGTTACATAAACTTAGTCAAGTCGTTTTTGCTTAAATACGGTATCCTTATCTGTAAAGTGTAACCTGTATCTCATCAGGTTGTTGTAAGGATAAATGAGTTAATACATGAAAGGCAGTAAGAATATTTCCTGGTGCATAGTAGCGGTTTATTATATGTTAGGATGATTACGATGATTATTTGTGGTGTAGTCTTGATAGTGATGTCACCTTTTTGGGAAAACTTTCCTTATTCCAGGATGGGTTAGGTGTCATTCCTCCATGTCAAAAACTAATTTGTGTGCATTATTGCCCATTTATTTGCCTTTGGATCCTACTGGAATATAAGCTCCATGGGAGCAGAGGCTCAGGCCATTGTGTTCATCAGAGTACCCACATCACCTAGCACAATGTCTTGCAGACAGCAGGCACTTAATAAATGTTTATAAGATGGCTGAATCGGATAAACTTGGCATAAAGAAATAAAGGAGATAGGATATATTGTGAGAACTGAGAAGATAGATCTTGGCAATGATGAGAAAAGAGTGAGAAGGAGAGAGTCAATTATGACTCAGGTTCAAAGATTGGGGGCAAGGAAAATGAAACCGTTAAGAGAGAGGAATAAGGATGAGTGACTAGTCTTGGCCTTTTCTGTTGACCCCTAAGAATTGTGTTTTATCTTTATACTTCCACAGTTATCCTAAATGGCTCTTAGATTGATTATATCCTTTCACATTCAAACTTTATGTCGTAGGCAACGCAGATATATATCTGCTTCTACAGATGAGTAAATTGGGAGTCAGAGGTAAATAGATTGCTCTAGGTCATATTTAATTAAAGGAAAAGTCATATGACAAGTAAGAAAAGCAATTTTATTTGAATTATTCGTTGGTTCATTTATAAATATACATGGAAGTTCTGCTGTGTGCAGAGCATCGTGGTCTGGGTGTACAGAGATGCAAATAACCTGGCCACTGTCCTTAATAGCTCAATACTTATTGGTAGAGACAGTTAAATAAACAAGTTAAAGACAGACTGATAAACCTTGTAAAGGATTGGGGTAATGTCCTCTTGGAGTACCATGAACAGAGCAATTCATCCTCAGTGGAAGATTTAAAGAAGGTTCTCAAATGATGTTACATTTGACCTGGCTATGATGCTATTCATTTTTCAGTATTTTACTCCAGTATATTTGTTTCAAATCAAAGCTAGACTTTGATTCTAAATTAGAAATTTCTAATTTCACCAGTGAATTCATAAAAGAGCATTATCTAATTCATATCTATCACTTATCTTTGGGTTTCAGTTTCCTTTAAATTGCTCTTACTTTTTCTTTTCTTCTTTTAATTTAACTCAGCAACAGTAATTCACTGTTGTGAAGAAACACCGAATGAATTAGTGTTTGAGGTGACAATTGCCAGCAGACTTTTAAGATCTTCTCAGAGCTGATAACATGTTGATGACACTGACTTTTTAAAGCAAAATAAAATGTGGAATCCAAATGAGAATATTCCAGAGCCCCAAGTGGATCACTCTATTTTATCCATTGCATCCTTAACGTGATATAAAAACAAAATCAAATTATACCTGCTTATTGGTGATAATAGAAAAATAGATTGTTTTAATATATGAAGAAGGGGTCACTAGTATACTTTATACTTCCACAAAACTAAATTTAGATTGAAATTAGAATTATAAGGTTTATGAATTGAAAAGAAAACTTAATGGTAATCTAGTACAATCTTTTGTTTGCCTTTCCTGATGATTTAGAAAACTGATAGAAAGATTGAATGAAATGCTTAGTATCGTGAGGTTTCTATTATTTAATATTATTGCTTCATACCTTTAAATTACATAATACCTTTAAGAAATTGGGAAAGTCATTTAAAATCACTGTTATTCTTTTTACCAATAAAATGGGGAAATGGAGAAAACACTAGGTATTTCATAGAGTTGTTGAGAAAAAGAAAGAGATAACGCATGTAAAGTGCTGGTATGCCTATTTTATTGTGACCTGCCCTATTCCCCCACCTCTGGGAAAGTATTAAGTTTGGATTGGTTTCAATACAAACAGCTGGTCACATCTATTTTTCTTACTATTCTATTCCTAGTGCCCAGGACAGTGCCTGATATCTAATGACACTCAATAATTCTTTGTTGAATGGATGTATGAACTTGACTTTCCTGATGACTTTATATTGCCTGATGGACCCCTGAAAATGTTTGAATTCTAGACATGGGGATTCAATGCTGCACTTTTAACAAAAGAACAAATTGAGACCCTAAGTGTTAAAGAATTGTAGTACGGTCACAAATATGAATACACTATGTGGCAAATACATTTGGGACTCAGGTTTCCTAGCCACTAATTCAGTCTCTTTTCTACCACAGACCTTTAAAAATATTAATAATGTGTTTTCCCAACACTCTAACAATATTCATGCTCATTCAAAAGAATTTATAGAGTAAAATCGTATAAAATGTAAAATATATATATTTTTTATTTACTTATATAAACTTTCAAAATGTAGGCATATTTTCTTTGGCTCTTTCATTTAAAATCATCATGAGTAATTATTTTGTCACTATATATTCTTTAAAGACATTTTAATGTGTGATTAGGATTTAACTCTACAGATATATTAATATTTTTATTTCTTATTGTTTGATATTTAGGTACTTTCCAGTTTTTCACTGTCATAAATACTACTCTCTTAAACACACTTATGAATAATTGTCTGTCTTCTGATTACTTAGAATAAGTTATTGGATATGAAATAATATCTAGATCAAATATTACATCCATTTTTAAAGCTCTTGAATGATAAATAGTAGCACTATATTTCTCTCCAGAAGACCTTTACCAATTTTTTTCCCCAAAAGTTTGCCAATTCCATGATGGTGCCTATCTTCATTACCTAAAAAAAAAAAAGTGTCAATATTGAGGAATAATTTTCTCTGTATTTTTTTTTCCTTTTTTCCAAAAGAATTCTTTCAGCTGTGCATTGCTATAGCTTCCAGAACTATCTGTTAACACCAAACATCATTTATCATTATCCTTGCTTGATAATACATGCTGATTACCTGTGTGCAATCTCCATAAAAATAGCAGAGCAGAGATAGCTGCAGGGTAGCTGAGTCACCAGCTTTATACACATCATGCAGGCATAATGAAGTGAACAAAGATCATATTTAAATAATCAAATATAAAGATTCTCTACTATAAATATTTTTTACCTTCTGTTAAGCCATCCTTTTGACATTTGAGCTTCTATAGCAATTGTCTGAACATTTCTTGACCACCTACTTATATGCCATATTTTTGGTATAAATGATAAGAGACAGTGCTCTCCTTCTTCTTCTCATTCTTTAATGAATGATGGTAGGCCCTAGTTTCATTTTACAGATTCTTTGGCATATGAAGAGTTTCCTGTTGTTATTTGAGAAACACTCAAGAATGCTAGACTAGGCTAGAATAAAGATACTTAAAGTCCTGGTTTACTTTTGTTAAACTGAGATCTTGACACTAAACATTGCTATTATATTTAGACATGATAAATTTCCTTTTTACATTCCTAAAAAATGAGTTTGACGAAACAATAAATAAGGTGTATGGAAAGAGCATTTTATCCAGAGACAGACAGATGTGTTCTAGTTGTGGCCTCTTTGCCAACTTGTTATAGAACAAGTTACTTAACTTTATTAATCCTGAATTTGCTAATCCATAGGAAATTACTGTCCCCACAGGGTTGTTGGGAGAATAGAGGGGAAAAAGTCTGGCATGTAAATGTTTAAAAACTATAAGTACAAGTTAATAATAATAAATGCTTAGTCTTTATGTTGAAATTTATTTTCTCTAATGATGATAAGATGTCCAGGGACTCAGACATGCCCTATCTCTGCCCTGTAACTCACCCTTCTTCTCTTGGGGTTTCTAATTAAGGAATCTGTACGCAGGGTATAGAAGCTAACCTAGCCTCAGAGTACTACTTCATAATCAGAGACTAAATGCTCCCAAAACAGCTCTGGTAAAAGCTGAGAAACCCACGTGACTTAAGCCTGGAGGCATAAGGTGAGCATCCTACTCCCTCCTTCATGACCAAAATGTCTGAATATGCCAGTTAAATTCAGGTGCACAGCATCTAAAATAGAAGCAGTGAGACCTAGATGGGTCTACCCAGAGGGCACTTCCTGCTCAGTTCTTCACAGAACGAAAGAATAAAGAAGAGAATGGTTCAGTATGACTGGAGAAAGCTGATTCTACCTAGGTGGGCCTACAACATGGAAACAGAAGTAGGAGAGGGAGCACCACCTATGGGTGCTGATCTGTGAGGCAGTTTTCATAGCCTCTAGTAAAACATGGCTCATGAATGTCCTGAGCTCTGACTCATCAGATTATTTTGAAAGGAAGGAAGGAAGGAAGGAAGGAAGGAAGGAAGGAAGGAAGGAAGAAAAGAAAGCAAGCCAAAATATGGGCATAGCAGGTGGAATTCCTTTCACATGCTGATACTTTTAACATGGTTTCTTAGGACTTGTACCTGTGAAGAGATTATCAGAATTCAGTGATGAATGGGATCAGATAAAATGGAAAATAGTTGAATGGGATTAGGTAAATAACTATCATATCAGTATCTCCACTTTGACTGAAAAATGGAACTACCTTGGGGGTTTTAGAAAGTACTGACTTCTGAATCCCACCCTCAAACAGTCTCGTTTTTTTCTATTTTTTTTTTTTTTTTTTTTTGCAATTTAGAGGTGTTTTATTTTTTATATCTATTATGCCATGAATTCTTAGGCAGTAAGTTCCAGCAGCTCAGGGTCTTTTCCATAGAAACACAAAGAGTGTTTCTCTGGGTACAGTAGTGCTTCACCTGAACCCAGGTAACTTTCTCTTTGGCTTCCTCCTTTTTCTGGTCATTTTCCTTCACACATGTGAGGATTCTTAAAGTGCTTAATATGCTCTATAACACAGATTAATTCTCTTGGCAAGAATCTTTTTTTAAAATTTCAGGATGTTACAGGGGTACAAACATTTTGTTACATAAAATGCTTTTGTGCAGTTTGAATCAACGTTGTAAGTGTGTCCATCACCAATATACAAGTGTGGATTGTACCCACTAGGTGTGAATTTACCCATCCCCTCCCCCCACCTACTTGATTTCCATTGAATTTTACTACCATATGTACACATGAGTGTTGATCTATGTTTCAATTTAGTAGTGAGTACATGTGGTTTTTGTTCTTCTATTCCTGTGATACTTCACTTAAAAGGATGGTCTACAGTTCTAGCCAGGTGGTTACAAAAGGTAAAAAAGTTCACCATTTTTTATGGCTCAGTAATACTCCATGATACACACACACACACACACACACACACACACACACACCCCACATTTTATTGATTCACTCATGTATTGGGCACTTGGGTTATTTCTACATCTTTGCAATTGTGAATTGTTCAGCTATAAACATTTGAGTGCTAGTATCTTTTTTATAAAATGTCTTTTTTTCCTTTGGGTAAATACCCAGTAGTGGGATTGCTGGATCAACTGGGTAGGCCTACTTTTAGTTCTTTGAGATATTTCCATACTACTTTCCATAGAGGTTGTACTAGTTTGCAGTCCCACCAACAGTGTATAAGTATTACTTTCTCTCCACATCCACGCCAGCATCTGTTGTTTTGGAACTTTTTGATAAAAGCTATTCTCACTGGAGTTAAGTGATATCTCATTATTTTGATTCACACTTCCTTAATTATCAGAGATGTTGAGCAATTTTTCACATGCTTATTGGCCATTAGTCTACCTTCTTTTGAAAAGCTTCTGTTCTTGTCTTTTACCCCTTATTAATGGGGTTGTTTGATGTTTTCTTGCTGATTCACTTGAGTTCTTTGTAGATTCTGGTTATTAGCCCTTTATTGGATGTATAGCATGCAAATATTTTCTCCCATTCTGTAGATTGTCTATTCACTATATTAATTGTTTTCTCAGCTGTGTAGAGATTTTTAATTTAATAAGGTCTCATTTATTTATTTTTGTTGTTGCTATGATTGCCTTTGGGTCTTCTTCATAAATTCTTTGCCTAGGCTTATATCTATAAGAGTTTTTCTGACCTCTCCTTTCCTAAAAGGAAAGTTTCATGCCTTAAATTTAAGTGTTATCCATTGTGAATTAATTTTTGTGAGTGGTGTGGATCCTGTTTCAGTCTTCTGTGGCTATCCAATTTTCTCAGCACCATTTATTGAATAGGGATTCTTTTCCCCAGTGCATGTTTTTGTCTGCTTTGTCAAAGATCAGATGGCAATATGAGGATGGTTTTATATCTGGGTTCTTTGCTCTAATCTATTGGTCTAGGTCTCTGTTCTTGTGCCAGTAACATGCTGTTTTGGTTACTATAGTCTTATAGTATAGCTTGAAGTCTGGTAAAGTGATGCCTCCCAATTTGTTCTTTTTGCTTAAGGTTGCTTTGGCTATTCAGGGTCTTTTCTGGTTGCATATGAATCATAGAATTACATTTTGAGATCTGCAAAAAATGACATTGGTACTTTATTGGGGATTGCATTGAATCTATAAATCACTTTGGGCAGTATAGACATTTTAACAATGTTGATTGTTCTCATCCATGAGCATGATATGTTTTTCCATTTGTTCACATCCTCTGTGATTTTTTTCCCTCTGTATTTCATAGTTCTCCCTATAGAAGTCTTTTACCACCTTGGTTAAATATCTTCCTAGGTATTTTATTTTCATTCTTGCTATTGTGAAAGGTACTGAATCTTTAATTTGATTCTCAGCTTGACTGTTGTTGGTATATAGGAATGTAACTCATTTGTGTACTTTCATTTTGTAGTCTGAGACTTTGCTGAATTTATTTATCAATTCCAAGAGTGTCCTGGCAGAATCTTTGGGGGCTTTTGGATATAAAATCATATTGTTAGCAGCGAGTGATAGTTTGACCTCTCCTCTCCCTATTTGGATGCCTTTGATTTTCTTCTCTTGCCTGATTGCTCTGGCTAAGACTTCCAGCACCATGTTGAACAGAAGTGGTGGGCAACCTTGTCTGGTGCCAGTTCTAAACAGAAATGCTTTCAGTTTTTCCCCATTCAGTATGATATTGGCTGTGGGTTTGTCAAATACCTTTTCAGTGTCTATTGAGAGGATCATATGGTCTTTGTTTTTGCTTCTATTTATGTGGTGAACCACATGCATAGATTTGGATATGTTGAAGCATCCTTGCATCTCTGAGATGAAGCCCACCTGGTTGTGGTGGATTATTTTTCTGCTGTGCAGCTGAATATGGTTTGCTAGAATTTTATTGATAATTTTTGCATCTATATTCATAAGAGATATTAATTTATAGTTTCTTTTTTTGTGTGTCTGTTCCTGGCTTTGGTATCAGGGTGATACTAGCTTTGTAGAATGAGTTGGGATGGATTCCTTCCTTCTCAGTGTTATAAAATAATTTCTGTAGTGTAGGTACCAATTCTTCTTTGTAGGTCTCATAAAAGTCAGCTGTGAAATAATCTGGTCTGGGACTTTTTTTTTGTTAAGAGATTTTTTATTGCTGCTTCAATTAGGTTAGTTGATATTGGTCTTTCAGGAGTTCTATTTCCTCTTGATTGAGCCTAGGGGGGTTGTGTTGTTCTAAGAATTTGTCCATTTCCTCAGCATTTTCAGGGTTTTGTGCATAAAGATTTTTATAGTATTCAAAGATGATATTTTGTCTTTCCATGGTATCAGTTTTAATATCTCCTTTTTCATTTCTGATTGAGCTTATTCAGGTCCTTTCTTTTCTGTTTCTCATTAATCTGGCATTAGCCTGTTGATTTTGTTCATCTTTTCAAAGAACCAACATGTTGTTTTATTAATCTTCTGTATAATTCATTTGTTATCAATTTCATTAAGTTCTATTCTGACCTTAGTTTTCTTTTCTTTTCTTTTCTTTTCTTTTTTTTTCCAGCTGGTTTTGGGATTGATTTGCTCTTCCTTTTCCAATTCATTGAGACAATTCATTAGATTGTTGACTTGTGATTGGTCTGTCTTTTTGATGTAGGCATTGATGCCTATGAATTTTCATCTTATGACTGGTTTTGCTGAATCCCACAGATTTTGACATTTTGTGTTCCGTTTGTCATTTAGTTTGAAGAATCTTTTGCTTTTCAGCTTAATTTCCTCCTTGACCCAATATCCATTCAGCAGTAGGTTGTTTAATTTCCATGACTTTGTGTTGAGTTGAGTGTTTCTTTTGGAATTGATTTCTAATTTTATTTTATTTATTTATTCATTTATTTATTCATTTTTGAGACAGTCTCACTCTGTTGCCACAGCATCAGCCTAGCTCACAGTGACCTCAAATTCCTGGGCTCAAGTGATTCTTCTATCTCAGCCTCCTGTGTAACTGGGACTACAGGTGCGTTCTATGATGCCTGGCTAATTTTTCTATTTTTAGTAAAGATGGGGTCTCACTCTTGCTCAGGCTGGTCTCAACTGCTGAGCTTAAGTGATCCTCCTGCCTCAGCCTCCCAGAGTACTAGGATTACAGGTATGAGCCACTGCACCTGACCTGATTTCTAATTTTATTCCACTGTGGTCTGAGATGATACATGGTATAATTTCTATTTTTTTTTAATTTGTTAAGGCATGTTTTGTAGCCTAGGATGTGATGAGTCTTAGAGAATGCTCCATGAACTGATAAGAAGAAGGTATATTCAGTCATTTTGGGGGAGAATGTTCTGTAAATGTCTGTTAGGCCCATTTGTTCTATAGTTCCATTTAAGTCCATTGTTTCTTTGCTTATTTTCTACTTGGAGGATCTGTCCCGTTCTGTTAGTGGGGTGTTGAAGTCCCCAGCTGTTCCAATGCTATTTATTATCATTTTGTTTAGATCAAGTAGGGTTTGTTTTGAGGCAGAGAGACATTGATCCTGCTTAGGCATCCCGTGGGAGACTCAGGAGAAGGGTGCCTCTTCCTGGCATGGTCACAGGGATTGACCTTCTTGGTCCAGGGAGCCCACATGGGCAGATCAGGGGTAGAGTGCAGTGTGGGTCCTAGCTGTAATTTGCTTGCCGGGCACCCTTCCCCCCAGGAGGACTGAACTCTCAGCTCAGGACAGGATCCTGGGTGGGGAAACTTTCGGCCCATGACACAATCATGGGGGAGCTTGGCTGGCTTGGGCCCTTGCCTGCTGGCAGACGCTGGGGAAGGACTGTGGAGTAGAGGGAGGGGGCGGAGTTGCAAGGCCCACTGCAGACTACCAGTTTGTGAATCTCAGACAGGCTTGCCTCCACAAACAGTGTTTCTAGTTGGGAGGGGCCACTTCAGCCCCCCCTTGGCAGCTCTGCCCAAAAGCTGGGAGCAGAACTTTGACCTCTGCCAAAACAGCTACCTTGCCAGCTTCTGTGGAGCCTGAGGGCAAGTTCACCCAACTCAGCCTCACTCAGCCACACTCTCCTACCTGCCTTAGCCTGGGCAGGGATTAAGGACTCACCTGGATGTTCCAGGGTCCTACCCATCACCTAGGGCATTCAGGCGCTTCTCCTAGGAGACTAGAGCTGGTCACAGGACCCAAAAAAACAACATTACAGCTTGTTCCTTCTGGCAAGCACCACCTACTGACAGGGGGGACAATTTACATGCCCTTTACAGCATTTACTGACTCAACCTTACAGGGTATATGGGGGTCCAAGGAGTGGCATTTGGGGTAGCACCTACCACTCCCTACAAAAAAACTGTGCTACCGGATGAGGGTGGAAAGAATCCAGCCCAGTACCTTAGCATACAAGCGGTTAGCACCCCCCATGAACAGCTCTCTGGTTTGAAGAGCTTGTCCTGACTCTCCTACCAGCGGCTTCCCCTGGTGGCCAGAAAAGCAACAAGTGAGCCCCACCAAAGCTTTGCAAAGCCTTTCAGGCTCCCACAATCTAGCCACAAACTGCCTTGCTCCTCTCCCAACCTCAGTGGTGGTGGAGATCAAGAAACTCCCTGGGAGCTGTAGGGTTTCTCCTAAGGTTTAGGGGACCAGAGTATATCATGGACACAAAAGCACATCTCAGTAGCTGGCTGTATCATACAAACATCAACCAATGACAGGGAGGATAACGATATAGCTCATTATAGCATATTCCAACTCAAGCAAACAGGGTGTGGCTGATTCACACTCACAGGTATCACCTGCCATCACACAGAGTAAACTGCCCGCAGGACCAAACTCACTACACACTGTTGGGAAAAGGTGAAGATAGCAGGTCAGAGGTGGCCTGAGAGGTACACCAAACCTGCTAAAACACCCCATAGGCAACTCAGGGCCAGCCCTCGTCTCCCTGGCACATTCAGGGACTGATCATCAGGGACTAGGGGGCAGGCCCATAAGCCAGGCCTTATACCCCCAAGTCTCAGTACTGAGAGGCCAGATGAGAAGGAATCAATGAAAGAACTCTGGAAACATGAAAAATCAGAGTGAAAGGACACCCCCAAGAGAAAACAATAACTCCCTACCAATGGATACCAACCCAAATGAAAAGATTGAAATGACAGGTGAAGAATTTCTAAAGTGGATTGTAAGGAAGCTCTTGGCAAGTATCTTGCCCTTAACTTGTTTGTTTACAACAATGCCGACAGCATACTGGAGAACATTGCAAATTTTTCCACTTTTGCCCTGGTCACATTGGGCATGCCTTTTTGAATGTATCCATTCCCTCGATGTTTACAGGATCACCTTTCTTATAGATTCAAATGTATGTGACCAAAGGAATAACTCCATGTTTTCATAAAGGCCTAGAGAACATACATTAGGTGCCTCTCCTCTTTCCTTTTGCATTTGTCTTTTTGGCGAATTACTGGAAGATGGCGGTTCCTGCCAAAAGGCAGAGTCTGATTTAATTGATCGAGGCTTTGGTTTCTTCTCACCAAATACCTTTCTACATCATCACACTTAGTGATTTCAACATCCACATGGATAAATTATTCAGTACTCGGGGCCCTCAGTTCCTTGACCTCTATATCGTAAGTGACCTTTTCCTCAGGTTAGACACCCACACCTATAATTCCTGGATTTGTCATCACAAACAATTGCACAATTGTTCTGAAAACTTGATTTCAAGCATACTACTCTTCTACTACTACATTCTATCTTTTCACATTACTTATCAAGTATTCTTATTGCCACAATTGGTTGATTGCATGAAGATTTTCGATCCACTAAAGTGGACTCTAACCATTCATCTACATAATCCTGAATTCATTGTTCTTGTCTTGCTTAGATTTCATCATCCATCACTTTAATAACTTCTTTCATTCTTAGCCAATAACTTTTCCTCATACTTCATCAATTAAAAGAAAAAAAGATATCACATTTGAACTCTCTCATCCTTTCCCACCAACCTCAATTCCCTTGCTTCTTTGCCTGCTTTCTTCTTCCCTTCTGTCACATGGACAGAGATTTCCTTCCTTTTCTCATGGTTCTGTCTATATCGTCCTTGTGCTTGTGGTAATAGCACCTCTTGCCTTCTCAAAAATTTTGTTTTACTTTTTAATATTTAATTTTACAACTTTGGCCATGTCTAAAATAATTTTTAAAATCAAGGTAAAACTCATCAAAATATAAAACAGATCTTGTACTCAGAGTCTTTTGAATTGTTGTACACATTCAGACATTAGGTACTACATCTCACTGCTCTTTTCATCTCCTGGAAGGGCCTCTGTAACTCATTACCAGCACTCCATCAAAGCAAGCCCCCGAGACTTCACATTTGCTTTCAGTTTTAGTTTTTCATTCTTCACTGAGACTAGTCTTGTGCTTCATGTACCAAACTGGTTTTTTAACCTCCAAATTTCTTGAGATTACAAAGAATCTTCATGTTTACAGATGAAGATTTTCTCTAGTTATTGAGTATAATAGTCAGACATCTCTCTATTACCAAGAGAAAGTGTTCTTTAAAAGAATTTTATTATGGAAATTTTCAAAAATACCCCAAAATAGAGAAAATGAAATAACCCCCATTTTCATTGTTATTTTATCTCTTCACCACTTCCCACTTATTTGAATATTTGTGAATAATTTAAATCATATCATTTTACCAAAATTAAGCTCAGCGTATTTTTTAAAGAATCATTATTTTAATATAAGCAAATTATTCTATCAAACTAAGCAAAATTAATAATGATTCATGAATGTAATAGGATATTTAATCCTTGTTCAGTATTTCTCAAATGTCTTAAAAATATCTTTTATGGAGTTGCTTTGTTCTAATTATGATCCAGTGAAGATCCATATATTGTCTGTGGTTGATGTAACTTTAAATATCTCTATCACTTTCCCTCCCTTTTTATCCTGTACATGTTAAAGAATCTAGGGCACAAGTATTGGAGAATTTACCATCCTTTGGATTTGACTAGCACTATTCTCATGGTATATTTAATGTGTTTCCTTTTCACCTCCCCTTTTTCCTGTGATTTGGTAATTCTGGGTAGAGGCCTGATTACATTGAAGGGTTTTTGTTTTTTTAAGTGGCAAGAAAGCTGCGTAGGTGGTGCTAGGTACTTCCTATTGGAAGCACATGATGCCTTATTGTCCCATTTTAACTGATAATTGATCAATGGATTCAAATGGTGTCAGCCTAATCCATCCATTATAAAGTTCAAAATCACGGTTTTAGAGATAGATTTTCTATATTTGTACTAAAATGACTGCTACTCTAATGGTTCATGGCTGCTGTGGCCATATCATCTAGCATTCTTCTTGCAAAAACATCCGCACTTCATAAATAATACAGACACTGGAGACTCAAAGAATGTGTACATCCTTTCATCTCCTTTACTTATTATTTCAATATCACTGACCTCATTGTTCTCATTTTTAAAAGACATTTTGATATCATTTTTGGACTCTAGCATTTGTAGACCCCAGTTAGAGAAAGATGGAGTATTTTTGAGAACAGTATTATTTTTTAGTGGAAAAAAACAGATGTCTGTCTAATAATCATAGTGGTCATAAGGAAGAGAAATACAAGTACATCCCCTATCATCACCCTCTCTTATAATTAATTTTTACTTGTCTTTCTTCTCAGTTAGATTCTAAAGCTCCATAAACATAGAGATTCATCTGTCATTATCATCACTGAATCCTCAATGATGCCTAACATAGTGCCTGATACATAGTAAGTCTTCTAGAAATAGTATTTTGAATTAATGATTTGCAAAGTGATGGATGTCATACAGTAAAGTAAAGAGTTCAGTCCTCAGTTCAATTGTCATTGAGAATATATAATCTCAAAATCAAAAAGTAGTCTAGAGGTCATCTGGTTCATACTAATGCTTTCTGGGGCAAACACACAATGGTGCTTCTCAATTGCTGCACATTTCATCTAGTGATAGTGCTAATTGTTAGAAATGGCTTCCTTAAATTGAGCTGTACTTGAGCGATTTTTGTGCCATTTCTTTGTTTGTGTTTTTATTTATGGCCAAAGAACTTTATTAATTTTCATTAGCCAGTCTGAATAAAGCTTGAGATAAATTTGGGAAGAACTGAAATAGGAATAACCTGTGAAATCATTACTATCTTTAATTGAGAGCATAATAGTGTTTCCTCTTTCCAAAATCTGTCTGTGCAGACCAGGAAGTTCCTAGTGTCTGTGTGACTCTTTCACTGAATTGGGCATGATAAGGGTCAGCTGCTTGCATGTTTGTTTCATTCCAATAAGAAGAAAGCAAGTTACTTTTTTTTTTAAGGGCTTTAACCTCTTCATGAAGTAGCTAGGACAATGGCTGTCTTTCATTAAGTGACTATTGTCAATATCTCAAAATAAAACCCAGAAATAGAATTTTTTCTATTATGATTGTACATTCAAGACAGGTATGAGACCCCCATAATAAATCTAAATGAATCATTTTACATCTCCATTTCACAAAGTGCCACTGTGATATTTTTTTAAATGACCTACATTTTGTGATCTACTTTTTGCATGAAGAGTCATCTGCATGATCCCAAAGAACTTTCATAGCAGCGGTTTATTTAAAGACTGAGTTTATATTTTGGAAATGTGCCCAAGAGTCCTGAGGTAGGAGGTTTGCTTTAAATCAATAAAGATCACCTGATGTTTCATACTCTGTTACAAAATAATTCCCTATGCCTAATTGTATCCATGGAAACATGCAATGGTCTCATAATTGCAATAGGCTCCAAATTGGTCTGTCTGTTGCAGGTCTCTCTACCTCCATTCTCTCAAATTGCTGTCAAAGTGATTTTTGTGTAAGACAAATACAGCATGTCATTCCCTCTTTTATATCTCATAAATCCCAAACTCTTTGCTGTGCATGTCATTCAAAGCTCTTAAATATACATGGCCTAGTCTAATTTTTCAGCCTCATGTCCTATCAATCCCATTCGTATTCCAGCCACAGTTTTCTTCGTATTTCTACCTTGTTTTTTCATGTTCTTTTCACATGTTTTCTTCTGCCTTATCCTTCTTTTCTTGCTAGTAAATTATCCATTTGCTTTTAAAAAACAATTTAAATTTCACTTTTTAGATGAGGCCTTTGCTGGCATTCTAGATGGAACAGTTACCTCTTTTTCTGTGTCCCCTTAGTAAAGGTAAAAGACAGATAGAAGATGGTTAGTAAATGTTGAAGTGTGAATGAATGTTACTTTAGAATGTCAGTGGATGTTTTCTTGCCTTCTTTTGGATGTTGTGAGGTTACTAAGGGAGAAGACAGCCCTGAGAAAAGAAAACCCACCTGCTGAACAAATCAAATCATTGTTCTTTATGGCATCTTCAATTTCTCCCTTCCCTCTGTCTCCTTCTTTTCATTCTGCAAATACAACTGAGTCTTTTCTATTCTAAAGATATAAAGATATTTCCTCAACCATTCTTTTCCTCCTCTAAGCTACATTAATTATTACTTGCACTCCTATTATCACCTGATTTCTTGAAAGAAAAAAAGTGTATCAGCATTTCTTAAGAAAATGAATACGTGTTAGAAGGGAAAAAAATAGTGTTCTGAAGTCAAATATATTTAGAAAATATTGAATTAGGCAAAGTTAAACTGGTTTCTTTGTTGAATGATTGCTCAGTCTTCAATATGCTAATGCTACCAAAGGGGGACATATTTCCTAATGAAATGGCCACCGGGAAAATCATAAGAGACTAGCATCCTGCTGGTCTACCACGTGTTTCCTTTCACTTTCTCATTGCTTATACTGTAAGTCAGTGAGTTCTGGCTTATGCCCACATCATATACCTCAAGCCATACTCACAAAGGCCACCAGAACTCACTGAACCCTCAAGTCAGCGAGTCTCAGTCTTGATTATACTTTGCAGTCATCTGGGGAGTTTTGAAATTATTGCTTCCCAGGTCCTAGACCCCAGATATTCTGATTTAATTGATTGTGGTTGCAACCTGGGTGCTAGGATTTGTAAACCCTTCCTAGGTAATCCTAACTGTAGCCAAAGTTGAGAACTATCACCCACTGCCTCAAGATTTTAGTTCATTCTCTAATTCATCTTAAGTGTTGAGGATAAAAGAAATAAATAAGGTATGGTCTTTTCCCTGATTGATCTTATAATAGAGTAGAGAAAGGTAAATATGCAATACTGGTATAAACTGTAGTAATGTTTACAGCAAAAATATTATGGGATACACGGGAACACACAAAAAAATCATAGTTCCACCCAGGGAATTGGGATGGGTAAGAGAGGTTTTATTCAGAGATTCCATCCTGAGATAGGCATTTATCAGGCAGACTATTTGGGGAAGGACCTGGGGAGAGTTCAGTAAGACAAAAGCGTGGACTATTGCAATATGGTTGTTAAGGTAATTGCAGCAATACATCAGCTGCTAATAGGGTAAAGAAGGAGAGGGTGAAAGATAACATTTGAGGTATAGGTAGGGCCTTCATGCTGTAGTTTTGTATGACACTAGTTAACCATGAACTCTATTGTGAGAGAAATGAGGAAGTATAGCAGTGTTTTAATCAGAGAGCGGCATGATCCCATTTGCATCTTTGATTAGTCACATTACTTTCTTCCCACTTTTTACCCCTCAGGAGCAGTCTCATGTCTTCTCTCTGTTCCCTCATCACCAATCCTAGGCTTTAAATGTCTGTTATTATTTGGTTAATTGATGTAAAGTTTATGTGCTCTATAAGAGGCAAACTTCTGCATTATTCACAGCCTTGCAGTCCCGAGGATGTGTCGGATAGAGATGCAACATCTATTGAGTGAATGCAACACTGATATGATGGTAATGAGCACCTTCATTTGTTAGGGTACAACACTTTGTCAGTGGCTTAAATCACAGTTTGAAATTAGATCTTCATTTTCTGTTTTACCCCTACATGCCATCATTTCCCACTCCTAGAAAATAGAAGGCAGATATTTATAGGATGTTGTCTAAAATTTTGTTAATCTGGATAGTGTCAGATTAGTAAAAATTAATCATTGTGTGTTTAATGAGTTCCTGACTATTCTGTTCCATGAAGGGCTGTGCTGTCAGGAATTCTAAAAGTTCAAGATATGTTTCTACTTTCAGAGCTTATCCAATTGGGAGAAACGAAGTATCAAGCATAAATGACAGTTTAAGAACATAGAGAAAGAAATGTGCTAAGTATCCTAAGATTTTGGAGAAGAACATGATCTCTTGGGGCTCGCTGGGCAGCAATAATTGTGGCAAATTTTCTGCCATTACCACGTTGAGACAGTAATTCAGAAGCTGATCCCAATTGGACACTGTTCATTACACACTAATTACTATTTGCCCTGCAGTGATTGTTATGTGTGACAGCAAGTGTAAATGCAAACTTAGATGGTTACCATTGCCTTTCCAACAGGGAGAAAATTAACTGATTATACAAGTTGGCATGTCTCTTTCTTTCCTATTTTCTCAGATAATATTCAAACGTGAGCATTTCTAAAGTACATGTCCATGCTTGGTAGAACTTTGACTCTATACACATGTTATAGTTAGGTGGTATGCTCCAGCTAGAAAAGACTGCAGTGTTTGCCTTATATGTGTGTATGGAAATATGGAGAAATACCTCAAGTGAAATGTATTATAAGAGATGAATTTTAAAATATATTCCATCTTGGCAGTTTATTTCCACGTACATTTTAACAGTTGCCAAATAAACATTACTGAGCTCTTGTATTGTGCAAAACCCTGTGCCATGGCCAGAGGTTACAGAGATGCTTAAGATTTGCTACCTGTCCTCAAAAGTTTCAGCACCTACAAGAGTAGATCAATATATAATTATGAAACAAATTGATGCGTGTTATAATAGAAGAATGTGTAATTGATGAGAATCTCAATGCACAAAATCAAGTAAGTGTGCATTAAGTATATATTTTTAAAATTTTCATTTCTGACTTTTAGCCCTCAGTACACTCTAGGAAAATTCTAGACTTCTAGTCCTTCTAAGAGATTTGTTATCCTCCTCTAACTCCCAGTAACTGTGAAAAGTTTTGAAGATTTTCACAGTACTTTTTTCTCTGATGATTGGTCAATATCATATATAGATTACCATGAAGACACGAGTGCATTGCTTGAAACTCCATGGGCTCTTTTGGTCTCATGCCTTCCATGGGCCATAGAAATCATTAGCAAAGCATGGAATTCCACTCTCTAGATTTTCATTTTTCTACAGGCACCTCCCAAATGTTTCTCTAAGTTTGCTGTCTCTCCAGACCCACAGAACCTCTGTTTCCTTCTCAAGCTCTTGCAATCTCCCCTACCCAATTCCCAGAATCTCAAAGACACTCTCCATTTCTTTTCTACCTTCTACCCACAACCCAGATTGTCTCCATTCCTCCTCCAAAGTCAGGACACCTAGAATAGTTCTTTCAAGGAGCTTAAAAGTCTTCGATTTCAGGTTGCTTCTGCTTTCAGCTTATGAGAATCCAGAGGCAAGGAACAAAGCATAGCTACCTGTTTGGCATTAATTATGAAGGAAAAATTTACTAGTAAAAACAAAATATTCCAATTATCCTGCTGCCACTATTGAAACACTAGGAATATAAAAGCATGAGTGACTCATTCTGCAAATGAAGTGGTTAGGGAGGGCTAAAAAAGATGTGGGTTTTGGATGAGTTACTACAGGGTTATTCTAGATAGGGGAAACAGCATGGATAGAGTAAGAGAATTGCATGCTCTTATCCTCTGTATTCCCAGTGTTTGAAACATGCTAGGTACTCAATAAATGTTAGTTAAATGGAGAAGTGGAATTGTGAGGCATATTCAGATTAATATGAATATGGTAAGGTTTGGTAAGCCTGGAACAATGTGTGTGGGAGGGATGAGGACAAATGATCCTAGGGTCAGGGGCTTCACATAGCAGCCTAGCTATGCAGGACATTCTAAAATTTTTGGACTTTATTTTGTAGGCAATTGAAAGTACATGTGTTAAACAGAGGGTGATATTATCAGAATAGAAAGTACAAGGGGGGGGGGTGACTGAAAGCCAAATCCAGTTATGACCACCAGAGTGCACGTAAACTGTAAGAAGGGTATGAAGTAGTGGGGCTCCTGAGGAAAAGAATATCAATTCGTTTACAAGAAGGCAATTGATTTTTCTAACAGCCAGAACAGAGATAATAGTAAAGACTGCCTAATGTAATGAGTTAGGTATTCATGGAGTTCCTTAGACTCATGGAAGTGGAAGCCAGATCTTGGGAGTGTTTTGCTAAACCCTGCAGGAACACATCTGACACAGGAATAAACCTGCCAACTCAGTAAGTTGGAACCTTGAAGAAAGTCAGCTGTCAGATGTACTGGGGACATTTAAATGCCGGAACCACATTATTAAAGACCAGGAAAACCCATCTAAGTCTTGTCTAGCATAAATATACTATTTGGTTTGTCAAAAATAGAAGTCATGAGAGAAAAACATCTATATAGTAGGCTATATACAGCATGAGGCTTGATTTTCTGTTTTAATAGTAAATAAATAATAAATAATAAATAAATAGTAAACTTAATAAAATTTACCCACTTTTTTGTCATTTTTCAGGCTTCGTGACTTATACATTGTTAAACTTCTTGCATAAAATGACTTACACAGGGTAAATGAAGTGGTGTGTTCATATAAATGTTGACTCAGGGATCACAGTAATGTGTAACAAAGGCACCAGGGTGTAATGATAGAATAAGAAAAGTGTCAAGTACCTTCTTTTCATCAGAATTACTCCCATAAAATTAGCTACCAGGGAGAGAAATGAACATAATCAGTGACAAAAACACTCAGATCCTTTCTCAATTAAAGCCAGAACACATAAGCCAAAGAAAATAAATTCAGGATTTTCTGGCTCTGTAATTCACTTTCCTTCTGCTACATTCTGATCACAATAGCTGAAAGGGTTTGTTTTTTTTTTTTCCAACTTAAACAGACAAAAACCTATCACCTGAGGTATAGTGGAAAAACAGTGACCCAAACTAGACCAGGGAGCAGTAAAAAATAAAATATGAGGAGATCAAAGTTACCTTCAAGAAAATGATTCAACTGTCTTTACAAAAAAACAGTTGATTTTTCTCATTTTACTGATAAACATTGAAACCTTGAGTTATTGAAATTTACTGAAGAAGACTTAAATAGAATAGCACGCCATGGTAATGGCTATAACGATTCAGTATAATGAAGACATCGTTCCTTCTGAACTATAAATTCAATGTAATTCCTATAAAAATCTCAACAGGATTTTTTGAGGAGCTTGGCAACCTGATTAAAATGATTAAAATGTACACAAGAAGAGTAAAGTCTGTGAAATAGCCAACATAATCCTGAGAAGAGTTAGATAGGCTACTTGGCTTATCAGACATCAGTTATTATACTAAGCCAATTTTAATGATGACAGTGTGGTTTTAGAACTAGATAAACATATTGACTAATTAAACAAACTAAAAGACCTTAATATGGAAGGTAAGAACATCAGTTCCAGAGCCAAGTTACTAACTTAGCCATGCCTCAATTTTCTTATTATTAAAAAAGCAATGATAATAATATCTACCACATAAGATTATTATGAGGATATAATGAGTTTATTATTTATAAATCACTTAAAAGAATACTGGGCACCTGGTACAAGTATTTGTTACCTTATGAAAACTTGATATATAACACAAATATCATATATAGCATGGCAAAACATTGAAAAAAAGGAAGGGCAACTAATGAATAGTACTGGAACAATTGTGTATAATATGAAAAATTAAATTGATCCCTATCTCACGTGATATATAAAAATTTAAAAAATGTTGATTAAATAATAAATGAAAAGGCAAAATATAATTCAAACATTTTAGAAAGAAAATATAGAATAATATTATTACTGTGTCACTAAGAAATATTTCTTGAACAAAACACAAACCCATATATGGAAAAATTGTTGAACTCAATCAACTATATTAAAGAAATTCTATTTATCAAAAGATACATGTATCTTATCTCAAAATATAAAGTCTCAAATTGAGAAATAGTATTCGCAACATAAATAACTAACAAAGAATTTTGTCAAGAATATATAGAATTTTAACAAGATATATAAAGAACTCTTGGAAGTCAATAAAAATAAGAACAACTAATACAACAAAAAAATCTTTGACATCATCAAACATTCCAAACAGGAAGGTAAACAAATAGTGAATACACATGCAGTAGAACAAGATACCAAACCTCACATGTAATAAAGGGATCGAAGTTAAGCCAAATACCATTTTATACCCAATTATATAAGCACAAAATTAGGAAGCATGACACTGTCAAATGCTATTGAAGTTGTTTCTTTTATACTACCTGGTAGGGACAAGCATTTTGGAAAACAAATTGACATTATTTTACAAAGGTAAACATTATGATCTAACACTTCTAGTTATATACCCTAGAGAAACTCTTATAAATATTCATTGCTCATAGCAGCTTTGTTCTTAAGAGGGAAACAAAACAAAACCAAGAAGCAATAGAAATGTATATCAACAGAAGAATGAATATACAATTTATGGAATATTTATACAATGGAATAATATACAACACTAAAAATGAATGAACATGGATGAATCTCTGAAACAATATTGAGTGGAAAAAGCAAGTCAAAGAAAATTGTATATGGTGTGATAACACTTGTATGATGCTCAAAAATAAGCAAATCTGAACAATATATTTTGGGGTAGATCTCTATACAAGTGCTAAAACCATAAAATGAAAAAAGGAGTGCTAAAAATTTAGAAGAGTTGATAGAGCATAAGGGATAGAGAAATACAAGATTAGAGCAGACTCCATACGAAAATACTTATCATTCCAGTTTTTAAGTTGGCGTTAATTTTATTAATATGCTTCAGAACCTCCCTTTGCATTACATATATTCTTTTGCACACATCAGACATTATATAGTCAAAAAATATTAAGTTACATAACCTTAGGGTACATTAAGGTAGAATGTTTTTCTTTTAGACTTAATCCGCAAAACAAAGATGCACCTGTAAAAATTCTTCTATTCATTGCACTGGAGTTGCCTGAAGGTGGACTTGAGTTTTACTTTGAAGGGATGATAGACATGGAATGCAGCTCCTCCAAACAAAGCAGTTGTTCATAGTGACATATCTTCTGCAACTGTGATAGCAGATGCTTTTAAAAGCAACAGGGAGAGGGAGCAGTGGTGGGTGGAATTAGAAGCAAATGCTTATTCATATGCTGCCATGTGAAGCAAATCGGCTATGCTCTTTTCAGATACACTTAAGAACAATCTAATCCTAGCGGGAATTGAAATATTTGGGACTGCTGAACTGTCATTGATAGGAGCTGCCACCATTATGAGTATTTCAATGATGAAATCAAGCATAAAACCACAAAATCATCAGGCTAGAACAGACCTCTAAAGGAAGCTTGGAGTTCCAACTCCTTTCTTCTATTGAGTCAAATGTAAGCAAAACCGTAAAATTAGCATTCTTTACCCTTGATAACATCTGATGTTAGGCAGCTCCTTTAGGAGAAATGAAATAGAAACAGGACATCTGACGCTTACCTGAGCTACTTATTGCAAATGCACATGCATTCCTGTCATAACTCACAAGGATAAAACTTGTGTCCAACTAAATCTCACTTTCTGACGTTTAAAACTCTTTCTTTTTATTTTGACCTTATAGCACAGAACATTTAGTCACATAGTTTGTGAAAGAGTCTTTCCTATAGTTGTAAGATTGTAAAAAATACCCCTCAGCTTTTTAATGCCATGATTCAGTAATAGAGTTTTATATAAAAAATATACATATATATAAATAATTGGCCTCTAATTTATTGGCACTGTATAATTATAGTTCCTTAATTCTATTTATTACTATTTTGGATAACCCTGACTCCTCCAACTTTTTTCTTAAGTAACTTTTCCCCTCAAAGATTAGTATAATTTTGATCCCTGTAATCCAAGTCTCTGATAAATTTAATGAAATCTTTCTAAAATATAATGATCATTACATTGCCTTTTTACTCAAGAACCTACTGTAGTTTCCAAGTACTTATTCAATCAAATTTAGCTTCTCAGACTGGAATTTAAAGGTATAATTTGTCTCACTTAAGTTTATCTTGCCAGACTTTTCTTTCTCATGAGACAGGCTTGAGTTTGAATCATACTTACAGTTTTACCACTTTTTTGCATAGTCCTTCTTCTTTCTAACTGGGTGGCAGTTACTTCAACTCAGAGCATCAGTTTCTTTATTTGTGAACATGAGCACTGCATACATGTTGATTGTTTTAAAGCTATCTCTACTTGAAAATGTGGTTAAATTACTTTTAGAAAATAATTAATAGATGATTTCTTATAATTCAGAATATATATTTGGCATGAGAGATAATATAAAATTAGAATAGTATGCTGATCATGTTTAAAAAGCTAAACTGGATTCAAAAATAGCTTAGTATAGATATCCCATAGCCAGTGCTTAATCACTTTTTTTGAAGTTCTTATCCTCTCTTCATCTCCTTTTAGGAAAAAAAAAGATATATATATATGTATATATACACATATATATACATATATATATATATATATAGGCTTAATGATGGAGGAATAATCCTGATGAGAATGACTTGTGGAAGAAATAAATATTGTACATGGTGATAAGACTTTCCTTTGCCAAGAAAGGCCCTCCTGGGATGAGGAGAATGGGAGGGACAAAAACTGACTGTATGACATTTTCAAAGATGGAATGTTCCGTGGTCACAATTTACATCATGGGTCAAGAAGGAGAAGGATTTTAAATTTAAAAAGACCCTGGAACTTCTCATAATTATTTTTTGCTACAGTGGTACTTCTGTTCATTAAATATTTGTAAAGGGAAATACCTCTCATTCTATTGAAACTCTATTAGTTGAATACTGAGTGTTCTTTACATTGAGGCTACCTGATGGTAAAAGGAAATTTTTATACTTTATAATATGTATTTTGCAGGCAGCAGGTAACAACTGAATAAAAAAGAAGCATCTGACCTCTTAGCAGGTAACTCCTAAAGTGAATTGAAGTGAATGACTTGTCTTGCATAGAGTAAGAATGAAATTGAAACCCAAGTACTATATTCATTCCAACGGAACTATAATGTCCAAATAGCTTGCTGTTTCTTTCCACATTTCAGTGTTTCAACAGAGATTCTTTCAGTCTTTCAAAATACGAGGAGACAGAGCTGAGTGAGAGCACAGCAGTAGCTTGCTGCCTTTCACTCGCAGCTAGAAGGTGTGTCAAATTCTTCTAGGTTGACCTCTTGAATGGGCTGCTCACTGGGACCCAAATCACACAGGGCCTGTGAACTGCTTTAGTACAGTCTTGTTTAAATGTTTCCACCAAAGGACCAAAGACAGAGGAGAGTGAACACGTGTCTCAAGAGTTCTGTGTGAGAGGTCACGTAGCATGACACTGAGACTGTAAATACAAGTTAAAGACCCAGCAGTTTGTGTGGAGACTGGTTTATCTTAAAACTCCATGTAATTTTACCATCCAAGCCTTGGGTTATTTATATTTGTTTATATATATATATTTTTTTTCCTCCATATATCTAAGTGTACATATGATCCACAAAAATGTCTGTGGTTTGGTGAAACCCCCAGCATATTACTACAAACCATTGATGTACTGCAGAGAAAAATGTACACTTTTTAATGAATTACTGAGGATCTCAAGAGCTCATACTATTTCTTCATTTATATCTCTAGCCCACTTTCTCCCCCTGAGTTCCAGAAGTCTGCCACCAAGACATATTCTACTGGACCTCAAACCTCATATGCACAAAACTTGTTCATTATTTTTTCCATCCTTCTCTTATTCTTACTCTCATGGTGAGTGGCACCTCCCAGACACTGAGTGCTCAAGCCAGAAACTTGGGAATCATCCCAGGCATCTCATTCTCTATCAGCCCCCACATTCCATCAGTACCAAGTGCTGTCAAGTGTGCCTCCATCTGTTATTCTCTCTCTGGACTAACATTGTTTTAATTTAGCCCATTATCATCCTTTGCCTGAATTATTGTTATAGGAATCACTTAACTGGTCTCTCTGGCCGCTTACCTACTCCTTCAATGCTTCTCTAGTGTATGGCTGCCCAATACTTTATGATATAGTCCAAACTCCTCAGCATATCATAACCTTTATGATTGGCCTATTTCTGCATCTTTAGCATCATATGCATATCCCACAGATTCACCCTGCTACTCTCCCCATATTCCTATCATACTATAGCAACATATACTTAGAATTCCCAAACTGATCATTCTTTCAGATGCCTCTGGGCCTTTGCATATATATTCTATTCTTGGAATGTCCTCCTACCCTTTTCTTCTCCGAGTGGTTAATTACTACTAATATTTGATTATAGTGTAGCAATGGAACTGCTGAGAATCTTTCCCCTTTAAATAAATCCCAGTAGTTATTCTGCTGCTTCTCATAAGAAACTGTAATTTTAGGGGTCACTGTATATTATTGAGTTTTGAATGAAATTGCAATGGGTTAAGGTCTTACCAAAAACCTATATTTGTCCTTTAATATACAATTTAAGTAGATTTGTATCTTTTTAATGGCAACATAATTGCTTGTATGAGAGTATATTTCTAAAATATAATTTAAACCTATATAAATATCTGATATGCACATTATTTTCAGAAAACAAATGCCAAGAACAACATTGTCCAGGAAAGTTCCCCTAGCCCTTATTTTCATTTTGTTAGAATAGATGTGCCTCCCCTGTGCTTTTAAAATACCCTAGGGTTACCTATAGTGTAGCACAGGTTCCTTGAATTGCAATTGTTCTTTTCTATCCCCTCACTGGACTTGGTAGCAGGGATTGAATTTCATGTCTGCGTCTCTAGTCCTTAATGTAGTATCTGGCACATAGTAAGTATTTAAATAAAATAAATACTTTCTCAGGATGAATGACTACATGAATGAATTTATAGTTGAGCTAATTACTAATAATCTTTATTGACAATTTCTATGAGCTTACCATCATAAAAAGTACAAAAGAAAAATCATGGGACCCTTGTTTATACTACCAAAGGTTAGAACTAGTTGGTATATATATATTTATACACACACATATATATATATAGTTATAGACACATACACATGAATAATAATGCAAGGAATATATGAAAACTAACAAGAAAGATGGGTAATAAGTATATCAATGACAGTGAGCAACTCTAACAGATTTTAATATTGTAGGCATATATACAAGAATGAGAATACTAAAAATTCATGTAGATTGTTTTTGTAATATTTGCAGAAATAAACTAATTATCTAATAAACAAATTATCTAATTTAGTCAAAATTTATCAAATCAACCTTTTCACTCATTACTTGCACACCTCACCCATCCCAAATAGTCCCTGCATTTTCTCATCTTTGTGCTGATGCTGTTCCTTCTACCTGAATTGTCTTTTGGTACAAACAAGACCTCACCGAGTGACTGTAATGTGTCAGACTCTGAGCGTGGTGCTTACCTACACACTTTATTTCAATAACTTACCATCTTTCTCTGCCTGAAAAATCCTTCCAGGCTCAGCTTAATTATCACCTCCTCTGTGAAGCATTTCCTGGTTCCTAGAGGCAGAATTAATCAGTTACACTTCTGCAGTCGTTCAAGACTTTATAAACATCTGTTTTCACTAAAATAGAGATGATAAATGTAATTCATTCATTCATCTAATAGAAAGATAGGTAGATAGATAGATAGATGGAGATAGTAAACACGTACTATGTTCCAGGCACTGATACTACATTAGTGAACAAAATAGACTATTCCTGAACTTAGGAAGGTAGACAGAAAACAACAATTATAATAAAAAAGTGAATTTTTTAACAAGTCAGAATGATACATCCTATTAATAAAAAGATTGGAAGTGTGAGGGAAAGGTGCTGATAATTTTAAATAGAATGATAGGACTAGGTCTCAATGAGAAAGTGACATTTGAGACAAATACTTGAAGAAAGGGGAGTGATCCATGTGTGAAGGTCTTTCCAGGCAGAGGGAACAGCCAGTGTAAAGGTCCTAGGCAAGGAGTGTGTCTTGCTCATTGCGTGGCATTCTATTAGTCTAGGGTGGACCCTGGGCATGGCCATTTTTAAAAAATTTATCATGTGATTCTACTGTTTAGCCAGAACTGAGAAACACTATGCTAGATGTGGGGTAATAGCAATTATCTCAAGTCTCACGAAGTCTGTAGTTTGTGGGAAAGAGGTACATGAATACTGACTGATACTTGCTATTTAATATGAAAAGTGCTACAAGTGATTTGTGCACAGATTGTTATAGGAGGATTTATTCTAATGTGCCCAGCCTGGGAATTGGAGAATAGTATAAAACTTCCTGGAAGGATCCATGTTTGAATTGAGTTTGATGAATAGTAAGTAACTAAACAAAGAATGGTTGGGGGTGAGGTGGAGAGTGTGCGAGTGCTTCATGGAGGATGGTGGAGAGAGGCATATACAATCATAAGGAACTGTAAGTAAATTAATGTTAATAAAATGTAGAATTGCAGGAGATGAAACTGGAAATGTGGAAATCACAGAGAAGTTTGTACGGACAACTAAGGAGCCCAGATTTTATCATGAATACATGAGACATCGAAGGAGTTTAAGAAGCCAGTGATAAGATCTGGTTAACTTCAGTGGCAGTGACAGAAAATAGATTTGAAGGAAACCCAGTTTAGAGTAGGGCAGCCAGTCATGAACGTATAACAGTAGTACCACAGAAAGCTGATGATTTTCCTAGCTAGGGAAGTTTTGTAGTGACAGAGTCAGTGTGGGGAGAGGAAATCTCAAAGACATATGGACAAGGTGTAGTTGGACAAACCTGTGATTGGTTGGCTGTGTGGATGCTGATTGAGGGTAGAAGAACAAGCAATGGGAAGAGTCAGACAATTGCCAGATTTCTAACTTGGGCAAGTGTGGAGATGGTGACCCCACTCACTGAGATAGGGAACAAAAGAGCAAGAGCATATTACAAGGAAGAATGGTTGAAACATTCCACGACTGAGGTGCCAAGAGCACACTGAGGTGATGACTTACAGGCAGAAAATATAGAATGCCATGGACTTCTGTATCTTTCACTGTGGTACCAGGTATAGAAAGGTATATGCTGACTTGAATTTTCTTCTAGATGGATTTATGAGTGCTAACATGTTTCTAAGATCATTATAGACAACATTCAAATCTCAGGCAAAGATTTTAAGGAACTTTAGCTTTTTACTTTTGTATAAAATATGGAAGTGTACTTGGTGTCAAGCTTTCTTAGAATGAAATTCAGAACATATGCAGATACAGCCCTGTACAAAAAGGAAGAGACTAAACAGATAAACATTGACACTAATTTGTTAATTTAGCATTGCTATCATTGCTATTTAATAAGTCTAGATTTTCTTTTACTACTTAAAAGAAATATTAAATTAGGGGAAAAATCTATGCCCTATAACATTATTTCCAAGATATAAAATCTGCAACAGTAACAGTATAGATACTTTTTTCTCCTTCTTTCTGAGGAAGAGCAGTTTTAAGAATGATACCTGCCTTTCTCCAAATCCCAATCTTTTGGTGTCTCTGTCGGATACTCTATTTCACAAAAACAAAAACAAAAAACCAAAACAAACAAACAAAAAGACCCACACAGGGAGGGAGCAGGGAGCAGGAGCATTGAGTCATGGAAGAAAGCTGAATGGAGAAGTGAGACATCTGAAGTCTCTACTAACTTGCTGTGTGTCTCTGAACAAGTTATGCACCTCCCTGGTCCTCATTTCCTTTTCTGTGAAATAAAGGAGTTAGCTGAATAGTGAAGTGCCTTCCAGGCTATCATATTCTATGATTTTTTTCATCACAATTGCCTTTAAGAAATTTTCATAATTCTTCTCAGTTATTCATAAGGAGCTTTGTGAATGATTCAGAGTTTGCCAGACTGGAGCTTAAAGATGAACCATTATTATAGGCTAACATTTTCACTTTAAAAAATGCTAGGAGAAATGGGCAGTATCATAATAATGGCCAGATTCATGGACAGCTTTTCCTTTCTGCATCTTCTGGTTTCCCTCTGATGTAATAGAAACTGAATATTCATTGTTATGTTAAATATGCTTCTCCTGTTTCAAAAGAATGTTTGTAGTTCCAATGGAACTTAGTTGTTTTTCTGAAAGGTTGTATTTGAGGAAGACTATCTTAAATGTATGTGGTTCAAGGTAGCGTAATTTTTTTGTTAGCAGTATTTGAAGTATAAGGTCATTCAGTATCTGCCAGCCAATAGTAATCTTAATGGTGCATACTTTTTGGGGATCCCATTTATTTCAATAAGAGGCAATATGTATTTGTTCAGTGATTCTTAAAAGTCAATCATTTGTGTTCTTTCATCATAGTCTTTGCCATATTCAAGTACCATCTTGAATTATTTTAATGCTTTTCTTTAGATCAATTCACTTTTAAATGTAATTTTATATAAATTCTGTAAGTGGAAAACCAATATTACTTGCCACTTAGTAGGTAACTAAAAATAGCTAACATTTTAATAAAGGTGAAAATTGAAAGAAACATTTTTACTTAACTCCAAAATTTATCTCACACATCTGTGGACCACTTATTATACCACGTGTTGGGTAACACTGGCAGAGAGGTTATACTACGGGCATTTTATCAGTCAACTATTGTTGCCCACTAAAAATATAGTGGCTTAAAACAACAACCATTTATTTAGCTCACAAATCTATGTTACAATCTGATATTTTATTTTACTTTTAGGCTAAAAACCGAGCCTGTACTATTTCTCAGATGTTGGCAGAAGACGTAAGACTCTTGAGTCACAAAGAACTTCATTACTTATGGCATAAAAAGCAGCATGTTTAGTCAGCATGTTGATATTGATTTCTCTTGGTCTCCAAGTCCCATGGGGGAAACACAGATGGACCTAGGTGGATACTGCACATGCAGTAGTTTTGCATGCCAACTACAGAACACTGAGATTGGGGGATTTACTTTATTTTAAAATAGCAAGCCTGTTTTTTGTCCTAGAGGGAAATAATATTACCTCATTTGTTGCTCACTACAAATATAACCCTGAGAAATAGCCCAGAGTGGTCGGGGTCTTTCATTCTTTGTACACCCTACAAGAACATACAAGAGCTTTCAGGGACCCTGGTGAATTTGCTTCTCCCAACATTCCGAAGGTCAGGATTTGGGCTGGGGTTAGTTGGGTAGGTTCTGCTGATGTAGGTCAGGCTTGGCTGATCTCAGCTGGAGGCTGATGGGCCTAAACTTTAGGCCCTGAAATATCTCAGCTAAGATAGCTCATCTCTGCTCCACGTGGTCTCTTTTTTTCCAAGTGGCTTGTTCACATGGCTCTGGTGGCAGGCGGTCCCACAAAGGAGAAAAGAAGGAAGGGCTCTTGAAATCTAGGCTCAAACTGTCACAACATCACTTTTGCTGAATTTCCATGGCTGTAGCAAGTCATGATCCATCCCATTTTCAAGAGATAGATAATAGACCCTACCTTTTAATACAAGGTACTGCAAAGAATTGTTATCAATTTTGTAATCTACTACATCAGATGAAAAAAATGTGGATTTAAATTTAGACCCCACTTAATCTCTCAGTCTCAGTTTTCTCTGTGTAAAGTGAGGATGGAAGTGTTTACATCAAAGAGTTGTTGTAAGTACATACACAAACTGACAAGAAGCAAAGGTAATAGCCAAAGCTATGCCTGATACATAAAATGTATGCAGTAAATAAAAGTGGTTATTATTAAACCTGAAATGTTCACATTTTCTTTTAACCAGGTATAGTTTACTGTGCCTTATATGCTTGTTTCCCTTCTGTTCCCTAAAGTTATGAGCATGTTTAAAAACCCAAACTTTTCATCCACCCCATACCCACACCATTCACTTAATTGTTCTGCATCTATACTATTAAGTCTAACCAGAATTCGAAGGCTTTTTACATCTCCATGTTGCCACTTCTAGAGCTGTGTAGAAGAAAAGTGTGTTGCTAGCTCATGAGTAAGGAAAAGATGCTAATAATGTACCAACGAATGTGCACATGGGCACTTGACATTCAGTGAATAGGAGGAGGATAGAGTGCCATGTTGAACCACCAACAGGAAGACATGTAAGAGACCAAGCCTGACCTGTGTCTCTTCATAAGTAGCATTTCATTGTAAGAGTTATGTTGAGGTGCTGCTTTGTGAACTTAGTATAATATGGTCTTAGCTTTTTTCTGAATATAAGAGAAAGAAAAAGTGAAGGAGGAAGAGGAAGAGGAAGTGGAGGAGAAGTAGAAGGAGAAAGAGAAGAAGGAGAAATATAAAGAGATAGAGATAGAGACAGATATGGAAATGAAGATGAAGAAGACATGATTAAGAGGAAGAAGAAAAAAGAGGAAGAGGAGGAGGAGGGCTAGAAGGGGGAGGAAAAGAACAATGACTACCCAAATTAATAAACAGCATACTTGTTAGTCCAAATCTTGTATTTATGACAAAACAGGGCATCTCCTTTCTTTCTATGTACTCCCCTTTATAGTATAGGTCTGTGTGGCCAGTAGGATTAGAGAGATATTTTGAATGTTCATAAATGTGTGTGGCCTCATCTCACTATTAAACAGAAGTGCTAACTGTTCTCCAATTTTAGCACATATCTTTTAAATGTCAAAAGACAGATTTTTCTCCAACCCCCTTTCCTAGTCCTCAAGCTTTGAGTCACAAAGATAACTTCACTCTATGAAGAAAATTGGCAGAAATGAATAGAATAAAATGTGAAGGAAATTTTTTAACAAATTAATTTTAAGACACGTTTCCAGTCCAGTTTCTATCTAGCCAAGTATGCACCAAAATATATTTTCTAAACTGAGATGATCATGGGGAAGGGAAGGAGAAAGGAAGATGTCCCTAGAGACAAGAGTAATGTAAATCAAGGAACTGGCTTATGTCACAAGATTCCAGAAAGAACCAGGTTCTAGAAATTGATAAGGTCTAGATTTTAAGTCTTCAATAAAATGGAAGGCAAAACCAATGACAGGATGTGATACCTACTGTGTGGCAATTATGCTGTGTCGACTGCATGCCAGATGGTACCTACTATGTGGTACCTACCAAGTGCCAGGCACTGAAAAAGATAGGCAATGAAGACATAGTGCTATCCTATTTTTCAAGAAGCTCACAATTTGGAAAGGAGTCACAAGAACAAATAATTACAATTAAGCGAGATAAGATACATACAAAGGTATGCACTGAGTTACTATAAGTGAACACAGGTGAGGTACTTAACCTCTGGAAAGGAGGCAAGAGAGCCTCCAGTAGGAGACAACAACTAAGCTGACTCTTGAACAAGAATAAATCAGATAAAGAAGTGGGCAGAGAGCAACATAATCAATAGCAAGGAGACAGAAACTGCATAATGACCAGGGTTAAGGGTTATCAGTAATTGAGTACATTTGGAGGCTGGGAGTTATGTAGGGACTAGTTATAGAACACCCTGTATTCCATAACATGGAATCCATCTTTGTTCTACAAATATAGCTTAAAATGTCCCTAGGGAATTTTTTGTCATTATTTGAAATTCCATCTCTCCATATATTCAGAATTCCACTCATCTATCCACCACACCATTCTACTCATAACTGACCTGAGAATACAAATGTCAACACAGGCGATTAGTTAGAATTAGGCACTGCTGCCAACTGTCAAAAAACAATATAGTAGTAGTTTAAAGTGGAAGTCACTTCTCTCTTACCTTACATCAAAGCCCAGGTACTCAGTCCAGGGCTGGAATGCTTCCCAGTGTCAGTGACTCAGTCTTCTCCTGTCTTGCTGCTCTCCCATAGATGGCCTCAATCTTAAGTCAAGATGGCAGGGCAAAAAGGAATTAGGAAAAGGGTACATGAATCCATATCTTAAGAAATGTTTCCAGAAACTGCCATAAAACATTACTGCTGCTTACATCCCATTGGTCAAAACTTATCATATGAACACATGTAGCACAATGGAATCTCTGAAATATAGTCTTATTCTGTAACAGTGAAGCGTAATGAGGCTTATTGCATATCAGCAATGAAAAATAAGTAGGAATTCATAAAAAGTCTCATCAGATGTATGAACAGGTTTTTTAAAATGCTAGATAACACTTAAGATTTGGTTTAAATCCTAATTAAGCAATATGACCTCTCTTGTCAGGAAACTTCATTCCACACCATACTGGACTACTACTAAGCAGTGTTCTGTTGATGTTAGTAACCCTCATTTTCTTATTTCCTAGAATTGTCTGAACTCTCTTATGGAAGAAATTTCTTATTACCTCTTTATACACAATTAAAAATTTAAGCTCCTGTTAATATAGTAAAAGAGGAAAGCAGATATTGTGATATAACTGTGGCCAAGGTCAGGCCAATTAGTACAGTATAGTAATTGGGTGGGCATTGATGACTGTGTAAGACTGGAACTCAGAACTTCAAACCTGCAGCAGTTCACTAACAGCATTTAACTCTAACTTTCAGATTTAGGGTCACTCTTTCTTCCTACAATGCAAAGCACAATACTTGGCACATGTTAGGTGCAGATGAAATAAAGATATGAATTAAATGTATTTGTATGCTCTAACAATGAAGTTGAACACATAAAAATATATATTTTATTGAACTATTTTATATAAATTAACTGGTTAATTAATTCAATTACAATTTATTGAGCTCTTCGTTATGGCCTTGATTATTCTGAATATGGCTGCTATACCATTGAATTTTGTGCTTTTATATTTTTCATGTTATTAATTAGTGGCTTTTTGTTTCAATTTAAAGAATTCCCTTTAGCAATTCCTATAAGACAGATCTATTGGCAATGAACTCACTTAGCTTTTGTGTGTCTGGACAGATTTTTATTTATCCCTCATTTCTGAAAGGCAACTTTTCTGGATAAATTATTCTTGGTGGGCAGATTTTTTCCTTCACCTCTCTCAGTGTATCATCCCATCCTCTCCCAGGCTGCAGAGTCTTTGCTGAGAAATAACTGAAAGTTACGTTAGCACTCCTTTGTATGTGATATGTTTCTGTTCTCAGAATTTTTTTCTTTGTCTTTGATTTTGGGTAGTTTGTTTTTTGTGTGTCTTGGTGCACTCCTCTTTGGGTTGAATTTGATTCTAGATTTCTGCACTTCCTATACCTGGGTGTTGACATCTATCCCTAGATGAAGGAAGTTTTCAGCCATTTTCTCTTTAAATATGCTTTCTGGCCCTTTACTATTTGTTCTCTTTCTGCAGCTCTACTATGTGAAGATTTGCTCTACTAGTGGTGTCCCATAATCCCATAGAATTTCTTCATTCTTTTTTATTCTTTTGCCTTTTTGCTTTCTGACTGGATAATTTCAAATAATCTGTCTTCCAGCTACCTGATCTTTTCTTCTGCTTGATCAAGTCTGCTGTTGAAGCTTTATATTGAATTTTTCAGTTCAGTTGTTGTATTCTTCATTTCTAGAATTTGTATCTGGTTATTTTTCATTATTTACATTTCTTTGTCAAATTTCTCACTTTGTGTATTGTTTTACAAATTTTATTAAATTTTTTGTTCGTATATTCTTTATGAGTATTAATCTGAATTTTTTATCAGTCATTTCATAGATGTGTATTTCTTTGGGGCTTGGACACTGGAGTTTTATTAATTTCTTTTGGAGGTGTCATGATTCCCTGATTCTTTCATAATCCTCGTGCACTTGCATGTTATCTGTGCACTGGAAGAGACAACACCCTCTTTTGGCCTTTACAGGTGTTCTTTGACAAAGAAAGACCTTGCCTGTGATTTTGGAAGTACCACTTGGTGGCAACCTCAGACAGGCAGAACATATTATGAGTTCTCTAGTTGGCTAGGCTGCTGTGTTTGCTCTGATGTAGGGTGGGACCTGTGGCTGGGTTCTCCTAAACAGTGAGACCACTGGCTGGACTCTTCTATCAGGTGGAGCTGCTGTCTGGGTACTGCTATGGCTTCTGGTCAGGCCAGTAATAAAATGTATTACATGGCCAGGAAATTTCACTCTTTGGGATCTTCAGTTGGGCAGAGCTGTTAGCTAGGCTCTAAGGTTAGGTTGGATCCTGTTCAGGATTGGTGGGACCAGGGGCTACGCCACTTAGAATTGCATATTTGATGATTGCCTCTCTGTTGGGGTATAGGACTGGAGTGGGCTTTTGGCTGAGTTGAGCAGCTTTTTGACTTCCCAGGTCAAGCTGGTCTAACTCTTCACTTCTTTGGAATGCATAGAAGTGGTCAGGCTTTTTGGCAGAGTGAAGCCACTCCTTGACTTTTCAGGCCAAGCCAGTCTAGCCACTTTGCTTCTCTGAAATGCACAAATGTGGGAGTCTCCTGTCCTGGGTAATTTGTTGGGATAGGTTCTGAGCCTGGGCATGAAGACTAGCTGTCTGAGCACTCAAACTACATTGAATTCCTTCCTCTACTTCTAAAAGTAGCCAGCTTAGCTTTGCAGGCAGGCTATGAAGGTGCCTGGTATTTCTGATCTGGTATCACAGCTGGTAAGAACAGAGAGGTTCCGCTAAGATCCATGCACTCACCACTATCACCTCTGCCTCCTTTCTTTGTGTCTATCTGACCCTGGGTGGTCTAGTCATGCCATTTCCACTAGTGTTACCCATGAAGTAAAACTAGAGTGGACTTCCTGTAAAGCATCTCAGAATTTTAGGAATGCTGGATGACAGCTCCTGGTTCTCTTTTACCCCAGTAGAAGCTGTGGGCCCAGGGAAATCCTCTCCATCTGATGTTACACCAACTTGGGGGAGAAGGAGGGGCAATATGGTTAGAGTAAGACTATTGTTCTTAACCTTCTTATTAAAATTTCATTCAGTTCTGTGGACCATGCAGGTGTCTCAGACTTGTTTACATATATTGGAGTTTTCAAAAGAATGTTCTTGTCTATAGATAGTTGCTATTTGAAACTTCTGTGAGGAGGAGTGAAGCCTGAGACTTCCTATTCCTCCATCTTGCTGACATCATTATTGAGCTCTTCTTAAAGGCTTGCATGATGCTAATTATGGGAAATTATAAAAATAATTAAGCAACAGCCTCTTCTTTCAAGGAGTTCATGGTGGGTATATACATAATATATATAATAATATATATTATATATATTCTCACACACACAACTAATTTTGATAGTTTGGTAGGTGCTACTCAACAATGAGGCAGTACAAGGAAATGTGTTATTTCAGCCTAATTGTTGGAAAAGGCATTACAGAGGAGGTAATACTTGAACTCAGCCTAGAAAGATCACTAGGGAACTGCCAAGGGATTGTCAAATATATGAGTAGTTTCTTTAATGTCACACAATACTTAATGTATGTTCCAGATCCTACTTAAGCAATATAGCCGCTTTTCCTCCAGAGCTTATTCCATGATAACTAAACAACTGACTAGTTATCCATTAGTATACTTTATAGCTTGTTTTCTCACAGGCTACAGTAGTTTGAGTTTTCATATATACAGAAGAAATCTTTTGTCATCCTGTAGTTATCATAATTATTATCACCCACAAACCAGTTATTCAATACCCTCCACCTCATGCCTTTCTTCCAGCCTTCCTTTCTATTCTTTCAGTAACACTTGTGTGTTTAAGGCTAACACTTATACCCCACAGCAAGACTTTCACCTTGTTTTATTTTCCAAAGTGAAATTGGTTTTTAAACTGTAATAAGTACACCACTAGAAATGTGTCACTGCTGTTCTCCTCTCACCAGCAAGTATTTTCTATGTTTTTCATCACAAAGTAGTTATGTGTTGCAGGCTTTGAGCAACATCTGAGTTTCCACCAGCTGTGTTTTGCATTGTCCTCATTTTGTATAATTAAGAAAAACAGGAAGCCAATCACTTAAGTAAAGCTGACCCTCTTCATTCTGCAGACCCGAGAAAGGACTGCATCAGGGTTTTTTATAGTACAGTTTTTACAAAATTTATCCTGCAATCCATTTGAAAATGGAACAAGGTTAGAGGAACTGTGGCAGTGTGGTGGCCGTCCTCTTGACTACAAACAGGTGTGCTTTTCTGAAACAACACAGTCCAGTTTAAACACACTTCTCTTATATAATCATTTATCAATTCATTTGTCACTTAGTGACAGAGGATTTCCTCTGACCTTTTTTTTTTTTGCAATAATTCACATCTTGGGAGGGGGCCCATTGACCTTGTGTTTAAATTTGCTATGCTTCCAACTTTTTACCAATAGATCCTGCCCATATAGTTAGACAAACAAAGCTGTGTTGCAAATTACCAGGTGGTCAGAGAGAGGGATAATTGTATTTACTGCTCATTAGCTGCTCTTCTGAGGAAATGCAAACATTTTTGACCCCCATTTATATAGATAGTCGGGAATGTGTTTCTGCTATTTGATTTTACTAAAGTTTAAAGCCAATAGCATATATCTCTGGGAAAGAGCTTCTCATTTTATTTGACTAGAGTTTCCTTTTCTTGGACAAAAGAGAAAAACAAGTACTTCATCATGTAAAATTTAACATAGAAATAGTAGTTATGCTGTGTTAGGCAATACTCAATTCAATTAAATATTTTTGAGTATGTCATATTTGCTGAACATTCTGGTCATATAAAGGTTATAGAGATATTTAAAATGTAGCCCCTGCCTTCAAGAAATTTATAGGCTTCTAGGGGAACCTGATATGAGAACATGTCAGTAATGTGTTGGATGATTTGGGTTCTATTCTCATAAGCATCTATTTTGTGTTCAGAACCACCTCCTATATAAATTTCAGCTGGAATATCAATGCCTGTCAATGAACCCTTTCAAGCTAACAATTGAATGAGTAGTAATCACTCATTCATCAACAATACGTATTGAACACATACTATGTTGCAGGCATTGTGCTGTTTTTCTAAGGGTTAGAAACTTTTCTTCAGGGTCATCTGTAGTGCTCTATGTGTCTCATACAGCTAGCTAACATTTATTAGATACCATTATGTTCCAGTCACTTTATTGCTCAAAGTTCTATGAGGTGGAAATTTTAATCCCTATATGCAAGTGGAAATTTACTCAGTGAAATTAAATAATCTGCCCAGGATTGTACGACATATAACTAATATATTTAAACCCAAACCCCTACAATCATGCTGATTCCCTATTCCGCCACTTTTGACAACCCATACTTTCAGCTAATAGAGACATTTCATGGCTATTTTGAGTGCACCATATTGATTGATAATTATTTTATGTGCCAGAGGCCTCTGTTAAGAAGACCTATATTTAGGTTATTAAGTATGAAATGTCCAATTTCCTTAAGTACTAAGTTTTACAGTTGATATCTCTGACATTTCACTTTGATACTTCTTGTTTTATGTTTTTTGTGAAGGTACATTCTCATGCTTTCAAACACACAGTTTGACTTGTGATTATCTTTCAAAAAAAATTTTAGAGCAATTTTTGTGAAACCATGGGTGAGTCAAAAATTTGTGTTATTTTCAAATATGAGTTCTGTCATGGAACCAATGCAGCACAGACAGCTTGAAGTATCAATGAAGTGTTTGGGAAGGATGTGGCTAATGAATACTCAGTACATCAGTGGTTTCCAAAGTTTTGTTCTGGTGATTTTAATCTTGAAAATGAGCCATGTGGGTGACCTGAGACCAAGGTGCATAATGATGAGCTGAAAGCTGTAGGGGAAGCGAATTCATCTCAACCTATTTGTGAATTAGCAGCAAGGTTTGACTTTACTATTCCAACAATATTGGACCATTTGAAACAAACGGGCAGGGTAAAGAAACTGGACAGATGGGTTCTGCGTGAATTAAATGAGCATCAGAGAAATCATCTCAAAGCTTGCCTTTCTTCATTGTCATGACATAAAGGGGAACCATTTCTACACCACATGGTTACATGCCATGAGAAATGGATTTTTTTTTTTTTGACAATCATAAGCCTTTGGCACAATGGTTGGATAAAGATGAAGTGCTGAAACACAGTCCAAAAGCAAATATTCATCAAAAAAAGCTAATGGAGTCTGGTGGTCCAGTGATGTTGTTATCCACTACAGCTTCGTGAAACCTGGTCAAACAATTATAGCAGATGTCTACTGCAACCAATTGGATGAAATGATGAGGATGCTCATGATTAAGCAGCCAAGATTGGTCAATAGGAACAGGCCAATCCTCTTGCAAGATGATGCTCAACCACAAGTCGTGCAAACAACACTGCTCAAACTACAGAGGCTGGACTTGGAAACTGTCTGTCACCCACCGTATTCACCAGACCTTGCACCAACTGGCTACCACTTCTTCCAGGTTTTGGACCACTTCTGGCAAGGAAAACTATTCAATTCTCAATAAGATGTGGAAAATGCCTTTTGCTATTCCATCGCCACTTGCTCTCCAAGGCTTCTTCACTGATGGCATAAACAAGCTATCGTTAAGATGGTAAAACTGTGTCGACAGTGTAGGTACATACTTTAATTAACTGTACTGCTTCTTGTTTGAGATATAATAAGCTAAACTTTTGATTTGAAATCGGACATTGCATATTTAATGACCCAATATATGGACAGTCTTGCCGCTTACATGTTCTTTTAATTCCATCTAACAAAAATGAAAATAGTTTTGTTTTGGTGTTTGAGGAATAGAAGGGAATGCTTTAAAAGTAGAGCAAGAAATACATCAGGCAGGAGCAATATCAGGAAGAAATTCAAATGTGGTTAAACAAAGAAATGGTGATAAAAAAGAACTTGGAGAATCTGTAGGTGTCTTTAAAAAGAAAATACATTTTTTTATGTCTCCCAAAAAGTTATATGAACTAGGTTTTCTTTTGAGACCACTTTAATTTATAAAGTCATCACGTTGCACTGTTATGTTATTGCTAAATTGGATTGAAACTATAAACACACAGAAAAGAAATGAATATTGACTTCTTTTTTTGGTAACTATGGTTCAGGTAGCTGACACCAGGTGGCAGTAGCTACATAATCACATCTCTTGTATTTGAGAAAATCACTGAATCATACTCTTAAGAGGGAGCCTAGGTAACATTTAGTCCAAACCATTTATTTCACAATTATGGAAACTTGAGGCCCATAACCATGATTTAGCTTAGTTCCGTAAGAATAGATTTTTATTAAAGAAAAACTTGTATAAATATTCATCAAACCACATTATATACAGATTTAAAAATGGGGGTGCTATTTTTGGTAATATTTAAAGTGAGAAATATTTTAAGCTTATTCAAAAATTCTCTTTCTTACATTTTTTTCCTAACCAACCCTCCTTTGGTCTCACTCAATAAAGGAATAGTTCACTCTTGGATGGGGGCTTTTTTAAGGGTTAAAAGTCTTCCTTCAGGGACATTTGCAAAGCTAGTTTCCTGAGGTCAATTCTGATCCAAATCCCTGCAGCTCAGCACTAACAGGGATTTTAGCTAGCTTCTTGCCCACTGTTCTCAGAATGTTTTCCTCTGTGACAGGCATGAAGGGGCAACTCACATACCCAAGCTTTCATAATACCCCAAAAAATATTGCAGAGGAGAAGAGCATTGTAGCCACCTGTTAGTGCCACAGCATCAGATAGTGTCACTTGCAATAGTTCTATCCCAGATAAAATAGGTTGTGCTTTATTTGGTTGCTTTAACTCTACTCTGATTTTTTTTTCTCTTCCTCCAAAACAAACATAACAGAATACAAATGAGTGAGATTTGATGTTACCTTCTCTTAAATCTGCTCTCCTTTATTTTTTAAGTAAATGATTTACAATCACTATATGATTAATGCCAATATCTGCAGTGCTTCTCATAGGTGAGCATGACAAACCAGTATATCTTCATAGCACAGCAGAGAACCACTGTTCTAGCCTAACTCACTAAACATTTTCAAAGGAGGAATCTGTCTACCAGAGAAGAGCTTTACCCTTTCAAGACTTCACACAACTACTTAGAGGCAGAGCTAGGACCAAGATCCAAGTGTTACTGTAAGGATTCTGGTGTTCATTAACTGCTTTACTTAAACTTTCCTGAACTCAGAGCCCGGCAGGAGTACAAGAAAAAGGCTGATTTTAGAATTTGCCTTTTAACTGTTTCAACTTAAATCACAGATAGCATCTGCACCTCACCTGGCAGCCGTGCCACCTTACCTTGTGCTATGTATGACACATTTTGGCCTTTTTTTGAACTCCTAGCATTGCTGATTGCAGCTGGAATGGTAGGTCCTGAAGAAAAGCATGATTTGTTCCAGCTCTAGTGATTGTTGTCAAAAGGTCATCCAGTCATTACTTCTCAATGTTTATGTTAAAAAGAAGCCTCAAAAAATGTCAAGCTTTCTGGAAAAAAAAAAAATCAGCATTTATAGTAAGCATAAAAATACAAATTGCAATAGTATTATGAATAATGTTTTCTGCAAATGTGGATTATTGTGGTTGTAGAATCATTCATTCATTTACTCATTATCATGAGATAGCCCAATGCCAGATATGGCTGAAACGTCCACAGGTGCTAGCTGGATTCTTCCTTCATTTGCTTATTCAGCATGTATTTATCTAAAGCCTGTTATATGCTAGTAACTGTGCTAGGTACAAGGAATGGAGCCTGATATTAAATGGATTTTAGTAGAAATGTTACCCAAGATAAAGTTACTTAAATGGAATTGAGTTGTGGATTTTAAAAAAGTTGAATATTTATTTTTTTCTAAAAAATAAATTTTAAAGATATTTTTTGCATCCTTATTTTAACACAAGGCATATCCAGTATGCTAGTTGCTTGGAGGAATATCAGAAAATATAAGACAACACTGCTGTTCAATTTAGTTGTAATTCAAGACATATACATCATATAGATTGTTATTTAAATAAGTGACACAAGCAATTCCAAAATACATGGCATATTTTTCACACTAACTATTGTAAGCATTGAGTGATAAAATGTAAAAGGAGAGAGCACTTTCAGATGAGGCAAACCCAGAAGGCTTCATGTAGGTGTTGAAAACTTTAGTTGTACTCTCTCTCTGAAGCCAAATGAGTTGTCCAAATGCAAAGATGGAAATGGGTACCCCCAATTTTTTCTGGTTTTTTTTTTTTACATTTTATAGTGTTTTTGAAATTAGTATTAGGTAGATACATAGGCAGTCATAGAAAGAGCTGGCATTAGGTTATGAATTAGGGGACTTAAATGGTAATTATTGTTCAGCCTATGATATCACCAGGCCTGAGCAGGTCTTCCTGCAGGAAGAAGCCTGAACCAAAGGATGTCTTGGAGTTCCTTCTAGTTCCAGGGTCACTGATCCTATTAGACATTGTTTGATGTTGTAAAAATGTAAGTTTATAAAAGTACATTTTGTCCCGTATGATCAGCACAAGTCAAGATTGAGAAAGAAGTGCAAGACTAAATTATCTAAGTGAATTCTATTTGGTTGAAACCCAGTTGCTATTTTATTTGACATTTATAGTGTTCATCAACACTTAGGAAGTAAAAAAAAGTGTCCATTTTAAATCTTCAAATTAATATGTATTGTGTATCAGGTGTATGGTCTATTCTACATATTTATTAGTGAACAATTTGCCTTTCAAATATTTTTTCAGCATTTCAAATGAAATGCTATCCTTATTTTCCAATGTGTTGCATTCTTGCTATACACTATAAGAACAAATTTTATTTCACTCAGCAATGATTTAATAAATATTTATTGAGGACCTATAAATGGCTAGCACTGAGCTTGCTAGATGCAGGGGATATAAAAATAAATACAACAGAGTTAAAACTACTCTCCTTCCTCAAAAAGATTACAGTCCAGTGGAGAAGTCAGACTTATAAATAGATCAATTAGATTTCAAAATATTAAGATTTAAGCCAAGAACTTTGGAAAGCACAGAAGAGGGAACATTGGCTGCCAGAAGGAAAGTTTCACAGGCAAGGTGACATTTAACCTGAGTCTTTAAAAAGAGATGGCAAAATGGTATCCCATAAGCTATAACCAACCCATTGATGAGATATGTTTGTTGCATCTGCCATCATGAAATCCATAGGATCAGGAGTTCTCATCTGTGATGGCAGGTATTTGATTCTTACATGGTACTTGTAAAAATAAGAAATAATACAAAACACTTAGCATGGTGATCAGAAGAAAATAGATGCTCAGTGAAGGGTAGCTATCATTTATATTATCACTGTATCTTGCTCCTTGCTGGAACATACTCCAAATGCAGCGTATTCTTTCATAGCTTATATTATGGCTATAATTAGTCAGTAGTTATTTATGCATTTTATATGTGCCTCCCTTACCAGGCTATAAACTCTATGAGAGAAAAGAATGAAGTTGTTTTTTTGATTGTTGTATTCCTAGTATCTAGCAGAGTGCCTAGCTCGTTATAAATGCCCAATAAATATTTGTTGAAGGAATATGTAATAATAGGATGACACTAGTAAGCTATGATCAGTCATTAGGAAAGTGCAATATCAAGTCATACTTTAAAAGTGTGAGTACTCTAACTCCAGAATATCAATTTGTTAATTTTCCTTCACAGCAAAAAGGAGACAATAGTACCTGCTCCATCTGGAACTCAAGTTCAGCATACCCCTCATTTTCTCGCCACAATTAACCTTCCATTTCTCTCATTCATAAATTATCCTCAAAGCTAATAGTAGTCCATGGGTGACTATAATAATAATAATTATTATTATTATTTTGTGATTTTTTCCGGTGCTTTTGACACCGAATGTATATTTCATTTGGTTTTTTTTCCCTCTCCACAGCCCTGATAATTTTATAAGACCCCTCTCCTCCTTCAACAAATCTGCCGTGTCTCATGGAAAGTTTATTAGAGGAGCCCATTCAGATCCCCTGAGATTTCATTACTTTCCAAAGCCATGATGAAGCATTATCCTGAATAAAATTAAGTTCTACTTCTTTCAATTAACAACAGATGATGAAAGTGCCTGCCAGTTCTGTTGCCTTTCAGCTGGGTGTTTTTCTCTTGCTTGGTCATTTGTAAAATGTGAGCCCTCCTAATGGGGACTGAGTTAGTCACTTGAATTAATGAGTTTCAGCTGAATTAATAGTGCCTAGCACACTGTGAGTATTCAATAATAGTCAACAGCAATTTATATGCTGACTTAAGTTGCTCCATTTGAGAACATTGGCTAAAATCAACATAATGTGGATTTCCTACTAAATTTGACTTAAAGAAAAGATCAAGTTCCCAAATTTGGGGCCCAGATTACATATAGTCCTGTAGCTGCTACTCTGTGAAAGAATCTGAGAAGATTTTGAAAAGTTATTGGGATGAATTTTGTCCTGTTGATTCCCAACAAGTACATAACATGCTCCAGCATACCAATATAAATCTTTTGAGCCTTACTTAGTTTCTTCCTCCTACAAAGTTACCTGGCACAGAGTAGGTTTTTATCAAATAAAGCTAAAAATGAATGCAGGGAACATTCACAAGCAAAATGTTATGACATAGTCTATTTTCTTGTACCTGGTAGGCACTCAGTAACTATTGATTTAATGAATTTAAAATTATAATAGAATAAAAAATCTTGCAAAGGCTAATTTATAGTGGAAATCCTCTAGGTCTAAATCTAAGAAGATAAAATGCGAAAAAAATACTAATCAGGAAAGAGTTACATTCACAGGACTAAGAAGGTGAAGCCAGCAAGTTCAGATTACAGTGTAGCATATGCTGTGTAATGCCTTATGGCACATATTTGCATGTTGAAGCTTTTAATTAGAAGGAATTACAACTCCACTGAGATCCTCATAGTTCTGGACTGAGAACTTTAAAAAATCAATATTATGTGTTTGTTAAATTACAACTTTTGTGGGAAATCAATAATATGTTTGCTGAGAAAAATATTTGATATGTCAATTGAATTATGGAAACTTTTCATGCCAACAGCTAAGCCCAATGATTTATTTAATCACATTCATTAAGTGAACTACTTTATTATATCAGTATATTCTGCTGATTTACATATGGCCACATTGCCTGTGTCTCTAATTGTTTCCTGAGCTGTGCCATCTCCCCTCAGCTTTCCTTGGCTTACCTTCTCATAGGCAGAAGCTATATTTTCTGTCTCTTTAAACTCAGTGTTTGTTTACCTTAAATGATTTTAGTTATAATGACAACAGTAATAACAGATAAAACTTCTAACAATGTAAGTACTGTGTTAACTACTTACATATAGAAAATGCATATCACTTAAAATATTTGCCTTCATACAATATTCATTCATTCAGCAATAGTCAATATTCATTGAGCTGTAGGCATGATGCAGGCACTAGGATAGAGTAAAAAAAAATCTGTCATGACTCCCTGTTGGTGAGTAACAAACATTTAGTGAAGAGGAAGGGGGAAAAAAGGTAAAAAGTCATAATAAAATATGACAAAATGTCTGCTCATGTACAAGAATATTTTGGGGAGCTTAGAAGAGTCATGGATAACTGCTGGAGGAGACTCTGAAATCTTTGGGAGCATAGTTTTGAAACTGAGACTCAAATTGTGTTTCAGTGAATAGGTATAAAAGAAAGAGAAGATTGAGAGTCAATAGCTCTCACTAAGTCATGGAAATGTGAACTGAGAAGTATACAGATCTGGGAGGAATTTGGTGTAGCTAGACCACGCCCTGAGAGCAGGAATGTTCAAAGAGAGGAAGAAAAGTGGGGTGTGTCTATGTGTGTATTTGGGGGCAGGGGAGTAAGAGAAAATGAAGCCAGAAATGCAGGTTCAAGGTGGTTTGTATAGGGTCTCATATGTCAGGATAAAGAGTCTGGACTGTGTGCTATAATTAAAGGGAGCCAAATAAGGATGCTAGCAGAGCCCTGACAGGTTCAGAGTTTAAGGAAAAAAGAAAAAGAAAAAACGTTTCTGATTATTCCCTTCTATAAGGGAGAAATTGTCAGATACAAAGATATTACAATTTTTAGGAAAGAAGCATGTGTTTTATATCCATAAAGAATCTACTGAGGAATAAATTCTTGCTTTATAAACTAATAGTCAAGTTCATTCAGACCTAAGCATTGAGCTTTAAATTTAAGGATGCTTAGCTTGCCACCTTGTGGCTAAAGGTAAATCATGCACAGAGGAGATGTTTAATCTGGGAAATAAACCAACCTGAAGCCAGTTAGTAAACTGAACAAAGTCTTTGTTCAAGTTTGTCACAAGTATTTGAGATAAAGAAGCAGCAGAAGAATGACACTTAGAATAAATATAAATGTTGAGTAAAGCCAAAAATCTGGGAATGATCATTGACTCCTTTCTCTCCCTCACCCCTCACATATAATTCATCTGTAAATTGTATTGATTCAATTTTTCAAATCTGATGTCTAGTCAGCTTATAAGTCTTTTCCTTGATAATTTCAGGTTTTATTGAGAATATGGAACAATCATAGTTCTCATATATTTCTGGTAATGTGTAAAGTGGTATATTTCTGATGACAGATACAACTACGTTGGAACAATTTGGTTACTTAGTAAAATTGATCCAAAAATTGCACTCCTAGGCATATGCCATAATTAGAGTTTTGCATATGTACACTAAGAAATACATGAAAGAGTGTTATAGCAGTATCGTTAGTGTTTTTTTAATTCCAGAAAGGAAAACAATAGAAATAGCCCAATGTCCTTTGGCAAAAACAAGGTACATTGTGATTTGCCATATAATGACATACCGTAAAATTTTTTTTAAAAATGACCTAAACCTGAACACATCAACATGAATAAATTTTACAATGAAATGTAGAAAAATAGCCATAATATGATACTGCTTATATAAGGTTCCAAAACTGACAAAAACTAAACTTGTTTTTAGGAAGACTGTTATCAGTCAAGGTCCTACCAGAGAAATAGAACCAGTATGTGTTTGTATATGTATGTGCATGTTTTATATATATATGCATATGTATGTATATGTAAGCATGCGTGTATGCATAAACAAATTTATTTTAAGGAATTGGCTTATGTGATCGTGAAGGCTGGCAAGTCTCAAATCCATAGGGCAGGCCAGCAGCCTGGAAACTCTTGGGCAGGAGCTGAAGCGGTAATCCACAAGTGGAATTTATTCTTCCCCATGAAAACCTCAGATCTGCTCATAAAACCTTTCAACTGATTGGATGAGACCCACCCAGATTATTGATGGTAATCTTCTTTACTTAAAATCAACTGATTGTGACCATAACTACAAAATTCCTTTGCAGCAATACCTACATTGAATAATAGGGTACTATAATTTATCAAAGTTGACACATAAAACTATCACAGATACATATCTATGTATTAAGACCATAGAGTAAAGCAGGGGTTTATTAATATATACACTAAATTCCACAGTTACCGCTGGGGAGAGTCAGACTGAAATGACTAGGGATATCCATCTGGGGCCTCCATCCTCTTGGTGATACTCAATGTCTTAGGATGGATGGCAGTCATGAGGGAGTTTGTTGTATTATTCTTCATATTAATAGCTTGTATAGCTGATATAAATTATATGCACAAATGATTTCATAATGAATTTTAAGTATAATTTCACCACAATATGAAATAATTTCTTTAACCATTTAGGGATGCAGCTATGACCAAAAACAGAAATAAGAGTCAGGAAGAAAGATTTCTAATTTGGTATGAGGCCAGATGCTCAGGTTTATTAAAAACAACTAGGGGAATATTTTTGATGAGAGACTAACACAGAGTATCAGAACCAACTGTTTGCAGGGCCTCGATCCCAAGGTTGGGTACAGTTGATTAAAGTCCATCTGCTACCTGCCTACTTCCTCCTCCTTCCTCCCAGGCAAAAGCTGGGCCCAGGTGGAAGCTGATTTAATCAGTATTAGAAAGTTGTTTTTTTTTTTTTGTTACTACTTATCTTTTCTGAGGAAGGATGTTGAAGTGTTGAAGGAATGAAGTAAATGGACATTTGGAATGCTTTTGTGAGTGGGCAAGAAAGCACTTGGAGTTTCTGGGCCTTGGATGCTTCCTCACTGTAGGAAGTGTAGATGTGCAGAGGCCAAACTCACTGGCCTGCAGACTCTGCTCCCTGCCTGTCCCAGGAACCAGCATGGGGCCTGTAAGAGCCTCCCAACTTGCCTCCCTGACTTCTGACCTCTCCCTTTTAATCCATTCTTCACTGGCAGCCAGAGTGAGCTTTTTATCAGTTGTAGTAAAAACCATGTAACATAAAATTTTACCCTGTCAACCACTGTTAAGTGTATGGTTCAGTCGTATTAATTATATTCACTTTGTTGTACAACAGATCTACAGAACTTCCTCATCTTGTAAATATGGAACTCCATACCCATTAAACAGCACCTCTTTTCTCCCTTTCTCCCCCTGGTATCCACCATTTTACTTTCTGTTTCTGTAAATTTCACAACTTTAGGTACCTCATATAAATGGAATCATACCGCTTTTGTCTTTTTGTTACTGGCTTATTTCACTTAGCATAATGTCCTGAAGAGTCATCCATGTTGTAGCATGTGTCAGAATTTCCTTCCTTTTTAAGGCTAAATAGTATTCCATTGTGTGTATGTGTGTGTATAGGAGGGTGTGTGTGTGTGTGTCACATTTTGTTCATTCATTCATCATCAGATATTTGGGTTGCTTCCACCTTTTGGCTATTGTGAATAGTGCTGCTGTGAACATGGGTGTGCAAATATCTCTTCAAGTCCCTGCTTTCAATTCTTTGAAGTATATACTCGGAAGTGGGATTGCTGGATCATATGGTAATTCTATTTTTAATTTTTTGAGGAACCTACATACTATTTATCATAGCAGTTACACCATTTTACAATCTCATTAACAATGCAAGAGTGAGCTTTTGAAAATATAAGTCAAATTACATCACTTTCCTACTGAAATTGTTTGTTGGCTTCCCATTTTTCTCAGGATGGGGACCTAAATCTTTCCCAGGGCCTACAAGGCCCCATGTAATCTGATCCCAGGTTACCTCTCCCACCTCATATTCACTTCATTTACCCCTCTTCAGAAATCGGTGATCAATTCCTTGAACCTGCCAAACTCTTTGCCAACTCAGCCACTTGCATGGTTGTTCTTACTTTCATTTGGAAGGCAGTTCACTCAACTCTTCACATGGAAAATTGTCTCATTCTTCTGTATTTAGTTTATACTTCATTGTTTCAGAAAGTGTCCCTGACATTTTCTAGTAACCATGGTTCCTTCTTTGTCCTCTCTTGAAGCATTTTCTCATTTTCTTGACAATCTGTGATTATTTCATTTATTTGTTAATTGCATTTGTCTGTCACTTCAAATAGAAGGGAAGCTCCATAAGAGAAAGATTAGTGTCTGTCTTTCCTGTTCACTATTGAATCCCAGCAGCTAGTGTACCTAATAAACCTAGAAATTATTCTGCCCTGAGGGCTGAGAAAATCATATCCAAATTAGGGAGACAGTAACTATTTTTAGGCTAAAAAATGTCATGTGTGGGAAGCTTTATTGTGATTGTTAATTTTGCATATCCAGGTAAAACTTTTACTCGTTAGATACAATGATGAAGAAGAAAATAAAACATACATAACTAGAACTGCAGCTATGATGAAATGGACCAAGATATGTACTAGCAGAGGCCAGTAGTTGCTCATGGATTTTAGAGTTGAATTTTCTGTGAGGAATAGGGAATGTGCACTAGATGATCTTTATTAGCCTTGCCAGGTCTGCTAGCAATAAAAGTCCAAGCTATATAACAGTCTAATCACTCAAGTCCTATTCCCATGGGTGGTAATTTATCTTAGTTATATTTCAGAGTTTGGATTGAATATTTCTCCCGAGCAACTCATTCTTTAAGGCACCTGAAACCTTAGTTCCATATTGCAAATGTTAAGACAAAGTTATCACGCTTATTTATATTGTAACATGTGAATGGTGTACAATAAATTTTAATTTTAATCTAACGCAACTCTGTACAAAACCCTCTGGAAGGAAACAAATCTGAGTAAGAACCTGCCTTCAAGCTTCTGATCTTAAGAGAGGAAATTGTACTCTATCATTATTCCCCTATAATTTTTACCTATGGTGCCTTTTCCAATACCTTTGCTGCCACTTTCCTTAATACCTTTTTATTTCTTAAGAGTAATCTGAGGTATCTTGTCCTGCAAGAAACTGCCCCTTTATACCACAAAAACTAGGTTAAATGAACCTTCACAGAAACATACAAATACTACATTTTAATATAGTACTTCATCAGTTCTAAGTTTCACTTTTTATATTAGTATTTAGTATCTCCAAAATAAGGATGTTTCTTAACAGTGACATCTTACATTGATAGTATTTATCAGTCTCACCTACTGAAAAGGGTGCTCAGTGAGAGCTGGAACTCTGTACCATCTCTCTACATATTATCAGTGTCTGTTTTTTTTTTTGGTTATCACCTTTGAATATATTTTATTTAGCATTTCTGAGCTATTCCATTAGTTGTTAAATAATTTGCATTTTGTAAAACATTTCATTTTACAAAGCACTCTCACAATAACTGCAAGAGAAAGATATGGTTAACCGCATTTTGCAAATGAAGAAACTAGACCTACAGAGGTAATGACTTATCCAATACCATACAGAGTTCAGATTCAAACCCTAGTTCTCTGGCTGAAGGTCTGGGCCTGTTTTTACTACACCACAGCTGGCTCTCCTTAGCAGATAATTGGGTTGAGAGTGAAATACTTAATTTCTGGATCAGCTGAACAAGGCCTGGGTTCCTCCACTCTGTCAAGTTTAGCATCCCTTCTGGGTCCTTCATCTTCTGTTACAATGACTCTTTAAAAGTGCTTGGTGAAAGGAGGGATGGATGAAAAAATTACAAACGCAATGATGGAAAATTTTGTTGTAAGAGCAATATAAAGTAAAGACAAAAGTAAACCACGTTGGGGTGTTTTGGGGGGAGGATCAGGAAAGACTGTGGAAAAAGTGACATGTATATTAGTAGAAGCTCAATATAGAGCAAGATAGTCCCCACCTGAATTTGGGAAGCATCATTCAAGGCAAGAGGAAGAGCATGGGGCAGGAAAGTGGGAAAGATCAGGAAGATTGAGTGGTTTCAGAAATGAGCCACTTAGCTAGTTTGAATGGAATGTAATTGAGTAAAAAATTACAGTAATAGTTACTACTTTAGCAGGAGATTGAGAGTGGCATGAATACCACACCAAAGTGGCTACGTTTTATTCTGGAATGATAGGAAACTACTGATGGGCTTTAAAGGGGTAAGTGATATGGCCAAAGTTGTGTTTCAAGAAGATACACATGGGGGTGATTTGTTGAATGAATTGGTTGATAGAGAGAATGCAGGTAAGGAAACCAGTTACTAGGTAACCATTATTTATTTAACAAACGTTTGTTTAGCACCCATTGAATACCTGGCACAGGTTCTACAGCAATAAACAAGACTCAATCCTTTTATTCAAAGATATTACAGTCTATAAAAGTAAACAATCAAATAAACAGACAAAAATGATAGAATAAAAATGTTCTGTGGGTGCACTGGTTGTTAAGAGTCCTGACCCCTGTCTGGGGGTAAGGCATAGGGGGCTGATGGGGAAAGTTGCTAAATCTGGAGGCTCCTGGGAAGGACATAATCTTAACTGAACCCTGAAGGTGAAGAGATGGCAACAGAAATCTGGGAAGCAGCAAGTCCAAAGTCCTGAAGGTGATCCATTACTCTTACTCTGAATTGCAAATAATTCAGAATGGTGAAAGTCTAGGTTTTGGAGGATGGGCTGGGAAAAGATGGATAGGTAGAGAAAGAAAAACTGGCATGTTGGGGTAGGGAGAGGCAAGAAATGTGATTAAAAAGGGAAGTAGGAGGCAAGTGGAATATTCTGGGGAGAAGAAACAAAGGCCTTATGGGAGAATGGGCAATGAAGATGAATAAAAAGAAAAGAACAAGAATCTCTGCTGAAATAGAATTCATGACACTTGTATTAGATTCATTTACTTGGTAAAATATACTAAATCCCTCCTATATGCCAGAGAGGTACTGAGATGGCTACAGCTGCAGCATCACTACTTTCAGTAAGGAACTCCTAGTCTAATATAAATCATCTTGGCCTTTGCTCTGATATTAAGAGTCATGTTCTGCCAACTTAGTTAGATGGACCCTACTCTGAAAGACATGAGGGGGGATAGATGGTGAATGATAATCTTTATCTACATGGTTTTGTATTTGGATGATCAAAGAAATGACAGTATCATTAACTAGGTTATTTCTATTTGTACTTTTTCCTAATTGTACTCTATGGAGCAGCAAAGATAAAGGGAGGCTTGTAGACCTCAACTTTTAAATCAAAGGACCAAAGTATCAACCATACTCAGAACAAATATCTGAGTCAGAGAGTAAGAAATGCACAATACCTGAAAGACAATATAGTGTGAGAGTTAAGGGTGGTGATTACAAGGATAGCCGGGTATGAATCTCAGTTTATCCACTAGTTGTTTGAACAAGTTACTTGATTTCTCTCCGTCTCTGTTTTCTCATCCATAAAACGGGGGAAATAAAACAGTAACTACTTCATAACTTTGTCATAAAGATTAAATAAAGTAATGCCTTAGAAGCATTAATACATATGAATGTCATATCATAGGCACTAATCTGAAAGATGACACTGTAAATTCCCAGCAGGGCACCAGAACAAGACAATTAGAAAACTTTCTGAGTTTTCTTGATTTGAAGCTGACATCTTCAAGTTGTAATAAGCACAAAATAGCATTCCATAATTGCACACTAAACTGCATATTAAATATCTAGATCAAGTGTAAAATGCCTTTCTAAAAGGTATTTTATTATATAATATCTTATTTTGAGAATATTTAAACAACCACAACCAAGCATGGATTATAAAGCAACTTTATCTGTATCTGAGGAAAGATTAGTTTTATTATAATGTCTGATTACCAAATAACCCTCTTTGATTGGAGCCCACTGCTAATGAGGCCAGAATTAAGGCCACATCTACTGCTTTGATCCTTCACCTGTTCCATTTTCTAATGCAGTTCATACCAGCTCAGCATAAGGTGCTCTGGAACAAAGGCAGTTGGATACGAACTGCTGGATGGATCAAGCACATGTGCACCACCACCAGAGACAATTCAGAGTGGTCGCTCACTTAGACCGTTTGTTATCTTCCCATGGAAAGGACAGCTGTTCATGCCTGCGTCTGGGTAAAGGAAGCATGTTGAGGAAAAAGAGAACTCAGACAAAAAGTTGTATTACCTAATGCAACTGGAATTTAAGCTCTAAGGGTCATAAATTTTTGCCCCCTTTTTTTACTATTATATTCCTAGCACTTACAATTTAGTGATTAGCACATAATGTGTTAGATAAATATTTCACTGAATGTACAAGTGATGATGCTTTCTGTTAGGAAGGAATTTGAGTCTCTGTAGCATCACAGAGGAAGTTCATGCCAACAGACTGCCCAGGAAAACCAGACACACAGCCAGCTCCAAAGAGTCCAGGAGATAGTCTAGGTTTAGGTGGGTAAATGGTCTCATTCTCAGAAGTCAAGTATGGATACAAGGGTTCAGCAGGTACCACTTCTACCAGCAGGTTCTGAAGTCCAGAAGCTCAAATGGGTCAGAAGAGTAGCTTCAGTGAGCAGTGAAGACAAATTCAGCCCCTGTGTCTGAGACTGTTTTTTATATTTTTTTCCTCTGCCTGCTGGACAGAAACTATAATCATAGGCAGAAGAGGCCAGGAACATTGGCCTAGATGGAAACATGGGTAGAGAGGATAATATGGCCTCACATAGAGAAGAGAGACTGAATCTCAGAGCAGTGGAGGTCAGGCCTTAGGAGTTCATTCTGTCTCCTTCAGGTTTGTGCTGTTCCGTAGGGGTGCTACAGTACTTGTGATAGCACGGTAGAAGCCAGCTCTCTATCACAGTGGTAAGGCTGAGCTGAGCATGTGCATGCCTGTGGGGGGGGGGGTGACTCTTCCTACAACACATGGAAAGATGATTACCTGACACTAATACAGAAACAGAAATAGTCTTAGATTTCCTAAGTATTATACCTACTAGGAGTCAGGTCTTGTGCCCAAATACTTATGCATATTATCTCATCAATTTCCCATGGCAACACTGTCATCTATTATTAGTCCAATTTTACATATAAGGAGTCTGAGTTTCAGAGATCTTCCATACTTGCCTGAATTTGCAGTGTTGGTTAGTGGCAGCAATAGAATTTAAACTTAAGAAATTGAGGTGCAGGGAATTTGAGTCACTTGATGAAGCATTTTGATGAAATGAACAATTTCTCTTTGGGGGGTACCAGGCACACTGAGCAGAGCATGTTTCTAGCCTTTAGTAGTGAATGACTCTCACTCACAGATGCTGTAGCAGTTGCACAGCTGGTGGATTGAGTCAGATAGTGATTGCCCACGAGATCTTACTGCCCTCTATTGAATCCAGTGACATTTATCCCCAGAGAACTATTCAGACAGTATTTGAAGTTTTGCTTCAAATACACAAACTATTATAGAGTTTGTTTCAAAATCATCGCTTTAATTTCTTGGTACCAAAGAGAAATTTGACTTTATGTCTAGTCATCCCCAGTAAATTCATTCTCAGCTCCTCCCTCCTTCATTTTTCAGCTGGCAGTCACTTCCCTTGCATCCTTCAGCCAGTTCTCAAAATAAACTCAACTGAACATGAGTAAACCCTTTCAAGGACTGAAGAATTTCCCCTTACCACAAAGCTTACAGAACACTGGACTTTCTCCATTAAAACAAACAAATACTTGATCATGTCTTACATATTCTATTTTGTCAATTATTTTATTCCTGTAAGTACTACATGCAGCTCAAAAAAATGAAATTAATAATCACACAGAAATAACCACTATCAACATATTAGTGTATTTTCCAGACCTCTTCCTTTCCTTGCACGCACTTTAATGTATTTTGTAGTAATTATTCAAGGTTGGTACACTCATTTATGAATAAAGCTGCTGGCCTGGTATTTAGAGTGTCTAGGGTAAGAACACCTGGGAAGGCTTATTTATGTGTTGTGCTTCCTTAGCTTCTCTAGCTCAATGTGGCAGAGGAGGAGAAAAGAGGAGATTCACTCAATTCCCTTCTGTATATTACCATTTTTCCTTTTCTCAACCCTTTTTCTCCAGGAAGCCACCAGCCAACACTCCTTCCAAGGTATTTCACATCCAAAACTTGAGTGATTCTCCCTACTAAATGCAAACCTTCAAAATAACCCCACTTCATTACCTGTGCTACAAAGTGAACCAGTTTTTTCATTTTATTATTAAAATCCTTACAGGGTGCTGTTCAATAACCAGATCTCCTGTAGAATCCAGAAAGGTCTCTTGAGTATGTACTACTTCCAGGTTGTGCCAGGCATGGTGGAGTACACAAGAATCTAAGGAACCTACATCTCTACTGGGTATAGTTCAATTCATAAACATTTATGGAGCATCTACTAGGTGCCAGGCAGAGTATTTGCTTCTGGAACAATAATTAATTATGAACTTTTTCCATTCCCTTGAGAAAAGGGGATACATAAATGCTTTGAAAAAGAAGAGGGCTTTTCAGGGTGTCAGTCATGTGAGCATAGAAAAACGGATGCTTAGCTAAACCTGGGCATCTAGGGAAACTTCTGTGAAGAAATCATGTATTTACTGAGTTTTGAAGGTTGAGCAATAGTTAGGTGAAAAACAGTTGGGAAGATTTTTAGAGGTAGAGAAGACATCAAGAGCAAAAGGCAAGGATGAAATGTGTCTTTCTTATTTACTATTGTATCCCTAGCACATAGTACAATGTCTGGCACATAGTAAATGCTCAGTAAATTCTTCTTGCATGAAAAAGTGGGAGGAGAAGGTTTTCAAGCAGTAAAGATGACATAAAAGAAGGCTGAAGTGTACTTTGGGAGACCAGGAGGTTTGTGAGATTAGAACACGGTGTCTATGTGTTATGTTGGGAAAAGTTGCAGTTGTAGGCTTTGAAGAAATTGGAAACAGAAAAAGGCAAAAAAATTTTCCTTCAGTTAATTTGTTGTTTTCTATTTCCAAAATCTTTTTATAATCAAATAAAACATATAATGTTCCAGTAAAATAATCATAACTGATATTAAGTGACCACTTACTAAATCACAGACACATGCTAAGTGCCTTCCATGCATTTATCTCACTTGGGCTTCTCAAAAAATCTCTGAGTTAGGCATTATTCCAATTTACAGATGAGAAAAGAAAGTCTCAGAGAGTTTAATAAGTTGCTCAGGGTCATGTTGTAGGTGATAGAGCTAGGAATTGATCCAAGCAGTCTCTCTAGAACCTTGACTCGTAGTCACTATTCTAAAACTGAGGTTTTAGAAAGTTATTCTAGTTCAATGGCCTAAGGAGTACAGAAATGATAGACATATTGAGAGGCTGAAAATGACTATCTACTTTTTTATTTCATTCTGCTGATAGCATTAACTATCTGAAAAGTTCACTCTTAGGGGCCACTTTTTTTTTTTTTAATGACAAAACTGCAAAGTACAAAGGTCTTGAGATGCCAAGAAAGGAGACCATTAGCATTTGTCTAGCATCACTATGTGCCCAAAATACAATGTTTTATTCAATCCTTGTATTTCCATAAGGTAAATACTATACTTCCTAATTTATATCTTCAGTCAACTGAAGCTCAGATATATCCAGAAACTTGATAAATGTCTCCCAGGTAGCAAGTGGCATAACCAAGATTTGAAATCATGTCTTTAATATCAGAATGTATGCACTTTCCACTATATGGGACTGCCTCTTGGAATCAGAGGACTATGTTGGTTTGAAACACAGCTTTGCCATTTGTTCTGCACTTTGGAGACTCTGACCCTTTGTTTTCTTATTTACAGATCAGAGTGACGATGCCTTTTTATCTACCCAATTCTTGAGAGAATTACTTGAGGCAATGTTTCTCAAAGCGCTTTGTAAATTGTAAAGAGCATCTTGAATGTGCAGCATCTTATACAAATTCATTTTACAATTCTGTACTCATTATTTTCCAGATTGTAGGTCTGTAGTTTTATTCTGGCTTGCTCAGAGAGCTTAAGATCTGTTTGATTCTACAATTATTTCTCCTGTGTGATCCTGGATTTCCTCAGATCCTGGGTCTAGATCAGAGTTTTAGGGGATATAGTGCATTTTCCATCAGGCTGCATTTCCAGCATCTTCAGTTAACAGATGGAGGGCAGCACTGAGCTAGAGTAAGTTCTCTCATAATTATTTAAATCATCAGTTCTTTAAAAAGGATCTTAAGATCCATTAAATATTCATGAAAGCATCCTTCCTGGCACATCCTCCATTGTAGGTAATTACAGGGGGTTTAAAATATCTGACGTTGCTTGGAAGCACACAAAGCTCTGTCAGCTGCAAGCAGACAACTGATTTGTAATTTAATTAACATCCTGGCTTGTCCTGTTCTTTGTGGGAAAAAAGCAGGGAAGTATTTCCTTTCACTTGTGAGTTTTGTTTGAAAAAATTCAAATGGAGCACCTGGGAAAGCTTTTCATCTCTCAAATCAGTGCTGTTACTTACATCCTGCTGCAAGCCTATGAAAAATTCCTCTTTCAAGGGTTATTTGGGCCAGCTGGATTGCTGATTATGGGTCATTTTTTTAAAAGGGTGGTTTCACTTGGGGGAGATCTGTGTGCAATCAGTGAGCTTTGACCCTCTTTTATTAGCTCTTTTAGCAATGAATTTTGAAGGTAGATTTGGCTACAGACTACTTATTTATTCCACAAACATTTATTGTGGACATACTAGTTAGCAGGCACTAGAGGTAAGCAGTGAACCAAGCAGATGGGGTCCTTGACCCATGGGAGAAGCAAACATTAAGCAAATAATCACAGAGATAAATGTAAAATAAAAAAGTGCCGAGTTTTATGAAGAATAAGTATAGGGTACCCTGAAAGCTTAAGAGGCAAAGAACAGGGTGGTATGTGGAAAAGAACCTCCTACTCTAGGAAACTAGGAAGTTGCCTTGAGGAAGTGAAGGTGAAAATTACGCAGTCTGTCTTGCCCTTCCTTCTCCCATTTTCTTCCTATCTAACCCAACCTCCACTCCCAGATTTGCAACATAAATGTAACCATTCTGGAAGAACGGATTGGGATAATAGAAAGGATGGAAAGAAGAAAGGAACTTTGCTCCAACCAAAGTATCATTCAGAGAATTTATTTCAAATTAAAGAAATGAATATAAATACTGATCTGATCACTGCATTAAAACATTCATTTATTTCCTCTTTTCTTCTTTTTTTACCCATGTTTTCCCTCCAGAGGGGAAGGCAGTGAGTTGGAGAGAGGATGCAGTAGGTGTGTAAAGGTGATACACACAAGTCATGTTACTGAAACCAGAAAGGGGGTTCAGCCTAGGTCTATTTGCTCATTGCACAATGATACAATTATTGAGACAATGAGGATGACCAAGGAAGAAAGGAAATTTTTAACATGCCAGACGTCTTGTTGGGAGAACAGGAAAAGCTGCTTCAAATCTGTGTATGGAGATCACTGGCTTTTTAAAGGAGGGGCCACATGCCTTAGGGCAGGTTGTTGTGTAACTAACAAGGGGCAAAGTGCACTGGGGGCTGGGTGTAGCTGATGGGGAATCTTGGCATCAGGAAGTCTGCCCAGGGGACTTCAGAATCTCAGCTCCTTCTTCTTACAGAAAATCCATATTTCTGGGAAACAACTCAAAAGTTCAAGTAGTTAGTCAGGAAAAGAAACTTGTTTGTAGAGCTGGTTCATAGAGTCACAGATAGGCTAAGGCATCATGGGAAAAGGAAGGAGCTGGAAAAGAGGTCCCGCTGGCTGCATACCACACAAGTCTCTACTAAATGAAATTTCTAAACATAATATCACAGTGTTTAAACAAAATATTGCCCTCAAAATAAGAAGGTGACTGGCAGGGCCTACATGAGAATACTCAGTTGTAGAGCATAAACTTCTACAGCCTGGAGTTGAAATGAAAACCCTTCATTTCTATATAGCTCATATTTTGAGGTTGCTTTCTTTACCATCTTGGTTTTTGCTATTTTCTGAACTGCATTCACCTCTTTCTTAGGGATCATCACTCCATTTGAAAGTCTGTTACTTATTTTTCTTACTTGCTTCATGCTTCTCCTAGAATATGTGCTTCCTTTCAGCCAAAGTACATTTTTAAATCTAAGAGGCTTTCTTCAAATGGCAGCACTAGATCAGTCAACCTGGGCCTGTTGGACACGCACTATGTAGAATTCTGGTGTGACCACTTTGCAGGAGACAAAGATATTGTCAGGGTTCCTACCTTCAAAGACCTTAAATTACAGAGGGAGAGATAAGACTTAACACAGAGAATGTTATTTGTCAACATACTAAACAGAAGCAGTGGAACTAACAAGTTTTAGTATTTCCTTAATGTCAGGCTTTATATGAGGAACTGTAATCATTCCTTAATTTTGTATCCTTTTCATAATGTTGCTGTAAGTGTTAAGTGGGATAATTTCTGTGACATTCTTAGCAAAGTGTCCATGGACAGAATTCACTATTAGGTATGATAATATTACAGATTATTCATGAACACATAAACACATTCTGGCTTTCCTCAGCTTTTGGTTTGTTCTCTCTCATTCTCTCTCATCAGTACAGCGCCAACTTCTGCTGCCAGGGGGAAGTAGAGCACTTTTTATGCAGCAACAGAGATAAATTCAGATTTTTATTTATGAGGCCTTGAAAGATTTCCAATTTCTGGATCAGTTATAATACACTGTGACAGCATAACACCACCTTCCAAACTGTGCCACAGAACCTTTGGTGATGGATCAGACACAAATAGCATTTTGTGTTTAAATTCTGGGCAACTCAGGATGGTCCTGACTCACAAAGGCGTCAGCAAAAAGCCCTGAGCAGAGTTCAGCTGGGAGGGCTTTTTGATCAAGTGGATCGCATTATCGCTCACATCATTTAGGTTTAATCCAATTAAGCTCACATTTATTGGTCTCTTACTATGTGTTAATTGTTAGGCATTGAAGATTTAGAGATGAACAAGACTCTATCTCTGCTCTTGAGGCAGTCATGGACTAGTAGGGGAGTTAAGCACATGGACAGATCATTACAACATAAAGTTGCTGTTAATTAACAGAAATCTGTGCAGAATACTATGGAAGCATAAAGGAGGAATATTTTTTCATCCTTAACAGTCAGAGAATGCTTCTGAGGAGACAACACCCAACCTAATTATCAAGGACCTGAAAATGTTTGCCTGATGAAGGAATCTGGGGTTGGAGGCAGAGATGAACTTCAGAAGGGCGAAGAAGATAGGATTCCAGAAGTCAGAGACAAAATAAACTAAGACATGTTGACATAAGTACTATGCCAGTCTTCCCTGTGTTGAGCACTTCTGCCTTTACTCCCATTAGAGCTGCAAGAGGAAATACAATCTATGTACAAAGGTTCTTTTACTCCAGAGCTCCCTCCAATAGACCAAATCCAGGAAAGAAAAAGAGGAAGGCACAGATTTCAAAAGAGGATTTCCTCAAATGGCTTTCCTTTTATAGGCAACACAGAAATCCTCAAAGATACCCAGAATGGCATTCATACCTACCAGCAAAGCCCTAGAATGAGAGGTGACTCAGAATTATCCAGAACATTAGGGTGTATTCTTCCATCAGGGTGTGACCTCTGCAGAATTGTTTAATATCCCTTGTTAGATAATTTTTGAAGGTTTCCTGAAAATTTTATTCCCTAAAGGTAAAGTTGGCCTCTAAAGACCTTTGAATCCTAATTGGCTTAGCAGACTGTTTAAGTGCTCTAGCTCCAGAGTCAAAATAACATGTGTGTGAAACCTAGCTTGCTACTTACCAGGTATATAGGCTTGGAAAAAATACCTGAGGCTTATTATCCTGGCCTCAGATAGAGAGAATAATAACACCTATCTCACATACGGTGATGATGCATATAAAGCATTTAGTATGGCTCTTGGCACATTGACTGTAACTGGTAATATTACCAGTTTTAATATTGTATTAGTGTTAGGATTAGCATTTCTATTAATATCAGCATTAGCATTAGTACTAATGTTGATGTTAATATTAATATTAGTCTTAGTATTACAAATCAATACTTTTGGTCAGCCAAAAACAAATCAAGATTTGAATCTAAGCAAATAAATTCTACTATGCTATATCAAGGTGATTCCTTTAGAAGCTTGAGTTTGAATTAAATATGGTACTTTGTCACCAATTCTTGTCATGTCTTGCTTGACATAGGCACAAAACTGAAAGAAAAAAAAAGGAGGGAGAATATCTGGCTGGCTTGGGCAGAGTGTTATTTAGGTCCAGGGTCTCTTGGAATGCTCCCTATTGTGTACAAATGGATGCCAGTATGGCTTCCAGCCCCTTCTGCTGCCATATCCTACTTTACAACCCAAGTTCCATCCAAGTCTTATATCAGATTCACCAGAAGCAGACCTAAGATGGGCGTTGGTGTGTCCGTGATTTATGGACGGTAATTCCCCGGAGAAACCCATAGGGAGTAAGGGACCAAGAAGCTCTGCAGAAATGTAGGTCCAGGTATAGTCTGGAATTAGACTAATTCTATCAAGTGCTTTGTAGTGTAATTTGTACCACAGAATTTGTCTCACCTTGAGGTATGGGGGTTGGGGTTCCTTTATAACTTCTAGGCACATCCAAAAAAGGAGGCTTCAGTTACCCCAGAGAAATCTTCCTGAGAAGTGTGCAGATACAAATCTTGAAGGAGTGAAAGGGATGTCTATGGATTTGAGTGGGGAAACAATAGCATTTGCTACAGTCCACTTCAAGATTTTACTGTTCCCTCAAACATCATCCCCTCTTATCACATGTATCTTCTACACATATGCCTTTTCTTGGAATAACCTTTACCTCTTTATATCATTCCAGATCTTCTCTATTTCAAACTGACAATCTTCAGAGTTGATGCTGACCCATTTCTGCTCACACAGACTCAGTTTATACTGATAGTTGTTATCACCATGTGTGGTAGCTTAGCTGTGTATTTGTAGAACATGTTTAATAATTTATGGTCTTCTTGAGCACAAGGATTTTTTTTTTTAGTTTATATTCTCAGCATATACTACTGAAATGAATGATGAGGGAAAAGACATATAATACTTAAGAGTCTGATGTCCTTTAAGATTGTGTCAAGCAAATGATGTGCTTGTCCTTTTTTTTACTTGAACCTGGGGCCATAATGTTTTACAATAAAAGAGATTGTATCCAGTAGCCAAAATATTTTTGGGTTTAAGCAACTGATTCTCATTTCATCCATTTGTTCAATAGCCTTTCTTAAATATATTCAACAAATACTTATTGAGCTAGGTACTTGGCTAAGGACTGGATATACGAGGATGAGCAATCCCAGTGTGGTCCCAACCCTCACAAAATTTTGCAGTTCAATGGAAAAACACTGAAAAATATACAACCACATAGCATAATAAGAGTCACGATTGGGGGAGTATAGGGAGCTGTGGGAACACCCACAACATGAAGAAGATCTCAAGATCTGTTTCACAACAAAGTGTGAATATAATTAGCATTACTGAACTGTACACTTAAACATGGTTAAGATGGCAAAATTTTATTTTATGTGTATTTTACCACAAATTTTAAAATAAGCTTAAATACTGGAAGTAATGATTTGTTTATATTTATTCCATAATTACTGAGGTAGGAGTGATGAGAAAAAGTAATTCAGAAGTAATGGGGGTTCAGCTCATGTAGTAATATAGGGAGAGCAGCTTATGGCAGAGTAAGGAAGCTTGAACTCTGACCGACAGGCAATGGGAGCCATTGGAGAATTTTAAGAACTTTATCAGCATATGATTCAGAAAGCCCCCTGGAGCAGCATAGAGAACAAATGGGGAGGGGGCAGTCCTAGAGGCCGTCTCGCTAGTTCAGAGGCTATTGCTGTGGCCCAGCTGAGAGCTGATGAGAAACTGATGTGGGCAGTGTTGGTGGCAGTTGGTGGCATTTGGTGGTAGGGGAGGAGGAATAAGGAGGGAGTAAACTCAAGAATTATTCAGGATGTAAATCAGGTTGACTGAGTAATCGATTAAATTGGTAGATGGTAGGAGGCAAAAGAGAGGATGGAGCATGATTGACTCCTACATTTCTGGCTCAGGTGACAGCATAGATGGTAGTGCTTCCATGACAGAGAATTGAAAACAGGGAGCAGACGTAGGGGTAGATCATCTGGAAGCCAGAGAAACTAAAATAGGCATATGTATGACATTTTTCTACTCCTAATGAACACATACTAGTCAAGAATACATGTTAAGCTTGACCCATGTTTCTGAGGCAGATTATTTTCCCAAATTATTCATAGGGTTACAAAAACAGAAGCATGGAGTTTGCAGTTCACAAAATGTTCTAACCTTATTGTGTTGTGTATTCTCAGTGATTTTTTTTTTTCTACAAAACTACCAATTCAGTTATCAGCCATGGGCTTTCTCTCCTTTATGGGGGTGGAGGAAAGGCTGATTATAGTAGAAAGAGGATTCAGATTCAAATGATCTGGACAGGGTCCCAGCTCTGATGCCCATTACTTAGGTGACCCTGGAAAAGTACCTTAACTTCTCTGAGTCTTAGTTTTCTAATAGGTAAAATGGAACATCACAGCTAAGAATGATTGCAATGGAAGAGGTATGTGAGAGTCCTTTCCAAACTGCAATTAAGACACTGTTAGTTGTAATTTTTATTTTGAGACTAATATTACCTGAGACATTGCAGAAAGCCTCCCTCAAAAATAGAAGTACTGGTAGAAATCATCTTCTGGGTGAGAGTGGACAACAGATTGAATTACCAATCATGGGAGTGGTTCCTGAGAACTGATATCCAAGAAATTATACTTCTCATCTGAAAAATCCATGAAAAACATAGGCATGGTTTTATAAGAAGATATGTTTTTAGTAACCTGATGTGATAAAATAATTGTTGGTGATAACAATAATGGGGCACTGGGAAGAGGTTAGATATCACAATTAAACATGAGATGGTGTTATGACAATGTGTGGATATCCTGCTTCTAATACCCCTGTGCCGTGCACAAGGAACAAAGGCAAAGCAAAGCAAAGCAAACTAACACTTCATTAGCTGGGTTGGGGGTCAGATTTAGAGGTCCCTTTTTTCTTTCCCAGGTAGGTCAACAGCCTTGAAACAATGGGACTCTAAAGGGACAGCTCCAAAGGAAAAGGGGTATGAAGCCTACAAAGACAAATACAATGGAAATCCAGGTGAAGGCTGAAGATGGAGATTGGCTCCCAAACCAGGGATGAGCTCCCTTAGACCATTTCTTCTCCTGACCCTTTTTTTCCCTGCCAACTTCCTTAGATCTGCTTGGAAGACTCAAACAATGGTCTTTGCCAAGGATTCTCTTTCTATTATAGGCATGTAGAAGGAAGATGGTTTAAAAAAAAAAAAAGAAAGAAAAGGAACCAAGGGAGAAGGAAATATTACCTTTCCCCTCAAGGAGTCATCTGAATATAAGTAGAAAATTTTCCTTGATTTTTGGAGTCCTTTTAAACCCAGCTCCACTTCTAGAAATTGTGATCTTTCATCCCAGAATCTGACTAACCGAAATCAACACTTCTCCTTCTAGGGGATAAAGGAAGAGAACATTGTCTTCTCTTCCAGGCTAATACAAATAGCGTGGGTGGCAAAATTTCTTCCTCATTTCAAGGGAACTTAAATCTTTCATGAATTCTGAAATGTTAATAAAATTAAGTTTCCTGAATGGGCTATGCCAGAATTGTTTTCTTGCTCAGCACTCCTTTCTTCTCCATCTGTGACCTAGAATTTTTAGCTACTCTGGTCAGAAAGGTTACCTTATCACCTATGTAAATAAATTTTCTCAGTCCATTTGTTATCACCTTTCAGTGGCCCATAAACAGAGAAAGATACTGTCAGATGAAAACAAATCATCAGCATGATTGATATTGATGGTTAATTCAATTTTGCTTGCACTTGACCTGGTTTATGGTGATCACTAGAAAAATCTGCAGTAAAGTCTGTTTAGTGAAGTCAAAAGAGGCACACATTTTGTACTATTGCTGGAGTTAGAATCTGAAGTACAGACTGTATCCTTTGCAAACACAATATATGAACATATGTTTTTTTCTTTCTTTTGTTTTCTCCTAGAAGTATCGATATCAAGATGAGGACGCTCCACATGATCATTCCTTACCTCGACTAACCCATGAAGTAAGAGGCCCAGAACTCGTGCATGTATCAGAAAAGAACCTGTCTCAAATAGAAAATGTCCACGGATACGTCTTACAGTCTCACATTTCTCCTCTGAAGGTCAGTTAAATTGCTCTTCATTTATTTATTTTTTAATTTTTTGAAATTTGTATATAGCTGACAATAGTGGTTGGTCTTCATTGTGAAGGGCGATGTTTGCTGATCTGATTAACTGAGCCTCCTTTTAAAACACAGTAATGGCACCTGGTTGCCAAAAGGTCTTTCTGTGGTTTGGAAAGCTAACCTGTGGAAGCTAACCTGGTATTTCTGGAACGTATTTTTATTGCAGTTGTTTGAATGTCTGGAAAATCCTTTTAGTTGCTGCTAATGGGCTAAGGAAAGAGCTAAGGGTGAACAATTGCAAGGGGAAATAAGCAAATCACATATTTTTTAAAAAAACCAGAGTATATCAAGGTTTTGCTTAAATGTTCTCTCTCTATCAGCATTCCTGATCCCAGATAAAACAAAGGCAGCACATATAACAGGATCACATCTAAGTGATTGCCTTACTCTCTCACTGAAAAGGAAAATGTGTGAGTTGGCTCATCAACACCTTTGTTTTATCCAGGGAAAATTGTTTACTAGATTTCTTTCTATTTGATGTCATACCTTTCCCAACACTTTTTACTATTTTTATTCAATTTTAAACAATTTTTTATAAATGGTATTTTGACAAGAAAGGACAACTAAATGAGAATAACAATTTTCTGGGCTCCTTTGTTGCAAATTACTCTGCCTTTTTCTTTGCTGGGCTGGTGCTACTGGATTTGTGCTTTGGATAAAAGGCTTATAAATGTTGATTAAAGTTTAACAAGAAAAATAGAAATAGAATCTGTGCTGTAATAGAAAAGAATTGAAATGAAAAAAATAAACCTACCTTAGTTACTGCTAAAGAAAATTTTTTTTTATTTTATTATCTAGAACATTCATTTCATTAGCACATCCATATAACTATGGCACAATAAAAAGTATAGCCATAAAAGTGGCTCCAATGCTCTCTGAGTTCTTATTAATATCAAATAAAGGTTAAATTATGTTTATTATATTTATAATTTTTGCACATTTTAAGTACTCTGGTATTCTAAAATGAATTATCAAATAAACTAGCTGTAGCTACCACTAATAAATAAAAATACCAAGCCAATTGTCAAATTCCAATAAATATTATGTAATATCTAAAAATATATAAATATTATGTCTCTGGGATACAATGTGCATCTTTCCAGAATTTCTCTGAAAACCACTAGATAACTGATGAAAATGGGTATGTTTAACCTGGAGAAGAAAAGAATGAGAATCCGGGGACAGGAGACTTACTTTTTTACTTCAAGAACTGTCACGTGGAAAACATGACATTGGTGTCATACAGAGGGCAGAAGCAGACCCACTGTGAACTGACAGGAATTTGCATTTGTGATCATTGAAAGACCACAGTTCCCAACAGTTAAAGCTATCTACCAAAAATGTAGACTACTTCATGAGGCAGGAATTTTCCATTTCTAGACATCTTCCAGGCACATATGATGATGACCTGGCAGTGGTTGTGCAGAAAGGACTCCTTCAGCAGGAGGGTGAACAAAATTGTCTCTAAGGTCCCGTCTAACTCTAGGAATCAATGATTCAATTCTGTGTTCAGATGAAGACCTTCCTTCTATAGGGACCCTTTTATCTTTGCAAGAAAGTGTTGACTGCCTACACTCTGTGTAGACCGCTATTGATTGAGAAAGGGCAGGATTGAGAGACTGGACTGCATTGGGAGTACTTAACTATCAGTTTCATTCTTTTTAACTGGATGAAAAACTTATAAGAACCTCCATGGAACTTTTCTTCCTTTTCTTCCCCTCAACTTGTCTTTCTCCCTTCCCAACTCATTAATCAACTCTAGAGTATAGATCCCAAAGGGCTTTGGCTGAGTGGCATGATCAAGGTTAGTATTTTGTATCATCCTACTAGAATTGATAGTATGGTGATTATTAGTAGTATGTTTAGGTCAATGAATGATGATACCTGAGATATAATTTAAATTGCTGCCAGTTTTTGTCATGGTAGTAGGATTATGCTTGATAATCCTACTAGCTCCTTGGTACTCAAAGTAGAATGGGGAGAGCCCAGATTTTATAATTAGTGCTATTGTAATTATTAGGGATACTGGCCTAGTTACAGTAAAACTATGAACAAAACAATGAAAGCACTATGGGATCTTCATTTTGTGTATTAAAGTCTCCAGCATATACATGATAATATAATTATCTGAACATCTGCAGTCTGCATAATGGCACCCTCATTTGCTATGCGACTCAACGCCTCAGTTGGAAAATGTCTATTAAGTTGAGGGAAAAGTTTTCTTTTTCTGAAGATCAGATCACGCATTTATAAAGGATTTTTTTTTCTATTTTTTCTTTATCCCTGGCCTTCCACAAATTTCAGAATTAAGGGTCTTCAACTTCAGTGGATTTTCTTAGCCTAGGTTTCCTATTATATTTATTTCCCTTCTAACTTATTTCATAGTCTTTCATTGAAGGCACCTTTCATCAGTTTCTAAAGTAGCCATCTATGATTAATAAGCCCCTGATATGAAACATCAAGGTTGGAATAGGTTTTTCTCCTGTTTTGAACATCAGTTCAGTGGTGTGGCCCCCAAGCTATTGTGAAGAGGAAGGACAGGTAAGTTCATCCAGGACTTCTGCACCAGGCTGTGAGATAGCTATTGGGGCCAGGATTTTTTGATGATGACCTTCTAGAAGTGTTATTTACTATACAAGATCTGCTTTTAGACTGTCTTAGTGAAGAGACTCTGTGTACCTTTCCTCTATCACAAATAGTGATAAGGATAAATGTGTATAATTTTTCTAGGAAAGAAAAAGAAATCCCTGTCTTGTAGGGTTTGCCAATTTAGTGATGATCATGATTGATTTCAGGATACCAACCTGAAGCTACTGAATGTATTTGGAAACGGAAGGACATGAGGCTTTCCTGAGCTAGTATGAGATAGCTCTAGCCCAACACTGCAATGTCAGGTTCAAACCCATGGGTTTTTTTTTTTTTTTTTTTTTTTTTTTGAGACAGAGTCTGGCTGTGTTGCCAGGGCTAGAGTGACATGGCATCAGTCTAGCTCACAGCAACCTCAAACTCCAGGGCTCAAGCGATCCTTCTACATCAGCCTCCCGAGTAGCTGGGACTGCAGGCATGCACCACCATGCCCAGCTAATTTTTCCTATATATATTTTTTAGTTGTCCAGCTAATTTCTTTCTATTTTTAGTAGAGACGGGGTCTTGCTCTTGCTCAGGCTGGTCTTGAACTCCTGACCTTGAGCTATCCTCCCGCCTCAGACTCCCAGAGTGCTAGGATTATAGGTGTGAGCCACTGGGCCCGGCCAAACCCATGTATTTTTATAGCAACAAGACGCATTTCCTAATGAAGTTGTTAAGAGGTTGTTATATTATTAAAGTTCAAGTGTTTGGAAAACCTGCCATGGTTAAAATCTAATGTGTTTTTTTCTCATAAAGGAAGTCTATTAGAATCAGGGAAATGCTAAGAAGGTATAAATTCTCAATAGACCTGTCATATTTTCAAATCTTTGCCTTCTTTGATCTGTCTACTGTTCTTGGGTCAAGCACTAAAAGAGAGAAGAGGAGGCAAAACAATCATCTAATGCCCCCAGAATCCTACTGAGAAGAATATGTGACTCTCTAGTATTAATTAGAAATTTACATATGGCATGCCTAAACGGAGTGTGAGATTGCTGGATAATAATAGTTTAAATGTCACATTGAGCGGGCACTGAATCATTAGCTGAGTAATCTCATTGTCACAGGTTTAAGTATCATTTTTTCATCATCGTGTATCACTTAAAGCCTCGGTTCTAAAATTCATCTGTCTTTGGTGCACACCAGATGCCTGAGTGATAGATGGGTTTGCTTAGGCTGTTTTCATTAGAGTGCTTTAGCCAGTGTGAAGTATGGGGTTGGAAGGAGAAATGTAATTTAGTGGTGAATTCAAAGGAATTTGTTTTCTTTGCCTTAAGATGGGGATGCTTTCTTTTCAGATGCTATTTAAAATCTTCCACAGAAGAAATTGGCCTATAAACAGCATAAGAATTTTCTTTTCAGTCTAGGGCTTTTCAGTTTATGTCTATTAAGTTTAGGTCAGTTCAATAAATATTAATTGAGTGTCTACTATATGCACTAAGTGATGAGGAAACAAAGAGCAGTAAAACATGGTTTTAAATATCCGTATTACTCTTGTGGGGAACCTGAATTATAATTATGTGGTACTTACTCTTATTCTGCAGCTGGAATTCAGATTCCTCAAGCTTAAATACTGTGGGACTCCAGCTACTCAGCAAAGTACCCTGTGCAGAGTATTTATTAGAGGGAGAGAGAGAAAAGAAAGAGGGAAAGAAAGAGAGAGGGAGAGAGAGTTTACTGTTGTTCTCTTATCCTTACCAAATCATCATTGATACAGAATTTCATCAGTTCTAAACCTCATATTTTATCACATATTAACATCTCTGAAATCTAAATGTGTCCTAAAACCTACAGCATCTTGCAGTTAAAATTGGCAGTATTTCCTAGGATGCACAAAATGGTCTAGCTTTCATTCAAAACTATCTTAGATTCTTAGATTCAATGACTATTTAACAAGGAAGATTAAAGCTACCTTTCATAAATTGGTGTGAATTGCTTTAATCAGATAAATATGATTGTTTGTCTTGCTAATTTTCACTGAGGTAAGAATAAATAGTTCTGGAAGCTTTACTGGAAAGCGGGAATATGTGAGGTTGGGGTAGACTTCTATATCCAAGTGGGCAACTGGGCATTTGTTGAGTATATATGGGAAAACAATGGAAAATCTGTAGGCAGTGCAAGCTTGGGAAATTATGGAGGAGAGCTTAAGCTTGAGGAAGCCAACATGTAAAATTGGAGACAGAAGGATAACAATGTATATTTTGTTCCGCTATTTTCTTACTAGAGTTGTTGGAGCCTGATGATAGGAAAGTATGTTTTAGTCAATAGTACAAGTACAATAAACCCTCTTCCTCCATGAAGCCTTTCCTATTAACTTTAGCCCAGCTCCAGCTGGTCATAACATTCTATGTCATATGGAGTTTGTGTGACCCATATAGTTAGCATTTTTAAATATGCCTATTGTTCTAAATAATTTTTGTTGAACTATACATTAGTACCCCCTTATCTGTGGGGCATATGTTCCAAGATCCCCCAGTGGATGCCTGAAATGGTGGAAATACCAAACTCTCAATATACAGCATTTTTTCCTATACATACATGTGATAAAGCTTAACTTATAAATTAGGCACAGTAAGAGATTAACAACAATAACTAATAATAAAATATAATAATTATGGCAATATGCTATACTAAAACTTATGTGAATGTGCTTTCTCACTCTCTCTCAAAATATCTTGTATTGTACGCACCTATTTTGCGACTGTGGTTGACCTCAGGTAACTGAAACCATGGAAAGCAAAACCACAAATCAGGGAGCCTGCTGTATAATGTCTTTTCTTGTAGATATGCCATTTTTCTTGCTCTTAATAAATGTGTAAGCTCCCATGATCTGGACCACATCTTATTTTTGTTTTGTTTTTCTTTTTACTCCGTTATATCTTAGAATCTACAATATAACTAGACTAGCATTTCCAAAAGTATGTTTGGTAGGATTTTTGTCAGAATTATAGGGAAGAAAAAGGAATGAATGTTTAAACACATTTGGGTAGTTAAATCCATTGACTTAGTGAAGGATTTCTCAGAACCTTTAATATGATAATATGTAATGTAAATCTCTGAGATGGGAATATGGTTAGTACAAAGTATTTCACAAACATATTTGGTCATGGAAACCTTTCTTCTGAACAAAATTATGTTTTTGCTGGGCACATATACTTCAGGAAATACTGTGACACACATGGACTGTGGCATAGAAAAGTACAACATAAAGGTTCATTCTGGTTCTAGAATCAGACTCAACCAGATTCAAATACCAAGAGCTGTGTGAATTTGCTCACGTTATTTAACTTCTGTAGGCCTCAGTTTCTTTATTTTAAAATAATGGCATCTACTTATATGCTTTTGTAAAGTTTAAGTGAGAATAATTTATATAAGCTCTTAGGTTGGAGCTTGACACATAAGAAATATAAAAAAATGATAGCTATCCTTATTGCTATTAATGTTTTGTTATTAGTTGTAGTATGTATCCATATTATTCTAATATTCTAAACTGGAAAATTTAGAATTACTTCTGGAATTTTTTTCACCTTAATCTCTTCTATATTAGTTTTTAAATGTCTTGGTGTTCCCACCTTCTCCTTAGTGTCCACAGCTACCATCCCAGTCCAGATTTTCACTGGTTCCAGGCAGAAAGTAGTGTGGTTATTATAAAATAACATGGATTTAGGAGCCAAACAAATAGATATTTGAACCCTGACTCTATAGTTTCTACCTGAATAACCTTGGAATAATCATCTAGCATTTCTGAGACATAGTTAAATTTAATATTAAAATCTCTTACATGTATTAACTAATTGATTCATGCATTAATTCATTTACAATATTTGTTCCATAAAATGCATTTTACCTCCCACTGTATGCTGGGCTCTATGTTATTCCCTAAAGGTACAAAGAGGAACGTGTCTTCAAGTTGCTTGTATGTTATAGTTAGATTCACAAGTTTGGTGACATATACATATGATCTATATCATATGGTGCGATCCATATCATATGGTATGCAATAAAGGAAGTAGCAAAGAAAAGTTAAGTTCTTTCAAGACCTAGAGAAACTTTAATTTTCTCTGAAGCTAGAGATATGGTCAGAGAAAATAGTATAGAGGAGATCATTTTTTTCACTTGAAGAAAGTAGGAGATAAGAGGGGAAGGTCAGGGTTGTCCTAGACTCCAGCAGTTGTGTTACAATATGGAAAAGGTCTGGGAATTGCAAGTAGTTGAGTAGGGCACTGGGATGGAATATAAGGATTAAGGAAAGGGGAATGAGGTGGGCCCAAAATATACCATAAAACAAAGGAGATGGGTGGGAAAAGTTAATGAAGGGCCTTATGTGGAGATTGGACTTCACCTTGTAGGTAATGAGAGGTAACTACAAAATTTAAAAAGGAGAATGACATGGCCCAATTTGCAAATTAGACTATTATTCATGCCATGTGGTAGAGTGGAGGAAAAATTAGGAAAGACCGATGTCAGAATCAAGGGCATCAGGTAAAATACAAGACATAGACAAGCTCTGATATAAAGCAAAGACATTGGGGATGAAGGGAGGGGGAGACTAGAGAGCTTATTTAGGAAGTAATATCACCAGGACTTTGAGACCTATTAAATATGGAAGGTAGAGGGAGAGAAAGAAGGGTTAATTTACAAAATTTTTATTTGCCCATTCAGTGGAGGTTATATCATACGATGAAATCATGAATGCCAGAGGAAGGGCCGGTTTTCGAGTGGCAGTGGTGGGGGTGATGGTGGGGAGAGATTCTGAGTTTACCTTTGAATAATTGAGTTTGAGGTATTTATGTGATACCCAGGTAGAAGTGTTCAAGGGGCAGTTTGAAATAAAGATCTGAGAATTAAGAGAGATCTGATCCAGAAAATGGAAACCTGGAAGTTTTCAACATAGTTGGAGCTGTGAGTATGGGTGGGATTGCTCAGGAAAGGGGATGAGAACACTGAGGACTGAAACACAGGAGACACTACCACCTTTAGGGGCTTTGTCCAGACAGAGAGACCTACTGAGGAGACCGTGAAGCAGTGAGAAATTTACCACAACATTTAGCGCTTAGTAGTTTAACATTTCTACTTTCTTAACTGAGGTGTACAATTCTAATAAAATGGAATTATATCTTATGTGCACAAGAATATGTAGCTCCTCCAAAATGCCTAAGATTGTGTTGAACAAACAGGACATGCTTTTTAAATACTTGTTACTTGATCAGTATTTTTTTAAAAAAAAGAAAAGAAAAAAGAAATAGCTTATGAGCTACATTTGACCCCCATACTCATGAGATCCTCATCGTAAACTGGAAAAAATGTTTATATTTTCCTTTCTCGACATAGTGTTTTTGGTAGTGCCACTAATTAGAGAACTATGCTGATTCTTGCTATTTTAGAAAATTAGTAATCTTCGGAAATGTAAAATCCGTTCATTTCTATTTCTTGCCACTAGATGGTGGAAGTAGCTGAGCTGATGATCCTGGAAGCACTAGTCTTGGAAAAGAAACAGATTTATGAGACCTAAATTGAGAAGCTCTTAGTTAATAAAAACATAAGAGGGGTTTTGGCAGGGATTTGCATATTTGTGAATAATGCATTTGTTTCAGGCCTAGTCCGTGGTGAGAGGAAGTGGTTGAGTGGAATAGGGCCTTGAAAGACGCATACTGAATTGAGGCACAAAAGCTCCTGATCAAAATTCTAGGCAAATAAAACATTTTTTACTCCAATTATCTTTCATTGGAAAGGATACCAACAACATAACCCAAATAATTCTGGCTATTTAGACCAGATATTGGAAAGAGGGAGGAAGAGGATGTTAAGCATAGTAACCACAGCAGCATCTCACAATTTAAGAATTCTCTCTAGAACTAAGCCCATAAAGGGTTAATGAGTTCCCACCTTGGCTTTTGAAAGATGAGTTTATGGAATGGAATCCAAATTTCCTACTTTTTTCATCAATATAGTAATAATAACTAGTAGTAATGAAATTTTTCTAAGAAATATTAGGTTTTTATATATATATATTAAAGTCATAAATTTTAAAAACAAAGAGTATTCCTAAAAATTATAAATGTGTCATTACTGGTTATTTATAGCTATAGATATTTCTAAAGGGTTAACTCAGATATGAAGAGAAGTTCTTTCAAGACTAAGATCTCACCACTGCCAAGATTTTCTGTAACGATTAGGAATAATGTACTAAAGCTCACAGAGATTGTCTGTCAATAAAAGGCACATATTATTACTGTTGTTAATAATGCTATTGTCATTGTTGCCCTAAAATGATATATAACTCCTACATCCCTCTCCTATTTAAAAAAATCTAGAATCATAACCTTTTGGTGAGCATATTTTCAATTATTTTTTCTTAGTAAAGATACATAGAAGTTATTCCAAACTTTACACAGTAGATTAATAAATAAGTGCTGACATTCATTGTGATATAGAATTTTTAACTCTTTCCCAGCTAATTCAGAAATGTAATAGCGTGTAGTGAAAAGCAGATGAGATTTAGAATCAGACTCACTTGTCTTTACACTGTGGTTCTGTTGCTTTCTAGCTGTGTCTATTAGTAAGTCTGTTAACTTCTCCCCTCTTGGAAATAGCAGTATGGAATTTATAGGGTTGCTTTAAGGATTACTTGATATATAATACATGGAAAGTCTTTAGAATAACACTGGACACTTTTAAATATTCATTTAAAAAATAGAAAGTGTATATGTATGGACCAAATATAAATTTAAGATTAATGAACTCTGAGCTCTCATCAAAGATTGGCTATTCTTTATCAAATTCTTAACTTTACTATCTTTTAGAGAATGATTTTAATTACAGAATATTCCCATCTCAGCTAAGCAAAAGTATATTAGCAAAATTGTCATCTCTCTTATGAAAGTGAATATCACTTTGGCTAGTGCAAATAAATTGTAGCAAATTTTGAGTGGTCCAAACAAGAATTTACTAAAGTATGAAGAAGTGGACTTTCTTATTTGGCTAGTTATAGAAGATGTAGAACATATGTACAATCTTTCAAGATGACCATTTGAAGGGAAACATTAATTTAGGTATGTAATTCCTGGTATGTTCATTTAAAAATTATAAAGCATTACTTCAAGTAACAAGATGGTATCCAGTAATATTTGGGTAAAAAATAGAGATATTTAACAAATATTGAATTCACATATTAACCATACTAAAAGTTTAGAGAATATTATTATTAGCCCATGAAAATGGAACCAGTTTTTATTCTATGTCTAGAACTGTATTTATAAACTAATTATGAATACAGATACAATCCTATTTCTATAAACCCTAAGGGATCACTCTAGCACCATTACATATGGTATAATTTTGTTGTTGAAATCAGATATATGTTAACCTGGGGTTCTCTTTGACAAGGTGATTTTTTTTTTTTTGACAAGGTGATTTGGATTGTATCAAATATATTTGTGGCCAGGTGTGGTGGCTCACGCCTGTAATGCTAGCACTCTGGGAGGCCGAGGCCAGAGGATCGTTTGAGCTCAGGAGTTTGAGACCAGCCTGAGCAAGAGTGAGACCCTGTCTGTACTAAAAATAGAAAGAAATTAGCTGGACAACTAAAAATATATATAGAAAAAATTAGCTGGGCATGGTAGCGCATGCCTGTAGTCCCAGCTACTCGGGAGGCTGAGGCAAAAGGATTGCTTAAGCCCAGGAGTTTGAGGTTGCTGTGAGCTAGGCTGACGCCATGGCACTCTAGCCCAGGCAACAGAGTGAGACTCTGTCTTAACAACAACAAAAAAGCATATTTGTTCAACAAAACTACTAAGTTCCTAGAGGGAGGAGGTATGAGGCAGCTGCTAAGGTCTAAAATTTAATTTCATGAGTTTTTCTTTCTCCGTATTGATATTTGCTCATCGAGTTTTCTGTCTACAGGTTATTTAGGAGGAAATAATAATAATAATAATAATGTATTTATTGAATTCCTAGCATATTCTGTAAACTATTCTAAATGCTTTACATCATTGGGTATTCCATTCAACAGCCCTATGAGATAAGTTTTCTTATTATTCCCACTTTCTGGATGAGGAAAATGGGTATAATGAAGTTAAAAAAGCTTTTTTATCGTCACACAATTAGTGCTTGGTATATCTGGAATACGAGTGCAGCTAGTCTGATGTCAGACCTCTTACTCTTAGTCACAGTTATATTATTCACTTGCAAATGAAAATCATACAATTTTAAGACAGACGAGCACAACAGAAATCATTAAATCCAGGCTTTTCAAGCTGCAACTGACCCATTAGTAGATGTGAAATAAATGCAATTGCTAATTTTATAATAAAACAAAAGAATAGCATAGAAAATACAGTGCATCACAAGTAGAAACCTTTGTTTCAGTTTAGTGTGGGTGTGTGGGTGTGTATGGGCTCACAACGTAAAATGTATTTCTTATTGAGATCAAGGTCAAGAAAGACAAGAAAGCTATGGATCTAGTCTAACTTCTCCATATCACAAATGATGAAAATGGGATTGGGGAGAAAACATTAGGCCCAGAGAAGTTGATTCCCCCAAAGCACATTGGTCAAACATGGCTGAGCCTGAACTTGAATTCTTTATGGTATTAACTACTGGTATTTTCTCTTTGCAGTGTCTGTTGTGGCTGCCATTACTAACAGTTAAGCTATTCAAACCATTGGTTCTAAAACTTTGGTGTGTCTCAGAATCATGCAGAGGCTCAGCCTCATCCTACTTCACCAAGCCAGGGGCTCTGTATTTTTTAATTGCCTCTGCAGGTGACTATGTTATACGCTAACTTTGGAGAACCACTGTCTTGAACTCCGTGATGCTGCAATATTTATTGAACGATTGCCACGTGTGTTACCAGAATTATGCTAAACACCAAGACAGATAATAAAAAAAGTAAGAGATAAACCCTCTCTGTATGAAGAACTTAAATTCTATTAGGGAAATAAAGATGTACAATAATCGTTTAATGAGCAGAAGTTATACAACAAAGGGCTTATTTAACCTTAATTAATAAGAACAAAATGTGTTCCAGAAGGCAATTTTTAAATTCCTCTATAGGTATATACAAAGGAAACCTCATAAAGGTTATTTAAGAGAGAATGTTGTATATGAAAACATAGTGGAGAAAGTTGAGCTGATTTGCTCCAACTCACAGAGGAATTGCCAGTTTGTAGCAATCAGCCTTAACTCCAATGAAGCAACCAGGATGTATTCCCCCAGGCCAGCTGACTCACCAAAGTCACTCTAAAGGCAGCTGATTTGTTCCTTTTGAATTGGCAAAACATTGAGTGTGTTATAAAGCTTGTGGTCAATTTGGGGTCACAGGTAAGTTAATTTAAAATGCATTCAAGGGGCACTTATTGAAGTCCCCTTACATAGTGGAGAATAATGCGCACCCCCCCCCACCCTCCCGTCCCAACACACACACACACACACACACACACGTTAAGAGGCATTAAGTAACAGGGCACATACAGAAGTAATTGGTGACTTGTGAAAATCAGCTTGAAATTATAGTAACTGAATGTGAAGACTGGTGCTCTAGAGATTTTCTGGTTTTACCCGCTATTATATGTGAAGGAATTTAATTTAAGATTGTTTTTAGTGATGATTTGTTTTCTCAGTGAACTATAAGGCATTTATATTACCAGCTTTTAATTATAAATAAGCAACATAAAACGTTTAAAAACAGTATTTCTAAAAATAGTTGTTTTCCCTCTGTTATGAACAATTAGAGCTGCCACTACCCCTTCAACATATTTATATAAATTTGAAAAGGGAGTCCCTTCTCAAACAACATGATACCTTACTTTAATTTAGATCATGTGTTACATGGACCTAGGCAAGGGGCTTTTAAGTTCAGCAACAAATTCCTTAAAAAGTCAGATGACCTGGTTTCCAACGGCAACTCTCATAGAATCACAGGACTTAGAACTCAGCAGGGGCATTTGAAATACTATATTCTAACCACTTTATTTTACACATGAAGAAACTGAGAATCAGAGTGGGTATAGGACTTCCCCGGAGCAGCCACACAGGTAGGAAACTGGGTCCTAGATTCCAGACCTGAGTTTATTTCTCTGTTTCAAAAAAACAGTAGAGAGCAGATGTGCTCTACTCAGCAGGTCACAGAGGTTTACTTATTCCAGTTTCTAGGGGACGTTGCTGAAAACTGTCATCACTGATGTTTTATTTGTTTATGCTAATTTTCAGCTTTATTAAAGAACCAGATCCAGGTTGTTGACACTAGACAAACATCTCCCACATCCCAAATCTCTCCAACTAAACTGTGTACATCAGTTTGATTCAGTAAGAATAGCATCTGCTTCATCATTATTTAACTCTGATGTCCATTTGTGTATTTATGCAAGCACTGGTGAGACTGATGAGATCATTTTGTTTAAAAAAAATGTAAAGGATTCATATCTCAAAGACCAATCTACACGGAGGCAACGCTATTATTTCCCTGATGGGATACTTTACCAGAGCGGTATAGGGGTTAAGAGCTAGGCGTGGCATCAGAAGTGCGCCATTTGGGAAATAACTGAACTCCCCCGAACCTAGTTTTCACATTTATGTACTGAGGATAATAATAAATACATTTAGGGCAGTTATTAATATTAAGGACGTTGCTGTTTGTCATCTTGAATTCTACTACGTATGCTTAACGCACCCTTTCCCCCACACCCACACCCCTGTGGCTACCTCCACCTCTACTTCCTATTTCTCTAGCCTCCGTTTTCCCTGCCATTCTTGTTCTCATTCCCACTTTTGAGAATGGTCAATGGGGAAGGTAAGAGCAACACATGAAAAGAAAAAGCAGCTGGGGGTGGGTGGTGTTCAGCACAGTCAGGTCAAGGAGTTGTCAGTGTGAGACTCTCAGAAAAATCAATGTGATTTTAGGCTACATTAATGGAATTGTCATACCAAGAACAAAAAGATGACAATTCTGCACTACTCTGGAATGTAGCATTAGGATCTGAGAAGCATATTTCAGGGAGAATGGAAGCAAATTGAAGTTCTTCTAGAGAGGAGAAAATAGGCTGGTGATGGGATTAAAACCACGTCAAATGGGAACATCAAAGCATGAGTGATGTCCTTGGAGAATAGACTCAGCTCACAAGGACATGGTAGCTCTTGTCTTCAAATTGTTTAAAACAAGCAACTGTTCTATACAATTTTTGTAGACACCAAGAACTTCAGTGTAGATCACATATGAAAGTAACGTTCATCGGGTGTTAGGCAGGTTGTGGGGAGAGGAGGGGATGGGTAAATTCACACCTAATGGGTGAAGTGCGTACTGTCTGGGGGATGGGCATGCTCCTGTAGCTCTGACTCAGGCTGTGTGCAAAGGCAATATATGTAACCAAAACATTTGTACCCCCATAATATTCTGAAATAACAAAGAACTTTAGTATAAACAATGAGGAGAAAAACACAGTCCATACAAGTTTAAAAAAAAATTAAATAGAACTGTCCAAAGATAGAATGGGCTGCCTCATAAGGTAGTGAGCTTCCTGTCATTGGAAGCATTCAAACAGAAGCTAGAAAATCCTTAATGAGATATTGTAGATATGAGATGGGATAGTGAACAGTGTTTGTAACCATCTTGAAGTCATGAGACTCTTTAAGAAATTGATGAAAACCATGAGCCCTTTTCCCAGGGGAAAAAAAATAATATGTATATACCCACACAAATTTTGTATAAAACTTCAGAAATTGTATGGATTACTTGAAGCCCATTTAAGGATTCCCTGAGGACCACAAATTTGAGATTAAGAATTTCTGAATAGAATGACTTTCAAGCTCCCTTTCATCTCTGAGAATCTATGATTCTCATTTCTCTGCCTCATCGTTTCTGCCCGGTTAAGAAGGGATTGTCCTTCTTGAGAAGAATCTTTTGTAAATTTCAGGAAAAAATAGGAGGAGATCTCTCTATCCATTGTGTCCATGAGGCATGCCTGATTTCACTGCAGTCCCAAGCAGTAAAGATCAACAGGTTCCCCTTGAGGGTACATTTGCTTCAGGAGAGTGTCTTAAATACAGTACTTTTGCTTCTGATCCTATCTCCATCACTATTTTTGATGTATCCTTGTAAGGCAATTTGCTATGTTTATTATTTAGTGTCATACACTTTTACCAGCTATTCAAGCCAAGAGCAATGATATCTTGCGTCTCTGAATTTGGGTTTTAACTGTCATAAGATTGTTTTCTTTATGCTGAATGGAAGGAAGTTGCAATCTAGCAAAGAACTGATTTCAAATTATCCCATCAACTTGCTAAAATGATGATGCATTTTCCACAGAATTCCAGCACAGAGGATTTCCAATATGTGGCTAGACTGTTGGTTGAAATATCAGTCATAAAATGTGCACTGGATATTTATTTTTTCATCAGGGTCACAGAAATGCACTTGAATTGAATTATTCTTCTTTTCTCTGTACCATTAAGATAGTGACAGGTTCGGAGTTGCTGGGTTTGAAATTTTAAGAATAGCTAGCTCATAACATTTCATTTTCTGCTCCAGGGCAGGGTGAGTTGCTTATAAATCAGGCTGCAAATATGATGAATTGGATGTCTCCAACTCAATTAGCTTAATGTGGGTAGGAGGATTTCCAGGTTTTTACAGCCTCTGTTTTACTAATCCTCTGAGCAGACTGTTATATAAAATGTGGCTGAGTATTAATGTCTGAGTCTCAGAGAAACATGGTTGGTATTTTTCATTTTACCATCCAATGTCATCCTGTATTTCATAGCTTTGATTTAGATTTGGAGGCACTGAGTGATGGTTCTTAACATGATTTATGTCGTTGCAAGCCTTAGCTTGTTATCTTTCTACCTTCTGACTGGGTTAAGAAAGTAGCCTAATAGAATTGCTGCTGTCACTGGGTGATTTAATTGGGGGGAAAAATCTCAGCAATTTAAGGAAAACTGCAAAAGCTGTAGCTGTTCCTCTGTCAAATAAATGATCAGATGAGATGGGCCCAAGCAAAGCAGATGCTGACAGTTTTGAGAACTTTCAACACACTCATCATATTTTGGTAGTGAGATTTGTTGGAGGAATTGATTATGGAGTTTGTTTGCTTTTTGTCTCCCTAAGGAGAATATATTGAGGCCCTGAGTAATGTTTATTTTGAAGAAAGCATTTTGGGTTTAAATATGTTTTGTGCCTAGGAAGATTATTGGACATTTTATCTATATTGTCTATCTGTTAACATTCATAAGCTGAATTATTATCCCATGTTTTCTTCTCCTTCCCCCTCCTATCTTTTAGTCCCACTATCACAGCTCTGTCTTGAATGTTTTCTTTTTTTTTAATTGACAGTTAAGATTTTATGTGTTGACTGTGAACAACATATTGTTTTGAAGTAAATATACATTATGGACTGGCTAATTGTAGCTAATTAACATATGCAATACCTCACATAGTTATTGTCTTTGTGGTGAGAAGACTCTACATCCACTCCCTTAGCATTTTTCAAGAATGCGATACATTGTTAACTAGTCATTATGATGTACAATTGATCTCTTGAATTTATTCCTCCTATCTCACTGAAATTTTGTGACCGTTGACCAATATCTTCCCGACAACCTCTCCCCTCAACCATTTCAGGCCCTGGTAACCACCATTCTATTCTTTACTTCCATGAGATCAAATTTTTTAGATTCCTTATGTAAAGGACATCATGCCTTATTTATCTTTCTGTGCTTGGCTTATTTCATGTAACAAAATGTCTTTCAGGTTCATCCATGTTGTTGCAAATGACAGGATTTCCTTCTTTTTTATGGTCAAATAGTATTTCATTGTGTATATATACCACGTTTTCTTTATCTATTCATCTGTCAATGGACACAAGTTGATTGCATATCTTGGCTATAGTGAATAATGCTGCAATAAACATGGGAGTGCAGATATCTCTTCAACATACTGATTTAGTTTACTCTAGATATATACCCAGTAGTTGGTACATTTCCTGGATCATATGCTAGATCTATTTTTAAATTTTTGAGGAATCTCTATACTATTTTTCTTAATGGCTGTATCAATTTACATTCCCACCAACAAAGGTGTTTAGGGGTTCTCCTTTCTCTACATCCTTATAAGCACTTGATATCTTTTGTCTTTTTGATAGTAGCCATTTTAATAAGTATGAGGTGATATCTCATTGTGGTTTTAATTTGCATTTCCCTGATGACTAGTGATGTTGAGTATTTTTTCATATGCCTCTTGGCCATTTTTGTCTTGTTTTGAGAAATGTCTATTTTCTGGTCCTTTGCTCATTTTTTAATTGGGTAATTTGATTTTGTTCTATTGAGTCATTTAAGTTCCTTATATATTTTTAATATCAATGATTTATAAGATTTATCGTTTAGAAATATTTTTTCTTATTTGGTAGGTTGTCACTTCACTCTATCAAGTGTTTATTTTGCTGTGCTGAAGCTTTTTAGTTTGATGTAATCTCACTTGTCTATTTTTGCTTTTGCTGAGTATGTTTTTGGGGGTCATATCCAAAAGTCATTATTCAGACCAATGTTGTGGAACTTTTCCCCTATGTTTTCTTGTAGTAGTTTTATAGTTTTTGGTTTGAGCAAGACTGCTTGATTTGTAATATGTTGTTGCATTCAGTTTGCTAGTGTTATGTTGAGGATCATTGTGTCTATGTTCATCAGGAATATTGTTCTGTATTTTCTTCTTTATATTTTATTCCCGCCTCTTCAATTTTTTAGAAGATTTTGAAAAGAATTGGTATTAGTTCTTCTTAAATATTTGATAGAATTCAGCAGTGAAGCCATCAGGTCCTGAGCTTTTCTTTCATGGAAGACTTTATGACTGATGAAATCTCCTTACTTGTTATTGATCTGTTCAGATTTTCTTTCTTCATGTTTTAGTCTCAGTAAGGCATATTTGTCTAGGAATTTATCCATTTCTTCTAGGTTATCCAACTTATTTGTATATAACTGTTCATAACAGTCTCTTATGATCCTTTGTATTTCTGCAGTATAAATTTTAATGTCACTATTTCATCTCTGCTTTTATTTATTTGAGTCTTCTCTTTTTTTCTTAGTCGAGTTTCATACCATTGTGGTTGGAAAAGATAATTGATATGATTTCAGTCTTCTTCAATGTGTTAAGTCTTGTTTTGTTACCTAACATATGATCTATCCTAGAGCATGTGCAGTTGAAAATAATGTGTTTTCTGCAGCTGTTGGATGGAATGTTCTGTATATGTCTATTAGATTCATTTGATTTAGAATTTAAGTTCTACACTATAGATTTTTTGTCTGCATGATCTGTCCATTGTTGAAAGTGGGGTGTTAATGTCCTCTACTATTATTGTATTCCAGTCTATCTCTCCTTGCAGATCTATTAATATTTACTTTATATATTTAGGTCCTCAGATGTTGGATGCATATATATTTATAATTGTTATACCCACTTGCTATATTGATCCCCCTATCATTACATGATGACATTCTTTGTCTCTTTATACAATTTTTGAATTAAAGTCTGTTTTATCTAAGTATAGCTTCATGCTTGCTTTCTTTTATTTTTCATTTGCATAAAATATCTTTTTTACTCTCTTCACTTTTATTTACTCTATATGTGTCCTTACAGTGAAAGTGAGTCTTTTGTAGGCAGCATGTAGTCGTTGGATCTTTTTTTTTTTTTACCTATTCAGCCATTCTCAATATATTTTGGTTGGAGAATTTAATCCATTTAAATTCAATGTAATTACTGATAGGTAAAGACCTGCTACTGTCATTTTGTCATTTTGTTGTTGTTTTGTAGGTCCTTTCTTCCTTTCTTCCTCTCTTGCTGTCTTGCTATGTGGCTAAGTGATTCTCTAGTGGTATGTTTTGATTCTGTTTTTTTAATTTTTTGTGTATCTACTATAAGTTTTTGCTTTGTAGGTACCATGAGGATTATAAAAAATCGTATCATTATAAAAGATTATTTTTAAATGATAACCACTTACCTTTGATTGCAAATAAACAAAAAAGAAACTCTATACTTTTACCCCATTCCCCCTCAACATTTTGAATTTTTGATGTCACAATTTACATATTTTATATAACTTATTTCTTAACAAATTATTGTAGTTGTTATTTTTAATAGTTTTGTCTTCTAAACTTCATACTGTTAATGAATTATCACTTTCCTAGCACCCCCTCCCCATTAAACCCATTTAATAGATTATTATTATCATTATTATTATTATCTTTATCCAGAGGATATCTTCTAAGAAACAGATGTATTTTCTCCTTCTGGAGTCCAGTTAGTACTTCCTTAGCCATCAAATTCCAAACATCAGGGAAGGAGATGTTTCATGTAAAAAGCTATCCTGATAAGTTTACTCTTTAAAGTGTTGCAAATTACCATATTGGATGGAAAACTTTCTAAATGGATTACTTAGCTGTTTCAGTCTTAGAGAACACATACACATACACACACATAAAAAAACAAAACAAAAAAAACACCTTTTTTGTGATCAATACTATGAACATAAATTATTGTACTTTAATAACAATTTACTCAATATGAATTAAATTACTATTATGTAGGGCTATAAAGAATAGAAGATGAATAGAATATGGTGTCTTCCTACAATGAATGACTGCTAAATGTCATAATTAATTGTAAATAACATAAACAGCTGACATTTCAAAAGTACTCAATATGTGCCAAGTTGTATATTGCCTACATTTAGAAACTTCCTCACAATTGTATGAGGTTAGTATTATTTTTAGTCCTATTTTACAGATGGGAAAACAGAGTCTCAGGCTACATTACTTCTTTAAAGTCAAACAACCAGGTTAATAGTATAACTATGTAGTTCTGTTCTGTTTGGTTTTGAGTTCTTGTATCTATTAAGTGTAATTTTAAGCCCAAACTTTGGAATTTCTGGTTCTTTAATTTATTGATAGCATGATTGGGCAAGATTACTATTTGTGAACTAAATTTCACATGTATAAAATATGTTTAATATGATCTTGAGAATTCTTGGATGTTGAATTAGATAGCACATGTTAGAAATAAAAATAAAAACCCATCTAGGTTAGTACCCAGCACATAGTAGTTACTCATTAAATGTTATTTTTTTCTTTCCAATTTTGGCAATATAATAACTAACTCTTATTTGGACTTCCAGATGGCAGCTTCACCTTATTCTAACTTACTGTTTCTAATTATTGTTTGATAAACACAATAAGAATAAATGAGCTCCTATTTATGTTCTGATTATTTTTAAGGTTTTATTTTTGGTAGTCTGCAGTTTTAGTAAAAGGTAACTATGAGTGAATTTATTTTTCTTTTTGTTGCTTAGAATTTGGTATGCTTTTTCATAGATGAGTATTCATTTTCTTTACTTAAATTTTAACTTTTTCAATCATTCAATCTTTCAGTATTACCTTTTCTTCATTCTCTCTCATTCTGAATAGGTACAAATTTGGCTTGTCCTCCATATCACAATCTTTTTCATGTATCTCATCACATTTTTCACTCTGTTTTGTATTCTGCATAATTTTTAATTCATTAATTTGCTTTTCAGATGTGAAAAAATTCTGCTGGTCAATTCACCCACTATTTTGTCTTTTTTTTTTTGAGACAGAGTCTCGCTTTGTTGCCTGGGCTAGAGTGAGTGCCGTGGCATCAGCCTAGCTCACAGCAACTTCAAACTCCTGGGCTTAAGCGATCCTACTGCCTCAGCCTCCCGAGTAGCTGGGACTACAGGCATGCGCCACCATGCCCGGCTAATTTTTTCTATATATATTTTTAGTTGTCCAGATAATTTTTATTTCTATTTTTAGTAGAAACGGGGTCTCATTCAGGCTGGTCTTGAACTCCTGACCTCGAGCGATCCACCCACCTCGGCCTCCCAGAGTGCTGGGATTATAGGCGTGAGCCGGGCCTATTTTGTCATTTTAAACATATAAATTTTATACTTTCTTTCAGATTATTACATTTTTATTTTCAAATGCTTTGTATGTTAATCATTCTATTTGTTGTGGGTGCTGACTCTCCCAACTGGTGGAGCATTTTCTCATGTAGTTTATAACTTATTATTGTAAATTCAACTTTGATGGGAACTGTTTTATCAGTGGCAATTCCACTTGCCATGGATTGAGGAATATCACTTGGGAAGGGGTGTATAATTGCTTCTGCATTATAATCCAAAGGTTTCACTTGTTTAGAACCGCAGTTTTTCACATTAATTCCTCAACTTAAGAGATTCTCATAACATATGGGAACTATAAGTTTGTAATATACAACCACAGGTGGAACTTGCTTGGGGATTCAGATTTCCTTGAGAGACATTTTAATTTAAAGTAGAGACTATCTTACTTGTTGTTTCTTATGATAAGGTTATAGATTTTCTAATTTCCTTTATCTAAGGGGCACCTTTCCCAGAATTCAGACTTTATGCAAGGTCACAGTTTCAAATCTATGACATGTCTTCTATCTTCAGGTGGGTATTAAAACTCAGGTTTTACATTGTTATGGTTTATACAGTTCAATACGCTAGTGTTGGCTTATAAATTGATTGTTCTGGCTTCAGGTTTCTGTTACATTTCTGGCACCTAGAGATTTTCAATTCTTATGTTTTAGCTCAGCTGTATATTTAAAATACTTATTTACACCTTTTTCCAGAATTTATATATATATTGGTAGTAGAACTGTCAGTCATGTATAGGAGTCCATATACTCTCTATACCTACATTCAGTCAATAATAAACATTTATTGAGCATCAGATGTATATTAGGCAGCAGTGAAGACACTAAAGATACAATGATGCATAAAATGGAACAAGTTCCTATCTTCACAAAGTTTACATTCTAGTGGGAGTAGACAATAAACAAACAAGCATATAATATAATTATCAGATGGTGGTAAGTGCTAGGGAAAAAAAGCAGAATTAGAGAATGATACGAGAAAGTGATAGTGGGAAGAATGACAGTGAGAGTCTTTTAGACAGAAATGTGAAGGAAGAAATTCCTATGAAGATGGCATTTAAGCAAAAGCCTAAAAGAAATAAGAGGTTAGTTATGTATATACTGAGGAGAGAGTATCTCACTGAAAGATAACAGTTAATGCAAAGGCCCGGTGGCTATGCCACACTTACTGTGTTCCAGAAACGGCCACAAAAGCCAGTGTGGCATATTAACAAGTCAAATCAGTAGGAAGTGAGGTCAGAAAAGTATTGTGGTAGTTATAAAAGGGTGGGGCAGGCAACACATGTGAGTATTGTAAGCCACCGGAAGGACTTGTGGTTTCATTCAGAATAAGATGAGAAACTAGTGGAGGATTTTGAGGGGAATAAAATGATGTGATTTGTATTTTGAAAAGTGTCCTTTTGGCTGCTGTGTACAGAATAGATTATTATTTCTGCATTACAGAAATCAAATATTATCACCTTGTTTGCTAAACATGGAGTAGAAAAAGAATTACCTAGTAAAGTTTCACTTTTATAACTCTGAGACAATTTTTACAAACCAATCTGAAGTTATGAAATTTTTAGCCAAGTATTGAAACACCTTTACCTTCTCCCAACCACATCTTATGATTTTTATTTGCGTCAGAGTTACATAGAGATATAGTTGTTCCTAATAAAATGTATATCAAGTTTGAATTTGAGAATTAGGGTTAGTGAAAATTCCACATATAATCATGACTCTAAACTAATTCATTGTTTCTTAGTATACATATTAAGGTTGAATGACCTCTGACTTCCTCTTTCCTTGGTGGAAAATTAACTGACTCCTGGAGTACATAGTATGAGAGTCTCTTCACCTTAAATTAAAAGAACTATAGAAAAGTCAAGATTTAATTGTCACTAAGAATATTTTATAATGCTTCATATGTGTGTTTATTTAATAACCTAATATGCTAAATGTAAAGATATGGCAAAAATGTCAAAGCATTCTAGCTAAGAGTGTCAAGGCTATTCCAGCAAGCATGCTCTACCCAGAATTTTTATTTATTAGCATCTATTAATAGTACTCAGCTTGACAAAAGCAGGGCCTTGATTCAGTATATCCAGAAGTGATCAGGTTTGAAGTACTAATTCATGTTAACCTAGTTAATAAGATTTTAAATCTCAGTAAATCTCATTACTTCTCTTTAGAGCCTTCCCAGATTCCCACAAATGTGAATTAGCTACTGTCCTAGCACTTTGAAAGCACACTGTATTTATTTCTATTTTAATATTTACCATTCTGCATTGTAATTGTTAGTTCATGAATCTTTAGACTATTTCCCTCCTTAAACTTTAAGCTCATTGAGAGCAGGAACCATATCTGATTTATTTCTGTGTGTGTAATAACACTGTACCTTACACATAAGAAAGGGTCCACAAATACCCACTGAATGTATAAATGAATGAGCACATAGAAACCTGATGCCAGCTCATCTGCAGTGAGGGGTACATCTGCCAAGCAGGAAGAAAATTTCATTAGTAATTTAGCTAATCTTTTCAGTAGAAATGTCTACTTGGGAAGCTAAATTGTAATAAAAATGTAATTACAGAATGTACAAAGAATTAGAGCAAGGGAAGTAGAATGACCTCAGCCACTAATACCTTTAAGCTGTGCTTGTCCCATGGTTTTTTGTTCCTTCTAAGGACAAATTGGCTGAGGGAGCAGAGTAATTGCCAGTTATCTGCTAGCATATCATCTCCTCTGGACAGTTCTTGAGGTTGTAACGAATTCTTATAATTTGTATTCCTTTTTTCATATAGCAACATCATTCACCCTGTATTACCCATCACTCTTTTATTAGTTTCATATTGCTGCTGTAATAAATTCCCACAAGCTTCGTGGCTTAAAATAACACAAATTTATTATTTTATAGTTTTGGAGGTCAGAAATCCAAAATGAGTCTTATGGGGCTAAAATCAAGGTGTTTAAATGGCTCTGTTCCTTCATAAGTCTTTAAGGAAAGTCAGTTTTCTTGCCTTTTCTAGCTTCCAAAGGAAGCTTCTAGAGTATTCCTTGCTTTATGGCTCCTTTCTCTATCTTGAAAGCCAGAAGCATAGCATCTTTAAATTTCTCTTTGACTCTAATTTTGTCCTCACACATCCTTTTCTGACTCTTGTAAGGACTCTTATGATAAAATTAGACCCAACTGGATAATCCAAGATAATCCCCCACTTCAAGGTCCTTAGTTTAATCACATCTGCGAAGTCACTTCTGCCATGTAAGGTAAGATATTTACAGGTTCCAAGGATTGGAATGTGGACATCTCTGAGGCAATATTAGACTGCTTACTACAACTTTTAGCAGTCTTTCTTTAGAAAGTTAAGCCAAAATATATGAAATTGGATTGTAAAGTATGCTCTACAGTTCTCTATTTACATTCCAATCCTGAAAATATACCTAAGAAACTTCTTGTTCTCCAAATCACCTTGACAAACACTTACAAGCTGTATTCCAAGGTGTCTGAAAGTAACTGACATTTTTTGTACTATTGCTACTGCTAAATAATAGTAATAATAATAATAACTACCATTTTTATTACTGAACATATGAAGTATTAGCCTAGAAACATTTTATCCCATTTAGTACCTACAATAATACCACAAGGTAGATGTTAGCATCCTTATTTTGAAAATTAGGAATCTGAGGTTGAGATAAATTTAAACATTTGCTCAAAGCCATTTAACTAATAAATGATGAAGCTGGAATTTGAACTAAGTGTCTCTGATTCAATACCTACAGTAATTTTTACTAGGGTTAGAGTTAAATATGTTACTTAACTATGCTAAGTCTTAGACTGTCCAGCTAAAAAATGGAGAAATGTAGATAATACCTATCTCATATGATTCTTATGAAGACAAATGAGATATTATATGTAATATATGCAAGTGCTTGACACAGATACTGGTATATAGCATTGCTCACTAAATTTTACTTTTAATTTACAAGCTAAAATGTAAGTTTCATTCCTTAGAACATAATATTTTATACCAAGTTTGAGAGATAGGTCACATAATATTGTTCTGTTGCTATATAAGTGCTCATTATGTGAAATGAATAGGATAAATTTTGATATAATCATTTCACCATAGTCATAACTGAGATACAGAAAGATTAAGTATCACATAGAAAGACACCAATAGAGCCAGTTCTCCTGAATCCAAGTCCAGTATTCCTACCCATTGGCAATTTTAACTAATTTGACATACAAGAATATAAAAGACTGAATGGCCAACACACTATCCATAATATTGCATAGAAATAAGAAAAATATTTGTGTTATATATAGTTGTATACACTACATGTGTGTAAGGGGAGGGGTGTATTTGAACTGACTTGCAAATGGATGATTTCCTCAGTCTTAATACAATCAAATTTTGGAGTCAATCTACGGATGTTGCTGCTAAAACATGGAGTCAACACTCGACTGTTTTTGTCAGGTAAAGCTCAAACTATCAACTTCCATTACCTATATATTGACCCTTGAGTCGTCACTTATATTTCTACAAGTACTAGTGCTGCATGAATATTTCAGTGTTAAAAATGGCTTATTAAGAAGGTTCATTTAAATGCCTAGAAAAAATTACACAAGTTTTTATTTTACTTATTAATCAACTTTGAGTTTTAAGGAAAAATTCTGAAGATGAAAAAGAATGTTGGCAATTAGGTCAGCACAATCTCAGGTTTTATCTTTGAAGTAGGGCTTAAATTGTATCTTTGATAAATAAGTAATAAGGTTTCACATGCTGAACTAAAATATCTAGTTGTAACAGTGTTTGATAATAAAAGGGATATCATTAATAATTGAGAATTAGTAATACCCAGAACAGCTTTTAATAAGACAAACATTTAGTAGTTAGGTAAGATTTGGTATTATGAATATAAATAATCATATCTGTGATTTCCCTGTTGGAAGTTAACATATAAGTAGTTGAAACTTTTTACCCCTTTGCAGATGAAGAGGATACCGGGAAAACAGGGATTTCCGTGTCAAACAAGCTTGAGTTTGAGACTTGGGCTTTACATCTCCGAGCTTCAGGGTTTTTTGTGTATCCGAAATTGGAGTAATACTACTCCTTCACAGTTACTAAATTAGATAACACATGAAAAGTCTGGTCCATAGTACATGCTCAGCCAATGATGGTAGCTATGTTCGTTATTGGTTTCAATGGTAATATTAACGCCATATTTAGTGGAAGAACTACATCCATATTTCAGTTATGGACGGCTTTTCAAAGTCACACTCTGATTCATTAGAGTGCATTGTAGGGGAAAAAACAAAGTAGTTTCCTTACAGAGTGCTTGTGAATCTAAGACGGAATAAACATTGAGGAGTCACAGAATTTAAAGGCATCTTTCAAATCAAAGTTATGATGGTAAGAATGATGCAGTCATGCTTACAGGACAGCATTTCAATTTCTTCACAGAGGTCCATATTTTAAGTATGTCTGGGCTTTTATTAAACTTCTAAGACAAATGCATATACTGTTAAACCTGCTGAGTCAGACTTTTCTGAAGAACTATCTATTATTTTAATTTAGTAGGCTGTCTAGCCCTAGAGCTGGAACACGTGGCAAGGATAGATTGCTTGGTCATAGATGAGGATGACCCGGCCACAAAGGTGTCTCAATGCCACCATTCCTATGAAAATATCTGTGATATACAGATATTTTATGGGAAACCAGGAGATTCAATCTGAACAAGCATGCAGCCAGGTTGCCCTTCCGTTGGAGGACCTAGGGATTCCAGTTAACAGAATGCATTAGAATCAGTTAGACTTTGACATTAAATTCACCTGCTCCAAATAATCTTCACCCCTTTGTTCTGATCTTTACTCACCACCTTTCCCTAAAATATAATTGAGGGACATTTATTATGTGTCTATTCCTCCAAACCTCCTCTTAGATACTTTATATATATATATTCATTCATTTAACTCTGACACAACCGTACAAAATGGCATTAGGTATTCAGAGATGAATAAAGCAGTGTTCTTATCTTTGGACATTTTTTCTCTCTACCAAAAGAGACCACTGCAAAAGGTCTCTTACATAGGAAGTTGTATTATACCTGGCCTTCACTTTTCCATCAGATTACTCCTCCGCTCTATACTGCTAATTTTGACTCTTATCCTTCAAATCATTATTAGAACCACCACTTCCAGGAAGATTTTTTTTATAATAGAATGTATTATAGGAGAATCTCTTCAGTTCCACCTAGCATGGTCAGTTTTTGTCAGTTTTCTAACCTTTTCCCTAACTATTCCAATTAGGCACTTATCCCTGACCTTCTTGTCCATGGAGAATTTCCTTACTTTAATGTCCAGCTTTCTATTAGTTATAGCTTTTGTTATCTTTTTCTCCCTTTTGCATATTTACCTACTTTGTGCCTGCCATTATTAAGAAGTAGATCCTTAGAGGGCGGGATAAATTGGAGACCTCCATAATAAACACCTTCATTTTACAGGTGAAACTAGAAGGTGAGGCACTCTGTCCAAGGTCATAGCATTAGTTGGGGGCAAAAGCAGGACCGGAAATCAAAAGTATTCTAGGAATCAATATGTTTAAAACTTAAAAAGAAGTTCTATACCTTTATTTTAATGATCTTTCCACTGTATCATTTGTTTCCCTTTAACAAATTACTTTTTTGATAGCTTGATCAGATAATTATATCACTGAAGACAATTGTGGAACTAAAATATAATTTAGAGAACATTAGTCCAATTTTTATCATTATAGAAAACAAAGTCCCTTACGTTCACACTGTACTGGAAAGTTTACAAAAACCTACATATACCTGACTGTTTATCGAAAAATCTCAACAATACAAGCAAAGTATTTTTATCCCAATTCCATAGTGGGGAATTAAAAGCAAAGGATAGAAAGAATCCTATAATGGAATGGCCTATGCCTATTACTCAGTTTCAACTATTATCAGCTCATGTCCAATTTCCCCTACTAACTTCCAATTCACAGATATCTTACTATTTCTTATGTAAACATTTTAGAATCTACTTAGAAAATAAGTGACTTTTTGTATATATTTGGAATTTTCCACAATTAAAAGCTTAAAATAGAAATTTTACATGTGGAGATCTATTTCCCATTTTGGAGTAACTGAGCGGTAAGAATTGTAAAAGTTGGAAATATTGTGTCCATATCCTACTATTCCTAGCTTCTGTTTGAAAACCTACTATGGGCCAAACAACAAAAGAAATTTATTAAAGGGGTGAGGTGGGTGCACTTGCCAAAAACCATATTCTCTAAAATCAGATGAGCAAATTTCAAGAGATAATCGTCATATCTGTATAAATTAAAATTGCTGTAAGTTCCTTTAGAATATTTTTGTGAAATACTATGTAAAATATCATCTGGATCAGGAAATAAGGATCATTAAATGCTTTGGGGCAAGTTCCTGTCTGCCTAGAAAAATTGGTTAGCATGAGAAGAGATCTCAACATTTATACTACCTTGTACTGGGAATTCATTACCTTTTAAATTATTTATCTGGTTTTCCAGTCCCAATGTACCCTGGACCTTGAATCTTACTAAAGTGTGAGGGAATTGAGACCTTCATTTATATTCTGCTTACTTGTCCCCAATCCAAATGGACAGGGACACTCCCCTGATGCTCTGGAACTCTAAATGCAGGTGCCCTATCCTACCTTAGGCAAAGTGAGCTTGGGGGTCCAAAGCTAGATCACACTCCCTGGCCAGATTGGAGTGAATGCAAGAATGGGAAAATGCTCTGAAAAGATGTTAAGCAGTTCCTTCTATCCAGATCCCAGGGACTTTACTGCTTTTTGCCCATGTTTGAACCTAGTTTTGCAGTGTTTTCATTGATTCTTTAAGCTATCTAATTTTTAGCAATAAATTTACTTTTTCCTTAATTTAGCCAAAACCATTTGCCTGAGACATCATGTTTGTGAAGAGTCTGTTGCATGCCTGAATGAAAACTGTCAGTTATCCCTTCCAGCTATCTCGTCAGAAGGGAACTGAGCTCAGAGCAGAATGTTCTTCCAACGTTTTTTTAATAACCACCTTATCTAATGGCCCTTTTCCAAATCACTCTATCATATGACCATGTTTATTTAATTTCCTTTATCACAATCTGATTTTATTTTATTTGTTTATTTTCACCTGTGTCTTACATTGTGTCTTTCTACCCTAAAAATGTATTCTCCTTGAGAGCAGGGACCTTGTCTGTTTTATTCAACTCTGTATCCCCAGAAAAAAATGAGAATGCTTGGTACATAGATCATCAATAATTATTTTAAATAAATAAATAGATGAATGAATGAGTGAATGAATAATATTACCCATAATCACACAGCATCTGAGGGGCAAAGAATGGATTTAGATTGAAGTAACCTGACTCTAGTGTCTATGCTCTTATTCTTTTTGCAAGATGTAATATAGGATGCAAGCTTTGTTTGAGCACCTCTTTAGGATACAGGTCATGGGATCCAATTGAGAAAAGTAGAGTATTTCTGAATACCTGTGGAAATCTGAGCTACTAAATTGTCACTATGCTATTGTTAATTAAATGGCTATTCAATAAGAAATCTGCCATTATCAGGGATTATGTTAAGGCACTTAATATCTCATTTAGTCTTTGAAACAGCCTGTGAGACAGACATTACTATCTTGTTTTACAGATTAGAAAACTGAAGTTCAAAGAGTTAAAGTAAATTACCTAGGTAGTGTCAGAGAGCTGGGATTCAGCATCAAATTTGAGATTCCCTACTTCAAGCTCTTAACAACTTAATTATGTTTTGAAGATGTCAAAATTATTGAAAAAGAACATCATTTATATTTAAACAAATTACTAAGTATTAAACAATAAGTAATAACCATGTCTGTGGTGGAAACAGCCTGGGACTAGGAATTATGCAATGTAGCTTCCAGGTGCAGCTTCAGTGCTATGCGTCTATGTGACCTTAAGCAACTCATCCTGTGGTGTATTGGAAAAAAGCCTTGTACCTGGCCTTCACATACCTGCATCCAACCCTAGCTTCACCATTTCCTTTCTCTATTACCTTTTACAAATTACTTTATTTGTCACTGCCTCAATTCTATGCACGTAAGATGAAGAAAGTAATACCTGACACGTGGGCATTATGAAAGATAATATGTAAGAAAGTGTTTTGGAAACTTTAGAATACCAGGGATTAAAATTTTTAGGTAATAACTGCATCAACACTTAACAGATATCACTTTTTCAAGTAGAGTTCTTCTGGCACAAGACATTATTGGTTTGGTGTTTTAGCCAACATTTCTATTTATACCCAGTATTTTGTTTTTATTTTTTGTTTTTGACTGGTAGCTTTAACAAATTATTTAGGTTATTATTGGTGATATATGTACCTGCTTCCTTAAGAAAGTTTTAGAATGTTATAGTATTTTTGTTGTTGTTGTTGGTGGTGGTGGTAGGCTGTCTCACTTGGAAAATTAGTTTTATTAGGGTAGGGACTGTGGTTTATTCATCTGCCTCACCTGAATCCACAAACCATTCCTGGCATTGGAAGCTGATTGGTCCAAACCGAGACCCAAAGAAGCTGTGTAATAGGTATTTATTCATTCAGTCAATTGGGAGCTGAATATCTTGCCAACATACTTTATAAACTACATATTGTTGCCTATCACTAGTTATCTCTTTTGGTTTGTATGCCAGAAGACAAATTACCTTCACAGGTAGGCAGTGAATATCCCAGTTTCCACTCCACCAAGAAAGTCTACCTTTGGAAACAATCTCTGAGAAGCTTTTATATAGAAAATTAGTCTTTTCATGTGTGGTTTGTAGTCGTTTATTTTCTTACCATGAGTTCCTTGGTTCTATCCTGTGTCATACCATGCATTTTGATTGCCAGTTTGTTATGAGCCATAGCTCATTCAGTGGATACCTTTTCATGTCTCCTTCCTTGAAACCTATGTGACTGCCTGCTGTCAGATCAAGGCAAGGCAGATCCGTGTTGGGCCTGAACAGAACTGACGTTCAGTGGAGGTGTGATAACATTTGAGTATCGCTGATAAGACATGACTGGTTGTTTTAATTTCCATGGAGGTTGACATATTTCATTATACAAAATAATAAGCATGTTTTATATGAATTTTGTGGTTCCTGAACTCATGACAGGAGAATTCTAATTAGTATTATGTGAGCCATGCAGAGGATAAATATGCCTATAATTTTGCTTGAATTAAAATTTCAGAGGTTTCATCGGAGGTCTTCTTTGAAGGCACCAATATTTTCCCAGGAGAGTCTAATGGCCCTATGGATCTCTAACTCCTCAGTCCCTATTTATCTTAGAAAAAGGATTGCTTTTCTGATTGGACAGTAGGCTACATACTCAGATCTAGGATGTTTCAAGTACAGTCCCAACTCTGGGATTGTAGAGGCCACAGAGTACTATTTTAAGAGCAATAATCTAATATTTGGGAGAGCTGAGAACCAGCTCCAGCTTTCTTACTTATTAGCTGAGTGACTTCAGGAAAGTCACTTAATGTCTTAGGACTCTCAGATTTCATATGTTTAAAAAAGTGAATATCATAATTCCTCCAAAATGCCATAGCAATTTCTTTGTATGTCTCCTATGGGAAGATAAAGGAAGAAACACTAATATTAATTGAATATCTTCTATATGCAAACCTTGTGCTAAACATTCTCATATCTGTCATTTAATCTATATGACAGACTTAAATGCCATTATCTATTTGTTTAATCAATGAGGCCAGTGGGAATCAGAGTTTAAGTTCTTACCTGAGACCAGAGGACTGGTCAGATGGTAAAAGGAAAATTCAAACCTAAATTCCCTACCTCTTAACCTATGTCCCTTCACTGTGATTTCCTGACTCTGGTATATTTCACTTTCTACCTCACGTTAAATAACTAGACCATTCCTTCATTCAAAAATTATCAGGTTTTTATCATGTCCAGGTACTACTCTGAACATTGGAAATATGGGATGAGGCTAATTAAAAAGTCATAGTTCATATGAGGCTTTCTTTTATTGCAGTGGACTATGAAGTACATGAGAACAAAATAAAATAACACAAATACAAAAGCTTTGGAGAGCATATAATACTAAATAAAGTTTAAGGATTATTTTTAATGTATGTGGTATTTCCCGTGGATTGGTTTTGGATATTTTTCAGTAAAAATCCCCTTATTTTCCTCATATTACAGTAATAGAATCTCTGAATAAAAATTTTCATGTTAGAAAAAGCCACAATCAGTTCAACAGTCCGTCTTGCTTCCATTTACCAGGTTATAAGGAATTTAGTACAGTGCCTGGCATGCCATATACACACCATAAAAGTTATGATCATTATAATAGCTGATTTCTAATGTTAAGGCCACTTATCTGTGGTCTGTTCCTGTAGCAGACATAAAACACAACAACCAACAGCAATGATTTGGAACTCACCACTCTGACTCAGGTGCTTTGTCTCTCTGAAAACATACAGAACTCACTTCAAGCTGTATGGCAACATATATCTGAGAATGCAATTGTTGTTCATCAGCAATTTCTGAACTTCTTCAAAAACAGGTTTCTTTTTGGATAATTAAGAAAACATGAAACTAGCCTGAGCAACCCATCTTAATGAAAAATAGAAAAATTAGCCAGGCGTGGTGGTGCGGCACTTGTAGTCTCAGCTACTTGGGAGGCTGAGGCAGGAGGATCACTTGAGCCCAGGAGTTTGAGGTTGCAGTGAGCTATGACGATGCCACTACACTCTAGCCCAGGCAATAGAGGGAGACCCTGTCTCACATAAAAACAAAAACAAACAAAAAAAAACTCATGAAACTGGATGAAAAGGTCATGAGACTTTTGGTTCAAGAGGTTGGTACATTCTGAACTTTGATGCCCTCATTCAGTCATCCAGGAAGTTTCAGAGACCCCATTACCTGTGAGGAACCAGAATGTTCTCACCACTAATGACATGGCAGTAAAATGAACAAGACCCAATCCTTTTTCTTGTGGAGGGGAGACATACATGGTAAATACAATGAATTTGAAGGTGGTTTTGAAAGCTCTGAAGGAAAATAAAGCAGAAGAAAGACGTGTGCACTGAGCGGTGTGGCACATTTATGTCAGGGCAGTCAGTTCAGGCCTCTCTAACTCTGAGGTGATATTTGAGCTGAGACTTGAAGAAAATGAGATAGCAGGGCAACAAAATATTTAGGCACAGGAAACTAAAAGCCCAAGCACCTTGAGGCAGTAATGGCTGTGTCAGAGAAACAGCAAGAGTGACTAATGGGAGAGTAGTAGGAAACAAAGTCAGAGATGGCCTGGGGGGCAGATTACATAAGCCTGATGGGACTTCAAACGGAAAACTATTGGTGGAATTATGAGCAAAGTGATACAACTGGGTTCTTTCTAAAGGAATGTGTACATGTGTGAGCATATGTGTGGGTGTAAGCATGTGTGTGTGTGTTTCAATGGTGGTAGGAGCAGAGAAGAGTGATGAGAGAAAAACATGGGATGTTAAATAATTTGGGAATAATTCTCAGGACAATGTAAAGCCACGAAAGGGTTGTAAAAGGAGAAAGAACTGAAGATGGGTGAAAATGGGGACAGAGAGACTCCTTTGGAAGATGTTGCACAGGTCAACTTGGCTCCCAGATATTTTCATGGACCCCTTGAACACCCTATCCAGTACTCAAATCCCCTGGCTCTTCAAGGCCCCTGCTTCTTCTAGTTTACTACGCACTGCCCAGTATAGCTGAGGCTAACCCCTAGCTGAAATCACTGCTTTCACCTGGCCCGAGTCCCTAACACCATGCCATGTTTATCCACCAGGTATCACCACTTCCTGTCCCCTAGGGATTTTTCTCATACAGATCACCTGCCTAGGCTGCAACCTACCACCTGACATAGTCCTGTCTGCCACCTGACATAGTCCTGACTCTAAATCTGGGGGATGGACATGCTTGAAGCTCTGACTCTAGTGGGGCAAAGACAATATATGTAACCTAAACATTTGTACCCCCCATAATATGCAGAAATATAAACAAATAAATAAACAAATTCTTCCCCATCTGTCTGAGTCAGTTTCAAGCACTTGCTCTACTCTCTGGGGGTGGGCCACAGCCCTGGGTCTCAGGTCTTCCTTATGGAAACAGTCTCTGAGCAGCAAAGTGTTAGATTTTAGCATTCTATCTTCAGGTCAAAAGTGTGTCCTACTAGAAAAAAGTATTCTGCCCTTTTCTCTCTCATTTTCATAGCACTTTTCACCTTCTTCCCCCTCTTCTTCCAGTCAGTAAATAGACAGTGGTCTCAGGCAAGGGGCATGGGCTGCAAGTTGCTTCCAGTTAAGAGTTAGGAATACCAGCCGGGCGCGGTGGCTCACACCTGTAATCCTAGCACTCTGGGAGGTCGAGGCGGGTGGATTGTTTGAGCTCAGGAGTTCGAGACCAGCCTGAGCAAGAGCGAGACCCCGTCTCTACTAAAAATAGAAAGAAATTATATGGACAGCTAAAAATATATATAGAAAAATTAGCCAGGCATGGTGGTGCATGCCTGTAGTCCCAGCTACTTGGGAGGCTGAGGCAGAAGGATTGCTTGAGCTCAGGAGTTTGAGGTTGCTGCGAGCTAGGCTGATGCCACGGCACTCTAGCCTGGGCAACAGAATGAGACTTTGTCTCAAAAAAAAAAAAAAAAAAAAAAGAGTTAGGAATACCATGTATTATCTCCTGCTTTCTCCTCACCATGCACAAGAAATGTTTGCCTTTTGAAAAGAGACCCTGCAAAGAAATCGAAGGCAGAGCATGTACTAAAGTTGCTGGTCTTCAGTGATGAACATTCAAGCATCCAAGAAAGAATTTTGAACATAGATGTCTTCCCTGCCTTTTACATGTCATGACACTGGACTACTGCCTACCTTGTCTACTTTTAATCCACCTCACCTGTATTGACTGCATCCATTCATGGATCTAAGTACATTAGATTGTGATAAGCCTCTTAAAAATTCCTCATTAATTGTGTCCCAGGCCACCATGCTCACCTCAGCAAAATGACCCTTTCAGACTGTATGTTTCTGATAAAATGAATGAGGAGATATGCATCATCACCAGTCTTTTTTTTTTTTAAACTTCTATTTTTTTAGTGTCTATTATGTGCTAAACGTTGTTCTAAGCATTTTATTTGCATTATCAGGGACTTAGCAAAGTAGAGGTTCTTATCCCCAATATAGAGTTGAAAGCCCCACCATGTCCCATATCAGCCTATGTAATCTTGCTCCCCATGTCAACATTGAACTATATGAGTGGTAGAGTTGGGATTTGGATCAAGGTTCAGTGACTCCAATACCTACTCACTGTTTATATAGAGATAAATACCTTGAGGGAGCATTATCTTCCAACCACAATATCCAAGGACCTGACCAATGAGTGATATATAAAAATGCTGCCAAAACAGAAGTCATTATTATGACTCAAGCAGGGGCTGGCTGGGGAGGATGGGGAGGGTATGCAGGGGGAGTTGATGAGTGAACAGGGAAAAGTTGCCAAACATATCAGTTCCAAAACCCATTACTACTTATATTTAGATAAACAGTGGCTGAGCATTGTCTTTATTCTGCTTAGCAAAGCGAATTTCACTGCTTGGTAATGGCAAATGACTTTCTAAGCAGCTAGTAAAATATTATCAAGATTCTAACTCTGCCAAAAGCAGAGATCCCCAATGAGTCAGCAGTAATCAACTGGATGATATTTGAATCTGACCTGATTAATCCACCATCACAGCATGTCTCCAAGCTGATGGATATTTCATATAGGAAAGGGAATGTTACTGGAAATCATGTCTTCTCATCTTGTTTTATCTCTTACCGTCAGTCACTGTTCTCCTTCCTGCACTCTTCCTTCCATACTTAATGACTGTTTCATTTTAAGACCACGGAAAACTGTACCCTTTGTCAAAAATATTAGGAACGTCGCCATTAGGAACATGACATAATTCTATAAGCGTGCCTTAAGGAAGTTAGTATCCCTTGGGAAGTGTGTGTGTGTGTGTGTGTGTGTGTTCCTTTGATCTGATGGTTGAAAATATCTACTGGAATTTAAATGAAAAATCACAACACATTCCATTTAAGCTAGTACTTCTCATTCTAAGGTTTCCAGGCCTGTTACACTTCTGAAATCCAGTAATGATAAAGATGATATGATGATAATGATGAGGATGATTAGGAGCCTGACAAAAATAGCAACTAACATTTATTAAATATGCTAGGTATTGCATAAGCAGTTAATAGTCATTATCTTATGCCTCACAATAGTTTTGTGAATTATATTCTATTATTTTCCCTTTTATACAGCTGAGGAAACTGAGGCTTAGATAAGTTAAATATATTGTACAAGTTCCCCTAGGCATTAAATAGTAGAACCACTATTCAAATTCTATTAGATAACTTGCCTACTATAAAGCCTGAGTCCTTGATCGTGCTACTTTCAATATTTCAGAAAGCATAATCCAATAGAACATCGGCTCTACAAAGACCTGTGCATTCTAAATTAAGAAAGCAGTCCCTTTGTTTTGAGCTGGAGTTATTTCACCCACTTTGATAACAGTGGTTTGCTTGGACTGATTAGAAGCTTGTCTTAGAGATTCCAGACATACTTGAATACAGTTTTAAAAAAACGAATCAAATCATCACATATTATATATAGTCAGCTTTGGCAGGAAAATTCTTCAGCACATAGAATCATCTATTGGGTAGAATACTAAAAGGAAAACTTTTATTGGTTCTAGAACAGTTGGTGCCTCTTTTCTGAAGTATAATATATTCCAACCTGAAAAGCCTTAAGTTTATATCTCTTGTGTGTGAAATTAAATTAACATCCTATTATATAAATTCTATTGGATCATAATTTTTTTACCTCATGTTTACTTAAAATATCCTTTGAAAAGCTTCCAGAATACCACAATCCTTCTTACATTTAGCAACTATCTATACAATACAAAGGGAAAGTGGCAAACTTTGCTGTCATGAGAGATAAAGTCAAAAGATTTAAATGTGAATGTGGACGAAGGAGCTTAATCAAGGATCAGGCCTTACCATCAGGAAAAATGAATTTGGTAAAAGACATGTTTAACATCAGCAGTGTGAAAGTTTTACAGAAATTTATAGCAAGAAAAAAATTTCTGTAATTTTTAAAAACTATGGAATTCGACTGTAAGTGGGGGTTGAAAATATGTTTAGAACTTTGAAGTAGGCACTTCAAAGCCATGAGCAAAACTATCACTTGGCTTGACCATCTGAAATGGTCCAGAAAGTGCTTCTTAAAGATTTCATCTGTGTTAAAACCATAATAGAAACCAAATTATAACAAGCAAGATGTGGTCATGCAATTATCCTCCTCTGTCCTGAACTATGCCTCCATCTTGTTGGTACCTGTCCTGGCCTTCAGATTTCTGCTGACTTGGGCAATATGTCCTGACATTCCATCTCTTCCTATTCTTTTAGTTTTATGTTGATGAGTTCTAGCATTTAAACTTGCTGATTTCTCTCTGCTCACTCCTTTAGCAATTGGTAAATAATTGCCTTTTCAAAATACTTTAATCATTATTTATTCACTTTTTCATCCAGCCAGACAATAAGCATTTCTGGCTATCTCTTATTTCTAGGCACTAGAATAGAGATTATTTAAAATAATGTTTTATTTTATTTTTTAAATTTATTTTATTTTAATTATTTTATTTTATTTTATTTTATTTTTGATCCATATTCCAAAGAATAAAAGAGGGAGTCAAATAAATCTATCAAAGAGATGAGGAAGGCATTACAAGAATTCCTATCATACAGATGAGAAAAGGAAGGCAACATGGTTTTAAATCACTCGTTCTATCAGGGTTTACCATTAGCCAATCCCGCCTTTAAATCTGTAGTCCCAGACCATCACAGATGCTAGGTGCATATTTGTTGAATGAGCCTAGAGTAAAAAGCAAGCTGTAGTCTTTGTAATGGGTTAGTATGACTCAGAAGGATGTCCTCAGCAGAAACTTCTGACCTAGACATAGGAGGAGTAAGGGATATGCAAAATACTACTCCTCATTCTTTGTGTGTGTATTCCTGATCAAGAAGCAGAAAGGTAGGAGAAATTATGTAACTTTACCAATGAGCTGACTCAGGAGAACATAAAATACTTCTTAGTCATTTAAGACCACACACTGAAGCAGGCCCACTTTGCTTCATACCATAGCGCTACCACTAACTAACTCTTAGACTGCTTGAGTAAATATCTTAATCTCTTTGATCCTCAATTTCACAATGTGCAAAAATGAAGATAATGACAGAACCCATCTTAGAGAGCTGGTGAGAATTAAATGCAGTAATACATAGAGTTACACACACAGATACATACACATGTGCATGCATGTGCATGTAAACATTTAGAAAACCCAGTAGATTAAGCTGTGTTACTGTTATTGTTACTATTCTCCAGAACTCTAGAAGATAGAGGATGTCAAAAGAAGAAAACTAGGCACCATTTGGTTTTACTGGGTTTTGATGTACCCATAGGTATATATGTTTCTTGTCCTTTTCAGGCAATTCTCATTACTTTTTCCAAAGCGTGTTTAGAACTGATCTTTAAATCTGTGCTTCTGTTGCTCAGGTCTCTTATTTCTTTTGCCTACTGTTGACCAGCAGCAAGTTGCTATTCTGCTTGTTTTCTGTCAAAACATCAATAGCCTATTTCTAGGCACCAAAAATTAATCTCCACTGAGAGTCACCAAGAGCTATGATTAAACAGATGCCAGTAGATTATTAAACCAGACCTCAGTTCTCCTGAGCTTTTCACTTAAGGATATTGCTCAGTCAGCCCCGGGTCCCTTTACAATAACAGAATTTAGAAAATGTACATTTCTGCTTTTCTTTTGAATCTAAGCTACAATCTTCCTGTTTTAAGAGAACTTGTAAAATCATACCTCCAACCATATAAAAGTAGCTTCCATTTATGGAACTTGAAACTCTGAATGAAATAATATGTTAAGCACTTTATTAACATAATCTTTCTTACTTAATATTTATAACAATCCTGTGAGATAGCTGCTATTATTTACATTTTACAGATGAGAAAACTGAGGGCTAAAGAACTTGCCCAATATCACAGATCTATTATATTAAATCATAGAGCTGGCAATTAAACCCATTATGTCTGACTTAAGAGCTTGTGTTCTTACTAACCACTGAATATCCTGATTTCTCAATATTTGTTAAAGATTGCCTTTTCAATACTCATTCTTAATAGCGTTTCTTGAAGCACTTCTAAAAATACTTCTATTTTTTTGTTTTTCCTTTGGCACTTCCTATTCTTTCTCTTTTCTCCCCATTTAACTTTTCCTGCCCTCCTTCTCTCCTTTCTTCTCCTATTTCTCCTCTACTTTATCTCTTTCGCCTCCTCAGCAAAAATAATTCTAAAACATGATAGAAATATTGTTTTATAAAGAAAAGATACTTTGCAGATGAATGATTAGGAAAAGTTTCATGGAGGAAGTGGATTTTGAGGTGGGCATTAAAGGTCAGGTTGCATTTGGATGCATGGAAAAGTCCATGAGAATCAATCCAGAAAGAAGGAATGATACTGGAATATAATGTGGGAGGGTGGGGCCAGCATTTTGCTTTGGTTAAAATGAAGGCTGATTGACAGAAATTTTTAGAGCTGGGCTTTGGATAATAAAATGAGGATAGGTTGAGGAGCCAGGTATATCAATTTGAGGGGTTTGGAGTTGAATCTGTAGGTTTTGGGCAGCTATGGAATATTTTTGAGCATAGGAATTATAGTATCAGAGAGCTGTTCTTTAAGAAAAATAATATTCTGGCAACATATAAAATGATTTAGAGGAAAAGGAAATTGGAAGTAAAATGGTAGTTTGGCTATTGTAAAACTTGGTTTCTGCTACAACCCAACGGAAAAATGACATTCACATTCATGGAAGACCAAGGATGTAACTTATGGACCGTAAAACACCCATTTTGATTGCTGGAACTCCACTCATTTCTCTCTTCTCAAGAAAGCCTATAGATAGGGATCCAAATGAGTTAAAATCCAGTTATTATGGGGATAAATTTAGATTTTTCTCTAATTTATTTTTTAACTAAATTATATTCAAATTCTGCTTTTATTAATAGTATGAGGTTTCTTGAAATCCATCTCATTACTCTTTGTATAATGCCAGAATGTCAAAACCTCACAGTTAAAAGCCACTGGTGTTCATTAGCATCTTGGTAGTGGAGAAAAGAAGAGGAGATGAATGTAAGAGAAATTATAGAAATAAGATTGAAAAGAGCTGGCAGCTTATTGTTTTTAGAAGAAGAAAGAAGTCTTCATAAAAGGGGCTTCAGGGCTTCAAACTAGAGTAACTGGGTGGATAGTGGTACCAATGAGAAGTTAGGAATACAAAAGTGGGAGATGGGAGGGAAGCCATTGAATCCAAGTTTGGTAAAAGATATGTTAAGGTAATCAGACATATATTGCATCTAATATTATGCTTATAAAAGAGTAAGTGTGGCAAGTATACACTGAGGATTTAAATAAACTTGCACTTCTTCACCCTAAGGCACTTTGTGTTCCCCTCACTAGAAGCAGGGAGTGAAGTGTTTACTGGGATATATTTAAGAGACATGTTTTAAAATAGGATACTAGATGGTTTAAGAAGAAAATAAAGTGATAACATTCAAAGTGACAATTTGTATACTCATATAGTATACAAATAAAGTTGCCTATACCTAAAATGTAGAATAATAATCACCATTTTCCTTAAGAACACACATAATGAGTGCTTAGACCAAAGACAGATAATAGCTAACAAAAGAGGAAAATACAGTTTGTTTTATAATATCATAAATTTTGAAATGTCTTTATCCTCTAATTCCCAAACATAAAGCCATGTAGAATGGATCTATGGTATAGAGGAAAGAGGTTATACTCTCACCCAATTTGAGGGAGATTTCTTATGGTTATTTTTCTTGGCCTTCTCAAAGTGAGATTAAGAAGAATCTATATCCTCCTCCTAAAATGCCTTATAATTTGCAATGTATCTTAAGTTTAGAAAGTGGCACATTGTATTGTTATGACTCTATTTAGAGCAGGGTCTTGAATATATTTGTATGTCCAATGTTTAACACAGGGACTGCTACATAGGAAATACCAAATAACTATTGAGCTGTTGAATGAACTACTGCAAGGATACATGATTAGAAAGGATATATGATTAGAAAGATGTTTCTCTCCCTTATCTTGGGGTGGCTGATTTTTTAAGCCAATGATGATAAGCTTTATTAATGGAAGAGATATACTTTACTCAAAGGACATTCATCAGACACTGTTCTACATTAGCTCAAAGGACTTTTCAACTTTACTATCTCTGGGAACTGGTATTTCAGGCAGATTTTTACACCTATTTCCAATAGAAGGAATTCATCTTGGTACTCACATAGACATGTAAATAATTAACATGTTGGCTCATCCCACCTTACAATTTTGAAACTTAAGCTTGTTATACTCCTAGGAAGAATCTATCAAAAAGCAGGATCAGCAAGATCATTTGGACTAGGCAACCAGCTTGAAGAGGACTCCACTTTTGGACAATTTGTTCAGGGAAGAAAAATGAAACATCATGTGTTGATTTTGGCCAATCCTAGCTAAAACCCACCCACTCTGTGTTAAACCTGGTTGAGAGAGATGATCTGATGGATCAGAGTCTTCAAAATCTAAGCTGTTTGAACTTGCTTAAGGTCGCCTAGAAAGCCTGCTCACAGGTAATATTTGTATCACTCAATCCTTTAATGAATTGTACCTTATATAGAGAGATAGAGAAGGTATGGGCCAACAGTGATGCTACCCCAATCTGCAACTCCACATTGCTTAGTCCCCTTGTAGTTTACATAGTTACACTAGTTCTGGCCAATAGATATGGGAAAAGGGATATGTGTCTCCCTAGACCAAAGAATAGAAAAGTCAATGTGTCTGCCCTCCAGCATTGTCTTGTCCTGACACAGGGATAAATGAGTCCTCAAGTTCTAGATGATGTAGTTACAAAACATGGAATCTGTTAGTCTGGATCCTTGAATGACTCTATAGAACAGGGTGCCCTTCTAACTTGCAATGATGTAGCACAAATGAAAACTAACTAACTTTTGTTTTATCAAACTACTGAGATTTCAGGGTCACTTTATTCTTACCACAAACCTAACCTACCCAGATTAACACAAAGGAAAACAGGAAGAGGATTAACATTTAATAAGCACCCATTATATGCCTACACTATACGTATGACCTTCATACGGTCTGCTGTTTCTATGATTGTTTTATTTATTTCTCACAAAGCCTTTATCAAGGTTGGAGTAACCAGACAGCACAGAAAAACACAGAGGCAAAGTGATATGAACATCTATGTTCACATAACCCTCCCTGCCTCTTCTGTGGTATCATTCCTGTCTTAAAGCAGAAATATTATAGACCTTCCTTCTGAGAACCATACATATTGGCTACTTATTGTTAAAAAATTAATATTGTTTAGGTCAACAACCACAGAGTCAGGGCAAGTCATTTTCAAATGAGTTAAGCAATTTATGTCAAATGTGTATTCAATTATCATCCTTTAGAGTTATTTGGGTGTTTCTTACAAATTATTGCATATGACTCACTCTGGCTCCATAGGAAGTATGTTATTTAGTCTCATTATTGGGTATTGTTTGTTGTTGCTAATGAATAAAATGAAAAATGAAATATTATGTATTCAGAGTATATCAAATTAAGTACCACAGAGAAAGGGTAAATAGGGACGTGTTTACCGATTCATTGCATATAGGAGTCTCTTTTAGTTGAATTATGAACATCTAATTAAATTCTTTACAGTGTGTAAAGACCTCTGGACTTGGAGTCACAATACCTGGGTTGAAATTCTGGTCCCATATTAGCTGTACAATCAAATTAGTTAACTGAACCACAGGTTTCTCATCTGTAAATTGAGTATAGATTAAATTTACCTTACAGGGCTTTCTTAAGAATTATGGAGTTGAATTAATACAAAAGCATCTGTGGTCTGGTATATAGTACATGCATAATAAAGTGTTAGAGGCTCAGTTTGCCCTTTAAAATAGTAATATGTTACCCTACTAGGTTATTCAAGTTTAAAACATCAATGACTACTGTGGACTCTTCTAATAAACAGATGCGGACATGGGTTAAATATTTCAGAAAGAGCCACTTGACATCACAGAATCTTCAAAAGGAGAGAGTCACCTTCATTAACTCATCAAGCTTCAGGGTCAGGCTTTGTATTTTGCAAGCTCAAAAACTCTAACTTGGCAGCATCCCAGAGTCAATCGAACTCAGGGATACTGATCCAAATTAGCCAATTTCACAAGACACTGATGGAGATGAATAGATACTTATTAGAATTTATTGATTTTAATAAGAAAAATCATCTAATCTGACTAAATGCCTATATACTCTAACCAGTTCAATATCCCTTGGTACAGAAATTATAAGGGGAGCCAAATGTAACCGTAAGCCTACCTGTGTCTGTGTAGACTAGGTTATGCTGGTAGAGATGACCATAAAATCTCAATTTCTTTAAATATCAAAGCTCATTTATCTCTCAAACATCATGTCCACGGTGGGTAGTGGGTGTTTGGCTTTAAACTGTCTTTACTCAGTAATTCATGAAGGCAGAAGCTCCACTTCATGGAGTTGCTTCAGCAAAGGGGAAGGAATGATGAAGGATCTTGCACTGGCTTTTAAAACCTTCCAATAAGTGACATGTATTCCTTCCACTCAATTTTTTATTGGCCAAAGTAAATAAAATTGCTGTACCTAATTTTAAGAAAGTGAAGTGAAACCATCTTAGGTACCCCAAAGTAGAGGGGAACTGGATATTGGTGAGCGTAACTGGTGACCATTCTTGGTAAAGGAGGTAGGTACATCAAAGGTGGCTTCATTGCAAGTTTTGAGTGTTTGACACCCTTATTCTCTGAAGTCTGCTGTCCCTCTAACCACATAAAGGATGTAATTGCCAGATGCCTACACATTCACAATGTTCTATTGGCAGAGCATCCTCCCTTTTTGATAGAACTAGGGCATGCATGCCAAACACTATCTCAGAGACTGTTTACCCCCATCTTGTTGGGGGGCCAACTCTCCATTTCATAGGTATATTCTTTCTTCAGACCCATTGACGTACTTAATTAAATGGCGTTCAGGGCTTACTGACCTGGGAACCCTTCTATCTCTTTCAGATGATTAACATACCTAGATCTATTGAGTCTTGATTTTATAAGTTAACTCTGAAGATAATAACATTTTCTTCATTTTGAAGTTAGTCCAGAGGTAGCTAACTGCCATTCCTCACCTTCATCCAACCGCCTCCCAATATGCTGCTTATGGATTCAAAATGATATTTATAATCTTGTAATGATACACTTGTTTCAGTTAAGAATGTTTGGGGGACATCAGGTCCTCCTTACTTAATGTCTGTTTTCTCATGCTTTTAATTGTGCCAGAATGACTATGCAAAAAGTAATTTCTGCCTCCTCAGTTGTCCAGTGTGAGCTGCATTCTGCTTATAGAGAATAACTACAAGTGGGGTTTAATTATAATTTAACCACCACATGCTGAGCCCCCACTTTAAGTATCCCTTAATGAATACTTGTTGATTAGTAAAAAACTCCTGTATTTGTTTCCAGATCCTATGCCTCCAAAGAATTTGATGACTTTTATATTGAACACTTTTGCCTGCATGAGTGTTTTAAAATATATTCTCTGTCCTAATCTTCAAACAGTTCTGTACTGGACAACTGTAGACAACTTTTTTCTCTTCTACTAAAATATTTTAGCAAATAGTTCCCCAAATCAGAAAAGAAATTTACTCTTTTAATTTTTTGTTACCCATTGTTTGTTCATTCTATTCATCTTCATTTACTTATACATTCAGCAGACTTTAGAACACCTACTATGTTCAAACCCATAAACTTTGGGAAGCAAATAAGAAATAAGAATATCCCTGCCCTCAAAGGACTTCATTTTTGGGTAAAAATAGAAAGACAAAGGCCAAATAATAAGAAGCACTGAATAAAATCAAGAGTGGGAAAGAATGCTTTGTGTGTGCTTAAGTTTGGAACTAAGTAAATTCAGGGTTTTATAATACTTAAGCATTCTATTAGATTTATTCTTCAAAGTTTACAAAGTACTTTCTCATAAATGATCTCATATAATCCTCTCAACAGTTCTGTGGGAGGTCATGTTAACCCCTTTTACAAATGAGACAATACAAGCTTATTGAAATTAAGCAGCTTGCTCAAGGTTTCATTATTATTAACTGACATAATCTGTATTTTTTAAAACTTCTCATACTATAGGACTACTTTAAATCCTGCACCTATAGCATATTTGATCTGAATCCCTAGCTAGTCCTTTTGCCTGAATACTTTGACGCTACAAGTTATGGGAATACCAGAATGTTTTAATTTTGTGAAAGTTCACTTCCATGAGGCCATTATTATAGAAAATAAGGAACCAATGCTTGTTTGGCATGTAACTAATGGTTTAAAAAATTGTCATCTGGTTACCTATATGTTTATTCATTTTGTTTATTTAGCTTTTTAAAAATTATGTTTTCTTTTGCAATTCGCTTTTCAGAAAATTAGGCAGCTTTTGTTATCTATAGGCATGTATTTCTCCACATTTCATTGCTCAGCTTATAGAGAAAATACTGGAAAAATACTGGAAATGGATTTCTTTTGTAAACAAAGGTAAAGAAAAATAGATACCTTAATGTGATATAATAGAAAATGTTGCTCAAGTTAAAGAGGCTGAGGTAAAGAGATCAGATAAGGAGGCTGTTGAATACCCACATAGAACATTGGAGACAGACAGATGAATTTGTCAAAGTCCTTGTCTGATCCTGAGTTTTGTAGGAGCAATTCAATAAACTCATGTTGAGTGTTCATGATACTGCACACTGTGTAAGGCAAGGAAATTACAATAAGACATGATATTGGCTCTCAAAGATGTTGCAGTTTCATGGGGGAAACAGAAACATAAGCAATTTCAATAGAATAAAGTAAGTACTATGCTTGAACTATAACGTGTTTATGAGCAGAGGGCACATAGCTGGAGACAAGAGAGAGTGTTGGAAGGGTGGACTGAGTTTAGGAATAGGTTGGAGAACAATGAGAGAAGGCTTCTTATAGGAAGCCACTTCTAAACTAACACAGACTGACCAGGAGTTAGCCAGTAAAGAGACAGGACAAGGACATTGTGGTTAAAAATAATCTTAAATACCGCCAACTGGGTAATTCTATGCATGGTTATTACTTTTGGTCCTTAACATGAATTACCTTATGTAATTCTTTCCAGTGCTCTGTAGGATAGGTACTACTATTTTCCTATTGCACAGATGACAGAACAAAGCAAGATAAGAGAAGCTGGTACTATTTACCTCAGATAAGTAAAGAACTCCAGGCAAGAGGCCTCTGGGTAATAATAATAATAATAAAAGACCCAGAAAAACACATATAATGATGAAGAGTTAGAAAATAATCAGGGATAAAGCAAGAAATAGGTCAAGAAAAACATGATCTAGTGTTTGAAAATAATTTAGATGAAGGAAAGAAAGAGAAGAATAAAAGGCAAGTAGAAACCATAAGAATAGTAAAATCCATATGATAGGCAAAATATTAATAATAACAGTTACTGTTTAATAGTGTTAGCCATATTCTAAGACTTCTATGTTTTTTCATGTGTTATGTCTTTTAATTCTCAAAATAATTCTATGCGGGAGTTATTATTGTTCCTATTTATTCATGAGTACACTAATAGGCCAAAGAGATTGGGTAAAATATCTGTCTCACAGTTAGAAAGAGAACTGGATTTTGAAACCAGATATGCTGACTCCAGACCCCAGGCACTTGATCATTATTCCATTCTACCTTTTGGATACCAGTAATGGTATTAGCATAGTCTATAGCTTGCTTTGCTAAAACATATTTTAATTATAACATTCTGAGACTAGATCCCCTTTTTTATGAGGGAATTATAGCTAGTCTCTGCTCTTCTTATCTGATTTGGGGAGCATATTTTCCTCTAAATCAACATGGCTAATCTCATACACTGCCTATTTCACTGATGTAACTCTCAGGGAGTAAACAGCCTTATCGCCAAAACATGGGGGATTTTGCAGCTCCGTACATACTGACAGCTATCACCAGCTGCAGAGCAAAAGTCACTTATTCTTTTGCCTTTGCAGATAAGACAAAACAGTGTAATGATAGCTACATAATTATGGGTAAAGGAAACAACTTAAAGACTTTAGGGTTTTTATGATTTTTTTTAAAATTAAAATCATATATTTCCATATTGCTATGAAGTTGCTAAGGAGTGTAATGAAGGCTCATTTAAAAACACTTTCATCTGTGCAGTGTGCACAGGAAATAATATATGAAGGGAAGAGTATAAGCAAAACATTTCTTAAGAGTCTAAGCTCTTCATGAAATATACATATTTAAGAAACAAGGGAAATAAAGTTCTGAGATCCTAGTGGAGAAGTGAGAAAAGGAGAATACATTTTAAGAGAAAATTAATGTTTGCTATTTTTGCCCCTTAAGTGCCAATAGTTTTGCTTCTCCCTAAGAAATAATTTTTCTTTATGGCAATTATGGCATAGAACTCTCATTTAATTATACTTTTAAGTAGGTTGAGTGGTCATAATATAGATGCATTTAAACTGTGCTTTTCCATCTATTATATCAAAGTCCCGCAGTAATTTGTAAATTTTAAATTTGTCTTGGCATCAATTAAAAATGTTTTTTTTCCCTAATGCCTCTCTTTGGTTAACATATCTTCCTATGTGTTCCTTTTGTATGTGTTCCACTTTTCTACCATGATACATAACAAAGTATTTAAGCCTAGTTCAAATTTTGAGACATTATTATTTCAGAAAAATTTAAGACCGAATTATCCATCTGTTAGACTAAGAATTTCTCACAGGAAGAAACTATATTGTCTTCAGGTTTTATTTTCAGGACATAGTAGACCCTCAAAATATATACTAAAGAAATCAGAAAATTAATGGATTGGAAATAATATGATTTTATTGAATTGAATTACATCTAAACAAGAAGGAGATGGAATAAAGGATAGAAAAGTTCACTTCTTAGATACGTCAGAGAGATCTTTCACGTCACTATCTGAGGACTCATTTTGGCATCTCTTCACTCAAGCCTAAGAGAAGTCTTTTGTACTAATTAAGGGTATTTATCTAGTTTTGCTAGTGGTGAAACAACTTACTGCAGAAATGAAAGAATTATTTCCAAGAACAATCTCAAGGGCAAAGATGAAGGGCAAAAAGCACATGGTAGTAAAGGGTGTTTGAATGATGCCTGGGGCTTACAAATATATATTATTAAAGAAGACACTTTTTGCCCTCTTACAAGCAAACAAGACACTTAAGATTTTTTAGCAAGATTGTCCTTTTATGTATCATGGGTCTTATTTCTTAGAATTATAATAAATTAAAAGAGTAGTATGTTGCCAGGTTGCAATGAATGTAACACCTATGCCTATTAAAGCTCTTCATTCGTATGTACCAAAGCACCTAAGCCAGTTATTCCGTTTTTATTATTGTGTAAAACCAATGCCTTATCCAAGTCAGACAATCATGTTTTGGAATTAACCAGATCTGGGTTCAAATTCAGCCTGTTTTTTTACTACCTGACAGACCTTAGTCCCTTTTAAGACTTTGCATTGAAAAAAAATATGTAATTATATAATTGTGATTTTAGAGGATATTCTTTCTCATTCTGGCACTATTCCTGGTTCTGTAAGATTATTTTTTCTTTGTTTTTTTTTTTTTGTTTTTTTTTTTGAGGCAAGAGTCTCACTCTGTTGCCTGGGCTAGAGTGCTGTGGCATCAGCCTAGCTCACAGCAACCTCAAATTCCTAGGCTCAAGCAATCCTACTACCTCAGCCTCCAGAGTAGCTGGGACTACAGGCATGTGCCACCATGCCCAGCTAATTTTTTATATATATATTTTTAGTTTTTCAGCTAATTTCTTTCTATTTTTTTAGTAGAGACGGGGGTCTCGCTCTTGCTTAGGTTGATCTCAAACTCCTGAGCTCAAACAATCCGCCTGCCTCAGCCTCCCAGAATGCTAGGATTACAGGCGTGAGCCACCACACCCAGCCTTCTGTAAGATTTTGAATAAGTAATTTACTCTAAATGGTTTCCTTCTATTATTAAAATTAGATTATCTTCTAATTCATAAATTCCACTCTTAGAGATTTACCTAAGGTATAATATGCAGAGATTTATGCATAAGGATGTTCATATGTAGTATTGTTAAACTAGAAAAAAAATTAAACAACTGCGTATCTACCAATAGGGAATCAGTTTGATTATAGCATAGTCATTCACTAGAATTATGTGGTGTCAATAGAAATTATAAATACATTTTAGTTAATATAGATTGTCATATGCGGATAAAGCAGTCACAAAGAAAAATGTATAGCATGATTTTATGTTTTAAAACTAAATATATCTGAGCAACATGAATGGAAATATAGCTGTTTATTGTGCATTATGTTCCAAAAACTGTTGTGAGTGCTTTACATGTATCATTTCATTTTGTTTATATAAAGCTCTAACAGGCATTGCTATTAATAATATTTTTATGTAAAAAAATTGAGCCACTGGGACATTAAATAACTTGCCCAAAGACACACAATTAATGGTTCCAGTACTTGTACTTGAACCTATGTTCTTTACCACTGTGATATGCTCCCTGCTAAGAAATCTAAAAGTGAACAATATAATGTTAATTGTGTTCATCTCTTAACTTTATTGAGTACATGGAGGTTTACAGATGGTAAATTATTCAAGATCCTAAGCTCTGGTCCTGTGTTTGCCATTGACTGTGTGACTTTGAAGTTTCTTGACCTCTCTGTGTCTCAGTTTCCTCATCTGTAAGACAGGAATAATAGTTTATATAGTTTCTACAAGTGAGGATTTAACAAATTAATACATGTAAAGCAGCAGTCTCGAATCTTTTTGGCGCTAGGGACCGGTTTCATGGAAGACAAGTTTTTCCACTGATGGGGGGAGGGAGTTGGGGGGTGGCAGGTGGTGATGCCAGCGATGGGGAGCAGAGCAGCTATAAATAACAGATGAAGCTTTGCTTGCTCCCCCGCCGCTCACCTCCTGCTCTGCGGCTCCCGTTCCTAAGTTTCACGTAAGACAATTTTCCACGGGACAGCGTGGTGGAGATGGGCAGGGGAGATGGGCGGGGGAGTCGGAGCTCAAGTGGTGATGTGTGGCCCAGTTCCTAGCAGGCCACGACTGGTACGGCCCGGGGTAGGGGACCACAGATGTGAAGCACTTAAAATGGTGCCTGGAACATAAAAATATTTAAAAAATGTTAACTGCTACTAATACTGTCTTCTGGCTGAAAATGAATAAGATCAGAATATGAAACTTGGTTTAACTCTATTATATATTCTCTCATATATACTCCAGTTCTTCTAGGCCTGTATCTGTTTTTAGCACTGCAATGCTTCTATTCTCCAAAGATTACAAATGAGTTAATTCACTTTTAAGTTCTCCCTGCTGAAGGGTTAGAAAATATTGTTTGAGTAGCCTCTCACGTAGAATAAAACAAGCAAAACAAAACTGACTTATGTATTTGCACTCTAATCCTTAGAGATTTTACAGTACTTTACTCTGAGTTATTTGCAGGGCTTTCTAATTTTAGGATTATTGTTCTCAATGGTTTTGGAGAAGGAGTTGCCATAATTTAGAAGGAAAGGAAAAAAATGCTAACTAAAAGTTATGGTCCTCCTCAGACTATAATTGGAAGCCTACATTATTTTTATGTTGGGCTTTTATTTATTCAACAAATATTTATTGAGTGTTCACTATATTCCAGGCATGATTCTCAGGTCTATCTGCTAGTGTTTCCTGCTGTCTGCCTAAGGTTGACTGTATCTATTACCTATTCTGCATGGGAAATTATCCAAAATCTTAGTGGCTTAAAACAATGATCATTTATTATTTCTCCTTGTTTCTATGGCCAGACGTTCAAAGAAGACGAGGAGGCCACAGCGGGAACACAGAAAGAGGCTAGACCACTAGAACCATCTGATGGCTCATTCACTCGGATGTTTGCCAGCTGGTGCTGGCTATCTGCTCATTCCTTTACTAGGGCTATAGTCTGGAACAGCTACATGTGGCTTCTCCATGTGGCCCGAACTTCTTACAACATAGAGGTTGAATTCCAAAGGCAAGCATCCTGAGAGAGAGCCAAGCAGAAGTCATATTCTTTTGATGACCTAGCCTTAGAAATCACAGGATCACTTTTGCTTTGCTTTGTTTGCCTTGAACAAAGTAATGTATGTAAACTAAAAAATTGTGTACACTTGTTACATGCTATTGGTATTCAGTATAGTTGAATGTCATAACTTTTCCGTGTTTATGGACAATTCTCAACTCTTTAACTTCTCTGGGTATGAATTTCTTCTCCAGAAAATGGGGACAGTGATAACAGTGATAATAAGTAAAGCATAGAGTTGAAATCATAATTTAAAAGAGAAAAATTATGAAACATGTTTTGTGAAAGATGAGGTATATTTTACAAGTATTTGTTTTCTATTATAGGTTTAAAAACTTTTCCTGGGACTTATACTCTAAACAAATAATTTCATACATGCCATGTGATGGTCAGCATACAAACTGTTTGGGAAGATCTTAGAGTCAGATAGATGTGAGCTGAACTACTCCTCTTTTATTAGCTGTATGATTTTGAACAAGTTTTCTAACTTCTCTGAGCTACAGGGTACTCACTATAAAATTAAAACAACCTATTCTTAAAGCTTAGGTAATAATAACTAGTCAATAATTTTAGTTCTTGTGATTTGAAGTAAAGGGTACATAAATAGTGACATGACTGACCTCATTTGCGGTTGTGACACTGGAGGTGGTGGCCTGGGTGGCCGGGGGAGCTTTAGTGTAGGGACATATATAATATGATTTAAACATAACCACTGATAGATTCTAAAGCACTTTTTTGCAAAATGGAAAAATATAACCTCCTCTGGGAGGTCACAGCACCATTCCAGGGTACACAGCTTGGGGATCAGAGTGTGAATTGCACTTCAACCCTCACTGATCCCCAGGTGGGTTCTTTTTTTTTCAGCATATTATGGGGGTACAAAAGTTTAGGTTACGTATATTGACCTAACTCCCTCCCCTAAATCAGAGCTTCAAGCGTGTACCATATACTGTGGCCTGGTGCCTTCCTATTTCATGATAATTTTAAACATTTTTTTTTTTTATGGTAGAAGTCTTTATAACCAGAGTTAAAGTCAGTGATGTAATGTAAAAAAAAAAAAAGGCTATGATTTGTAGCATTTGCTGATATCCATGGTATAAATACTCTCACCATTACTGATTTCAAGTTACCAACATTTTAACAACTGGCTTGAAAAACAATCGTCTCCTGCTTGCCTGTAGGAGCCAGCTTCCTTAGACACAAAGCATCCTAAGAGGAGCTCCAATGGTAAAACAGAAAGCCTTCCAGAGCTATGGACAGTTTCATAGTAGTAATTTTGCCCCCTTTCTCTTTAAATTATCTTTATTTGACTAGGAAAAAATATTAGTATTGCTACCCGAATTCTTACTGATATCTTATGGAAGACAAATAGAAACATTTTAGGACATCACATTTTAAAAAAGAAACATGTGCTATAATCATTTAAAAAAAAATGAGAATCACTGCTACAAGATGGTTTGGGAGAAGGGGAGACAGGAGATGATGCCACATGTCTTACCTTGGAGAGAAGCCAGGCTATGCCAGCCAAGAACAAAATAACCTATTGGTACAACTTGTTGGAGCTCAACATGTGCTATCAGCTTATACTTCTATTTTTTGGTCATATCTAGCAGATTTTATGGTCACAGCAAATGTCATTTTTTCATTTCCCACCAGAAATTAAGGGTGAATTATAATAGGACTTATCTTTTGGATTGTTTTTAACTGCATTTCTGTTTTTGATTTTGATAATCTGTATCCTACCACAAACGAGGTAGATGGATTTAAAGAAAGGCATTTTTCAGTAGGGGAAAGTTTTTGGTTAGCAAGCTAGTGTGACCTCCCTTTGGTTCAGTTCCATTCATTTGAATTTGACAAACATAAATAGGACATAATCTCACTCTTCGAGAGGATTATGGCTTAAAAATTGGGCTTTTCTCCTTGCATTCTAAAGGTCAACAGCACAGAATCTATGTATTATTAATGAAAATAAAATCATGAGATTTCTACCAAAAATTTGGACTCAGACAATTTAATATGATCTAGTAGCAAAGTCATAGTACTACTGCTGGTAGTAGTGGTAGCAGCAGTAGAAGCAGCTAGGAGAAAACCCACATTTATATTCAGAAACTGCTGCCTCCTGGCTACGTGAATTTGGACAAAGTCACTTGATTCCTCTGAGCCTGTTGCCTCATTTATAGAACGTGAATACTATCTCACACGATAAAAAGAATAGATTTCAAGTTCTCAATACCCTTTCTGACACAGAGTAAAATAAGTCATGTATGAAATTATTAATGATATCATCAAATCATTGTAAAGACTAAATTAGCTAATATTCCTTTAATAGCAATATTCCTTTAAAATCCAAAAATTATTTAATGAAAATTTACCTTGTGTTGCATGCATCTGTAAAGTGAGTCACATATTCACTGCAACAATGAAGAAACGCATAAATGTTTGTACCTTTCTTCCCCACATTGACACTCCTTATAAGAAGGAAAGGGCTAGATAATACAGCAAATACAAAGTCCATGGAGACTAAGAGTAAGAGGATATGCCGCTTGATGCAGAAGATCAGAAATAGGCTTGTGAGAAATGTGCTGTTGAAATAGGCATTAAAGAATGGAAAAGAGATAGAAGGAATCATCTCCCAAGTGGAAATGATGAATTACACAACTACATGCCCATTGCCACAGGATACTATAAATATGAGGATGAACTACTTCTACTGCCTCTTTCAGAAACATAACTGAAAGTCCATAGCCCACCAATAGTGGATAATGTAAATGAGTATTGCCTAGATGTAAAGAGTAACACTTTGATCAAACTTTAGAAAAATAATCACTTTTAAGATATAAATATTGGGGATGCTTGGGAGAGCAACCAATTTTAAAAACAATGTCATTCCATATTTCCAGGTATCAACAGATGCCTTCTTTTACCCTGACTTAAAGTATTTAGTATCATTTCTGCAAATGTAAGGGAGATAGGGAAACCACTTGCTTTTCAGAGTTTGTTTTGCGAAGTCTTTTTAAAAGCATGTCTGGCTGGATATGGTATCTAGCTAGAATTTTCCTTGAGAAAATGGCTTTGGAATACTTCCTTACTTTTCTCTGTTCATTCGACATTACCTAGTAAGAATAATAAGTAACTCCACTATGTCATGCCTATTTGTTGTAGTTTTTGTCAGTGATGTCAAGATGGTTGTTCAGAGCATAAATTTAATCTCTTTTAGGGTAATCTGACTTCCCCAGGCACAATGTCTTATAAAAGAAGGGACAGCTGCATACTCCCCTCCAAGAAGATTCATGATCATTCCACAGCGTCATTTCTTTTTATCAGGAGATAGAAATGCTGTCAGATTTATTGGGACTATTTGGGCATGAGTCTCAGGCTTTAGTGGCTTCAAAATGAGGGCACTGTAGTGCAATTCTACTGGGCAAGAATTCACCAGAGCTATGTCCTTAGAGAAAAACTGCCTTCATTGAAGGGTATCGGTCCACTATTGCAGAACAAGCACTGATCTGGGAGTCAAAAGGTAAAATTTAAATCTTCAATTCTGCCGAAAACTAGTCAAGTGAACTTTATACAAGTCATATGACAGTTCTGCAAATCTATATCCCTATTTGTAAAGTAGGGCAATTAGATTAGATAACTCTAAGATCCTTCTAGCATTGGCATTACTGCCACTCTAGTTCTGGAACATCTTCTGGCTTGCTTGAGGTATATTTTACATGTTGTGAATTTAAGTCTTGAGTTGTAGGAATGAGGTTTAGTGATACTTGATTGTATATCCCTAATAATAAATATTTTCATTTTTTACAAAATCCAGTGATGATCTCTCAAGTTAGCAGGCATTTGAGGATAAGTACCAATCAGAAAATATATTATTTTTTCAGTAGTAGTGTAGTCATAGTCACACAACCTGACCTTGATTGAGTTTCCCCCAAATCCATCAACATTTAATTTTCTGAATGTTATGGAGCTGAGTATCTGACACCTTAACCTACCCAGAAGCACAAAAATGGAAGGTTCTTAGAATGTTCCATCTTTGTCTTGACAAAGACATATATTAATGGATTTTAAATTGTTTATCTGATGGTCCCTTATTAGAACCTTCAATTGTTTCCCCATTATCTGCAGAATAAGTACAAAATCAACATACCACACAAAGTCCTTTCCAACTTACCCTCTCTTGCCTAAGTTGCTCATTTGCCTTTTCTACCACCTCTCTGCATAAACTCCAGCTGTCCTGAAGTTCTTTCATCATGCAGTCTACAGGAATTTACTTGTGCATGTATCTACTTCCAGGGAGAATGGTCTTTACCATTTGTACAAATATGTCTCTCACCTATAAGCATTGCATACTCCCTGTTCTTTGATTTCTTTGTTTTCCAAATTTTATTCAGCTGCAAATCTCAATTTATTTAAGTCTTCCCTGACTCCAAATTCCTCCTCAAGCATTTACCTCACTGAATGGCAATTATTAGTTGACATGTCTTTCTTCCTCATTAGACTGTGAACTCCTAGACAACTGGAATAATGGCTTATTTATTTCTGGATCTTTAGCAACTAGCTGATAGACAAAAAATTCTTATGAACATTTTGTTAAATTAAATGAGCATGTGAAGTATACTTTATCCTCACATCTTCTTTGAAACCCTCCTGGATTTTTCCTCACCCATCCTGTCACCGCACTTCCTAGTATTTCCATTTCCCTCTTATCTTTATGTATTTAGATTCAACTATGTTTGCCAGTACTTATGTTCATATACAGTCATGCACTATGTAATGACTTTTGGTCAGAATGGACTACATATATGATGGTGGTCCTATAAAATTATAATATTGAATTTTTACTGTACCTTTTCTATGATTATATATGTTTAGATACACACTTACCATTGCATTATAATTACCTGCAGTATTTAGTACAGTAACATGCCATACAGGTTTTTAGCCTGGGAGCAATAGACTATACCACATAGCCTAGATGTGTAGTAGCCTATACTATCTAGGTTTGTATAAGTACACACTATGATATTCACACAATGACAAAATTGCCTAATAACATATTTCTCAGAATGTATCCCCATCATTATGTGGTACATGACTGTATTTCATTTTATTTGTTTTTATTTAGACCATATTATCTACATATTTTGTCTTTTCATAGACTTCTACCCATGTGACTGCCCAATAAAGCTGCAAATATTTCAATATGAATGTTATTTGTTGTGTACTCACGTCTATGTTTGTGTTATCTATTTTGTCTATACTTAGGAAGAGATGTTAAAAAATCATTTTGCTACAGCGACCTAGCAGAAGTACTGGATAAATATTTAATGATGGTAATGTTGATTCACTACAATATGTAGAATGAGAATAAAGTAATTGCCACCATCGTGCAATGCAAATCTCCACTGCAAAGATTTGTAGCTCCCATACACAATGTCTTACTTTTTGCTGAGGCTTTAAAGATTTAAATGATTTCCTGAATTTCAACTTTAATTCTAAGGCCATACAAGTAAGTCACTAGGCTTTGCTGTGCCATCAGCCTGATGTTTTAAGGATAAGAATAGATTGTCCATGATCTTAGGTTCAGTCTCTGGGATTAAAGGAATTTTCTGTAGCATTCTATACAATGACTTATGGCCAGCCTTCTCTATTCTTTCAGTGTATTCTTCCTCAAATTCCCTCCTCCCCCTTGAAAATCCTTGCCAGATTAATCTTCCTAAACCTATTCTTCATCATCTCACTCCAGGAGAATAAAAACTTTCAATGTTAGGACCATTAAAGGGAGACTGATATATAGAAGTATTTATACCATAGAATGATAAATATTATTAGCGATAGACATATTAGTCTTTCAAGAAATAGTTAATGAGTCCTTACCTATTGCTCTGTCATGTGCTAAGTACTAGGGCAGATTTGTTTGGTCCCTGCCTGTGTGTTTAGGAAGAGTCACAAAGGAAATGTCATTTCAGCTGGTGCTTGAAAGTGAACAAAGAATTCACTGCTTGACTCTAATTTCCTAATAATTCCTTGTGTCTGTCAATGAATCTCTCTCTGCTCTAGAGCAAAATGTAATAGTTCTGGAAGGCTGAATTTAAAGGATAAATTTTTAAAGCAAAAGAGAATAACAAAGGGGAAACTGGAACTTGATTTAATATATAAAACTTTAAAATTATATATATTTTATAGATATTTTAGCACTTGGTAAATTTTATTTTTTTTAAACATAACTAAATTTGAGAAACAAGGTACTTTAAAAAAAGAACTAAGCTGCTAAAACATTTTTTGATTTAATCGCAGGATAAGAACCTAGTTATGAACAAAATTGAAAGTGTTGAAAAGACACTTATCTTAAACACTAACAGCAGTTCTGGCTGCAGTGGGAGTAAGGGAGTTAAAATCAAAGATATAATAATATGGTAATTGGAGTCTTCGACTGATGTGTTAAATCAGTGTAGCATGGGTATGCATGTGGGAGGTTTGGTATGTGGAGGGAACATGTACAGGGAGGGTTATTGTTGCTCTTCACTTGGCTAAGTTTAAATGGAAAGGCTAGAAGAGAAAGTGGGAAAATAAGCATTCCTTTCTTCCTTTGGGAAATTCAGAACTAGCCAACAAGATCCAATTAACACACATGGAAGTCAAGGGACCATTTTATGGTAATTCAACCTACTTAATCACACGTGCACTAAACCTAAAGTTGTCCATTCAACCCAATTTCTTCCATATGTTAATTGATTTCTGTATTATAAAATGTAGTATGATAGGATGAGAGAGTAAAATAACATTTATGGTGAATCTGCTCACTACCAGAGATTGTGTACTTTATTTTTTAAGTTATTTATTTTTAATCCTATAACAGTTCTCCGAAGTAGGTATTATTTTTAATTTGTGTTTTTCCAGTATTTTATCACATTAATTTTCATATTTAATGGAATGTTGAAAGAATAATACAATGAATGCCCATATTTCCTGGATTCAATAATTGTTAACAGTATTCCAAATATGTGTTATCTATTTAGCTATCTATAAAATTTTCAATCTGTTATATCTTTCCCTATCTAAGTAGATAGCTGGATTTATTTTCACAGAACCATTTTAAAGTAAGTTGCAGACAGTAATCTTACCATCCATCTCTTATAAAACCATAACAACATTACCACACAAAATACCAATAGCAATTACTTCCTAATATTATTTAATATCCAGTCCATATCCAAATACACCAACTATCCTCCCAAATTATTCATAGCAATTTTTTTGTAAACCAATATGGTTCATGTATTACATTTGGTTCTTATTTCTTTGGTATGTTTTAATCTAAAAGAGTCTCCCCAACTTTCTCCCATGACCCCGAACTTTTATTTTGAATAATTAAAAACAAATAGAAAAGTTGAAAGAATAATTTAAAAAACCGTCTATACCCTTCACCTTATTCACCAATTGTTAGCATTTTGCCATATCAGCTGTCTCTAGCTTGCTCACTCTAATTCTAAATCAATCATTTCTTGTACATGGTATTTTTCTACAAAGAGGTTTTGTAAAATTGTCTTAAGATGTTACCTCTATGACTTAGTGCTTTTTCCTTAATTACCGATGTTTATGATAAGAAGTTAGTGTAAAAATAAACTTTAATGATGACAAGTGATACTCATCTTTTAAAAAAGTATTATCATTCTTTTTGGTGCCCACATTTTTACCAAATTTGACCGGGGGAAACCCTTCAAATTGGCTTCCATGTTCTGGTACCTTTGCTACACTGGATACAGAATCAGCTATCTCTCCAAGAAGCCCTGGATCCCTTTAGTAGAAAATGGTAAATAGAAACCAAGATCTTGGTGGATTAACAAGTTACACTCATTGTTACTTTGCTGTCATTGATTCGTAAGCCTTTTTAGTTAACAGATATAGGAAATAGATATATCTGTAAATGTCATTAGTAGATATTGATATTTCCAATTCAAATCTAACATAGTGTCTCCTCAAAATTTCTAGCTTTTATTTTTGTAACTCCTTTCTTTTACACTAAAATTTTTGTTTACTTAATATTTTTACTTATTTTCTTTATCTTACATTATATACCAAATAGTTTCAAAATTATAATGCTAATAATAATACACACAAATAAAACTACTGAGTAAATTTTAGAGTTTTTTTGCAGTTATTTTTTTCTTAGAATATATCCCACAGATGAAATATATTATTATTATTTATCTTTTGAAAAAGTATATATATACACTTTTTATTAAATTGAGCATGGATTTTTGAGTCACAATTATAAAAGCTTTCTTCTCTCTTAGGTTATAAAGGAATTGATCATGTTTTCCTCTTTTCTTCTAGTATTTGGATATTTTTTAACCTTATATTTTTTACATGCAACTCTCTGATGCATTTGGAAATTATTCTAGTGTATGGTGTGAGGTACTTATCTAATTATATCTGTTTTTGTGATGGCTATCCAGTTGTCTCAATATTATTTATTTACAAATCCATCTTTTTCTCACTTATTTGAGATGTCACCTTTATTATATACTAAATTTCATATATATTTGGGTCTTTGTATGTCATATTTTAATTTAATCTGAGTAATGTGCCAATATCAAATTGTTTTAATTATAGTTAATAATAGCCTACCATTTTTAGAAAAACAAATGAAGAAACAAAAGCTTAGAGAAATAAATTGTTTGTCCAAGGTCATTTTATTAATAAAATACCAGAGCTAAGATTTGATACTATCCCTGGTAGGATCACTTATAGGTAGACTCTTTTTCTCAGTCAAGTAAGTATGCCTGGTGTAGATATTTATGAATATATCAGAGGGGGTACTATGAATAAGTGGTGATGTTTAGTAGGTGTAAACAGCAAACATTAAGGTCACAGAGTAGGTTTTGTAGCACAAAATGATTACTTGGTTAAAAGCCTTCTGACCCCTTTCCCAATATATGATTTATCCTAATTTATCCTATATACTATAATTAATTCCAAAAACTGTTGAAGAATTCTTTACAGAATTGGGATTTCAAATGCATACATATTTTTAGAGTACATATGGCAAATTTTGAACTGATTTGAGCCATAAAGATACTTTGGGGTGGGGAGAGTCTCTATAATGGTCTTTTATGGTTCACTTTGTAACATTTCACTTTTCATGTAAGGTGAGAATCCCCATGATAAGTGCATTCTTTTACAAATATGCAGAAGACCTACTAGTAAATAGATATAAGGCAAATAAATGCTGCTTCCCTAATGTTGAGCAGTTTAAAACAAAAACAAAAACCCACTGGCAGAAGCCATCTGGTCCTGGCAACTTTCCCGGTTAAACACTTTTAATTGCTTCTGTGATCTTGGTAGGTTGGCATGCCATGGTTTCCAGGGATTTAGGAGAATTGACCTTTATGAAGTAATCACAGTTTGTTGTGCAAAAGAACTCTGAGTTACCAAAGCAAGCAGTGTGTCCTGCTGTGGAGCCATGGTAATGAGAATGGATCAAATGTGTGATGGTTTCCTATTTGAATTAACTTCACTATGATGTTCTGCATATAGGGGCATTCCAACAGCCAACAGCATCCAACCTGGCATGTCTTGTAAGCTTTGGCAGTGAATCATAAATCTGGCATGGTCTGTAAGTGAGATCTGTTTGTTTATTGTTGGAATCACTCTTGTGACTCTGAGGTCCCTTTTCTATGCATCATCTTGAGACTTTTGCTTGCTGGTTGGGAGACAATAATCCCCAATACAGCACTTATGGTGGGGGAAGGGTGTAGGGATGTGTGTGTGTGTGTGTGTCAAGATATACATATATATGGAGATAGAGAGAGACATGGTATGGATGAAATACAAATATATACATTTCTATTTCGTCCATATCCATGTTTAATTTCATTCATATCTATGTTGAATTTCATTCAGAAAAAGTTTTACTAAAGTCCACTATAGGCTATTTCTCTCATTTTAAATTAACATTGTTAATAATAATAGTTGACATTTACTGAGCAATTACTATGTGCCAGGCAGTATGATAAATATATTTCACCTCTTACACATTTAGTCTTCATAGCATTATATGATATAGGTACATTTATAATTTTTGCTCTACAGATAAAAAAGCTAAAGCTGTACACTTGTGAGAAAACTTGGCTAAAATCAAACAGTCAATGATAGAACTATTTAACCCAGGTTTGTGTAATGCCAGAGTTTAAACCCTTAACCATTATTGAGGAAGAGGTTGAGATATGGGGACATTAATTCTCTGCCCTCTGTCAAATGGCTAGATTCTTACAAAGCCAGGAGTACAACTCATGTTTACTGTCTTCCAAACCACTACACTGAGAAGCCATTGATAACTAGGTAAGAAGCTTAAACCTGAGGCTTAATGAAACCAGAATCATCTGGTGCCTCCTCTCTACTCCTATAGTTGTTTGGAGCACCTATTGTTCTTTGTGTCATTCTGTGTTGTTTGTCTACCTGAGAATGCACAAAACTTGAGACTAATATCCCATGTTATTCATTTATGCACTCAGAACACCCACAATAGTCCTTAATACATGTTCAATAAATGTTCAATAAGTGAATTCAATTCCTAATGCAAATTGGCTCTCTATCTCCCACTAGGATAACTTATTAGAAGGGTAACAGTTTCTGAACATCTCAGAGTAAAATCATCTTGAAACTTGACCTATTTGATGTATGTTGCTACGTACATAACTGCTAATTCATTCACCAAATATAAGTTTCAGTTTATGCCTGAAGTGGAAGGCAAGAGGACATGGATTACATTCTCTGCTGTCCCTTCTCTCTCAGAATCTACTAAAGAGAGACTATTACAGGTTAATCAAGTCTGGCATGATAGGCCTAGTGAGCTTTTATTATACTGGATATAAAAAATGGATATTTAAAAAAAATAACATTCAGTATGGCCATAAACTTTATCAGAGACACAAATAATATTGGAAACTCAAGAATTTGTTCCAGATTGGGGATTCTATTCCAGGCACAACATGCATTATTCGTATACTCATTCTTTTACCCAACAATCACTGTATACCAAATATTTGATAGACTGTGATGATATGGAAATTAATTGGACATAATCCCTTTCCTCAGTGAACTCATAGTCCAGCTGGGTATTATAATTAGATAATTAAAGTACAATGAGCCCAGGTAGGGGAAAAGTCCTACCTACAAAGAAATAATAGTTCATCAATACTTCCTTTTGCCCTCCCATTGCCCCAAGTGATGCAAGGCTAAGACACTATCTGCTAATTACTGCCTTCCAGAAAGTAGGAGTTTTAGGGTATTAGGAGCACAACCATTGGCATAGAGAACTCAGATATGATCAACCTACAGGAGACCTTTTCTTGAGATATCACCTCTTTCTCCTTTCTCTTTCCTCCTACTTTTCAATTTCCACTGATGTTTCTTACAAGAATGGACCATACTCTGCCCCCCTTGTTCCTGACCTATTTTTATTCAGAGCAGCTGGGTTCTCAGAGAATACATCACATGAGGAATACTGTAATAAACAAGCCTCTGTCCAAGAAGGAGACACAGTGGAGTAACAGTAAAAAGAATGAGAAGTAGGAAGCAGGAGAGTGAAGTCTGCAATCTGGCTCTGCTCCTTCGTATGACCTTGGGCAAGGGCCTGGATCTCTCTCAGATCCAGATCTTTCATCGCTAAGGCAAGGGTGATGTCGCAGAGATCTCTTTCCTGCTCTAATATCCCATGTCTTTGAAGACTGCTTTGTAAGAAATAGAATTGGAATTTTATATATTAATAAGAAATATGTACCCCCATCTGTGCATATGACAGTTCCAAGAACTAGCTGTTATATTGCAAAAAATTTGATAAACTAAAAATTGTTTCTTATTGCTAAAAGATCAGGTGTGATGTTTGCAGGTGCCCTGTTAAACTCTTTATAGGTATTGTGACTGTCCTTGAAAAAATGCGGCCAGTTGTTAAATTGGCCACTGATAATTCTGCTCAGCTGAAGTCGAATTAAAGTTAGACACTTTATTGAATTTTTGTATTTTCAAGCCCTAGTGGGTGATGCTATAGTCATTTCCTGTTCAACATTTAAAAAAAAGAATAATATCATTCCTAATTATCTTTTTATTTCTATGTAACCAAACTGGCATGCCTCTAAATACTAATAAGTATTTTGCCCTACATGTGAGAAAGTGATTAATGATGACTTTATAGCTTATGCAAGAAGGATGATTGTATTTGCTTGTTAACATAGGGTTATTTCTCAGTTGTTGCACAAGCAATACATTAGGAGAGGCTTGGAAATATGTTTCTGCTACCTAGAAGATTAGATTTATATACATGTTTAAAAGCACAGTGGTTGCTGTATTTATCAATTAATTATAGTTCTTTTATATGTTTATTTACATTACTAAGTAGTTGTGGGAAAAGTTTTTTTTTTTTTTAAGTTAACATTTATAGTCATGACATAGAATGTCTGAGGATAACAGAAATATAGGAGCTTTTGTATGAACTTCCAGGAAGCTTGTAAATTGTTTAATTTGTTGTTAGATTCCCTGACTGCCTGGGAGCCATTTTGATAAATGGGAGCTTTTCTCCTTTGATGGATAAGAAGGCTTTGTAAGAAAATGCTAAAATAATTAATTGCAGACTATAGAATTATAATAGTTATACAGTTAATAAGGAACTGTGGGGTCACTTTAGTTCAACCTCTTCATTTCACAGATGAGAACTGAGACATAGAGAAGTTAAGAATTTGCTTTTAACATTGGTGACAATTAGTAACAGAATCAGACCAAGGATCTGGATCTCCCATCTTTCTGGTATTTTTTCTACCATCTGAACTTATTTTTCTGGAACTACAAAGGCTCATTCACTCATTTTTTTACCCTGCCATTTATAGAATGGCTATTATATGGCAAGTGTTGTGTTAGATACTAGAGACACAGCAAAAAGTAAAATGTGGTCACTGCCCTTCCAGAGCTCACTGCTCCATCTATCACAGGAAAGCTATAAGCTGGCACCCTTCTCCACTCTGCAGAGGAAATTTCGGTATAGACTCAACACATAGAATTGTGCTGAAGCCTTGTCAGTCAGCTTTTAAACTTAGTTCTTCACTCTTTAAATTACTTCTAAATTCTTACCCAAAGGTTAGCCTGAACTTTTATCAAGGCTTCAATAAAGTTTTAACAATATTTCCCATTACTTTTTTGCCAATTTCCTTAACATTTTGGATTATTGCCTATATAAGATTAATGGACAGTTTAATCAACTTTTCCCCATTTCTGGCCATTTATATAAAATTATCTAGAAGTATAATTTAAATTAAAAAATGTTGGAAGAACTTATTTTCACATAATACTCTCACAGTTAATATAGTCATGAAATATATATCTAGAAAGCACATAGCCAAGAGGCAAAAATAATACCCATGGAAACAGACTGATCTGGATTTGAGTTTTGGGTTCTTTACTTGCTATATGAGTATCATTGGCCAGTTTAAATTCTTAGCCTCCATTTTCTTAAGCATAAAATAGTAATAATTATATATGCCTTGAAATGATTTTTAGGATGCTAAAATGAGATAGGGCATATATAATACATAGTATAGGCCTGGAAGTATGCTCAACAAATAATAACACTAACCTTTAGGGATTAAGAGTTCACAGTGGCATTATTGATATTTTTCATATTCTTTAGCATGCATTTATAGTAAATTGAGACAGTTTGTGACCTTGTGGAATTGGAGCTTAAAGAAATTTCCAGGGGTCATCCTACATATTTCTCTGCCTTAAGGTCAAACTGATTTTAAAAAATTACATAAATATGAAAGCTGCTTCTTTTGAAAAAATTTTCAGTGAGTCTCTTACAGGGCAGTACAGTGTGAAATAATTTCTTCACTTACAATATAAATTTAGGCAAATATCTTTACTTGCTCAGCTTCACATTCTTCATCTATATGAGGCAATAGCTTCACAAGGCCAAGAACCTCACTTTTCTTATTCCTCACTATACCATCACCACTAGAGAAGTGGCTAGCACATAATACACACTCAATAAAACTTCTTGAACGAATGAATTAGGCTACTGCGAGACTTAAATGAGAAAACACACACACACACACACACACACACACATACACACACACATTTAATAAATGACTAGCCCCAAATTATTTATTAATGTTTGCTATAATAGTGTTGAAAAAGATATAATTCATGAATGTATTTATCAACTGAATATAATGATAATTTTTCTAACAGGAAAACTACAGTACAGGGCACCCCCCCCAAGAGAATTAATTTGAGTATGAGAGAGCTATTTGATACCTGAGCTAATTCTGTGTGTAATATAATTTTTTTTTTTGAGACAGAGTCTCGCTTTCTTGCCCGGGCTAGAGTGAGTGCCGTGGCGTCAGCCTAACTCACAACAACCTCAAACTCCTGGGCTTAAGCGATCCTACTGCCTCAGCCTCCCGAGTACCTGGGACTACAGGCATGCGCCACCATGCCCGGCTAATTTTTTTCTATATATATTTTTGTTTGGCCAGATAATTTCTTTCTATTTTTAGTAGAGACGGGGTCTCGCTCTTGCTCATGCTGGAGTGTGTAGTATAAATTTTTTTAAGTCTTCCTTCTTGGAATGCTCCAGGTACGATTGGTCATTTGTTCATTTGCTCATTTTATGAAGCTATTATTACCCATACGTCAAAAATGACAAGCACAAAAAAATAATACTATGACCTACTCTCAATAAATAAAGATGAACATATCCTAAATAAAATGCATCCTATAAAACCTAATAGTCAATTGAAGAATCATCTGTTAAGCATAAGTAGGTTTAATTCCCAGAAGGCAAAGATGGTTTAATTTGAAATCTATTACTATAAAACATAGAACATAATTTTAAATATTCCATTTATAATAGCAGCAAGAAACACAGACTACTTAGAAATAACTCTAATGTATCTGTGCAGGATATACACAGATACATTAAAAAAAATTATGAAATTATAAAAATTATAAAATCTTACTGAGTCATGTCAAATGTTATTTAAATAAATGGCAAAATAATCTATACTCCTACATATGAAATGTAAAATTGAAAAAAATAATTTTTTAGTATTCAATATAATTCATTGATGGCCAAATATATTATTTGGACTAATGAAACGATCATAATGTGTGCTTAGGATAATAAATGGGTGAGAAGAGCAATGTTATTTGTCAAAAGGTATAACAATGATAGGGCTAGTTGCCCTATTATATATTAATGAGCATTACAAAGCTGCAACAATTAAAATGTTACACTGCTGGTATAAGAATTGGCTGACAGATCAATATAATAGAATGGCTAACTGCGAAATAGAGCTTAGTATACATGGTAATGTCATATATGATGAAGGAAGCAACACAAATTAAAGAGGAAACTGAAGATTACTTAAAACATAGTGTTCAGAAAATTGACAATTTTCTGAAAAATCAAGTTAGAGCCATCTCTCTTTAGTATAAAAAGAGTAGTTAAGAGATCAGGCTCTAGGGTCTGCTGGAGTTCAAACCCCAACTCCATCATTTATTCATTATATAACCGTAGATAAGTAACTCAATCTCTCTGAGTTTCCTCACATGTAAAATAGGGGCAGTAATAGTTACAACCTCATAAAATGTTTTAAGGATTAATAGAAGATAATTCATACAGAGAATTTAGTATATTGTTTGACAAAGTCTTCACTCAATAAACATTACCAATGATTTTTATTATCAAACACCAACTCAATTACAGATGTATTGACAAACTAATGTGAAAATAAAACTGTGAAAAGTCCAGAGTTAACTGATCTTGGTTTTGAAGGTCATTTTAATCATAAATGCAATAGAAAAATTCACAAAGAAAAATATATTTGACTACATAAGAACTTTAAAATACTATGTTTAAAAATAAAAATTTGAAAAACCACAAGTATTACAAAGTTACCATACTTAAACTCTAAAGAGCTATTACAAGTCAATATTAAAATCACCAACATTCCAAACAAGTCACAAAAATTAAAATAAATACAAATTAATTCATTAAATATTCTAAATCAATAGTTAAAGCAATATAAATAAAAATATCCATGGGTACTGATTTAGGATATCAACTTGGTAAAAATTTGGAAAAGAATATGGCAATATTCCAGGTAACAAGAGTTGGGGGAAGATGCCCACTTCAGCATACTCAGGACAAGACTTACATCAGTCTGGAATGCAATTTGGCAATACTTGATAGAAGTCTCAAAAATGTTTGCATCATTTGAATCACTAATTTTTATTCTAGGAATCATAAGAAAGCAAATATACATTTTTATACTTATTTTGTCACAGTATCTTTAATAATAGTTGGCACATTCATTACATGTAATATCATTCAGCCAAGAGAAATAATGTCTTTGAAGCATATTGAATGGTAGTACAATTTCTCACAATAATGGATAAAACATTATGAAAATTATAATAAATAGCTCTACCAGTTTCTGTATTTATATCTACATCTATATCTGTATATGTGTACAGAAGGAAATATAAAAATTTACTGTGATTTAGATAGATATGATTGCAAGCAAATTTTATACTTATGTTGTGTATGTTCAGATTTTCTACAATAATTAGCAGCACTTGTATAAATAGAAAAAAATAAGACATATTGAAATATAGATTGCATTCTATTTATCTCTCCATTTTCTGGAAGATAACACTTTACATGTAATTTAACAACTTGCATTTATGATATTTGCTGTATTTAATCAATTTTGCATGAATTTAATTATAAATTTGACCTTTGGAAAATTAATATTAGACTTTCTCTTCAGTTTGAAAATCTTGAGAGTGGGGAACAAAGCTTAGGTTATGAAATTTCTCTCAGGTAGAGCTGGAAACATCACTCAGGGTTGTACGCTGTTTAATGTTCATTGCCCTTTCACAGGGAACTAAGAGAAATATGAGTCTTGGTGTATGTTATTTTCTGCATGAAAGCTTACTAAAATCCTTGGTGCATTTCAATTGTATGAGTAATAGGCAATAACATTTTATTTTCTTTGCCATACAGTTTGGTGTTTGATTATATTTGGTTTAGCACTTTATGATATACCCTCTTTGTAATTTCTCCTTCTATGGACTCTCAAAGCATTTTATCTTTTTACTCAATTTTGGCAACTTTTATTCCATTTATCAAGTTTTTAGTCCATTAAGCAAATTTTTTTTTGTAGTATATTCTACATCTTCTATCAGACTGTAAACTCCTTGAAGTTAGGAACTATATTGTATTCATTTCTATGCCCGCACCTAACCCAGAATGCCTTGCATATGGAGGTAATATTTTACTACTTAAATGAATGAGTAAATGAGAAATTAACTGTTTGATATATTGCCTTCTAATTGTTTCAGATTATATGTTTTCTCTTCTTGACAAGATTGGAAGCTTCAGCCTAGTGTGTGACACATTTTTGCACCTAATACCTACTAATAAACTGAGAATCATTGCCCACTTAAATTGTTTAATCTGATGTTGTGCAGAGTAAGTTTGGATAAAATTATCTGAACATGGCTTATTAGCACAATTCTTGGTTATACTTAAACTAAGACCAAGGATTTAGTTTAAGATGCTGTTTTTGCTCTTTTTTAAAAATACTAACTTATAACAAGTGGTTGTTAGGCAAAGCCACATCACTTCCCCTTACCACTTTCAGATATTTGCTGAGCACCTACAACATGCCAGGCATCCTTCTAGCTAATGAATAAATATGGCAAAAATCCCTTCCTTCATGGAACTTGCATTCTAGTGAGAGTGGGAAGAGAAGAAATAAAATAAATAAGTGAAATGAGATGTTAGGTGCTGATAAGTTCAATGTTTAAAAATAAAAAAGAGCACAGTGAAAAGAACAGATTCATTGAAAAAGTGTCACTTTAGTATAGACACGAAGGAGGTGAAGGAGTGACCTTGTGGATATTTGGGAAAGAGAATTTCAGGCAGAGACTGGAGCAAAGCATGAGACCCGAGGAGGGCGTGCCCGTGGTTTACATAAAGCACAGGAGCAATGCTGTTAGAAGGTCTGTACTATAAGGGTAAAGTTTAGTTCCTGATTTCATAAAGTTGTGGTGAGCTATGAACTTCATGTAAAGCACTCAGCACAATGCCTTGCACATATCAAATAATGAACAATAAATTTATCATTATTATGGGAATTACATGAGATAGGCTCTTAGAACATTGCTAGAAAAAGTACCACAAATCTCTTTAGTGTGGAAACTAGGGGATTTTTCCACCATTATGTCTTCCACCATAGATCTGGGCCAAATAGCTACTTGTCATGGATTCTTGTTTCTGGTAAATAGCTACTTATTCATGTTTCGAGATAAATGTATTAAAAATGTGGTCCACGGAGCTTCAGTAAATGAGCTGAGGGAGTTTGAGTTGCCCTATCAAAATGCCTGGATATATTTGGCATTGGATTGGTCACCAGGCTTTTCACACAAAGCTATATGCAGGCCTTCTTGCTCAGAACCCAGTGTTCCATGCTCCTGTGGTGAAACTTATTTTCATTCTCATAGACATTAGGTCTTACAGACAACCTCAGTGTGAGCCAAGTTCCCTTAATGGATGTGCTGGAATGAGCTCAGTGTTGAGGAGTCAAGAATGTAATTTGAGCTGTGCCTACAGGAAACAAATTGGTCATTTTGGCCAACATTCCTGAATCTGAAGCAGCCCTTCTCCATCAGAGAAGACTTTGCTGCATGATGCAGTTGAATTCTCAAATTTTCCTGGATGTGGAGTACTAATTGAGATTTGGTATTAGGCCCTTGAATATATTTTTGAATAGGACTATGCCCTCTTAAATGCTCAGTGAATTATTGTGGTAATACTCTAGTATGTATTGTTACATACATGATCCTTAGTGATATTTTCTTTCTTTCTTTTTCTAAGTGGGAAAAAAAAACCCTCTAATTTCTAAGCTTCTTTCATTTAAGCAAAGAAAGGGAACATAAAGCATTCTCAGGATCTCTTAGAATAGTTTGCTTGCCAAAGATTGCTGATATTAATAGTTCATAGACTTTGAAAAGTTTGTTTCCTAAGCAAGCAGCAGAAAATGGAGTAGAAAATCAACCTCTAAAATAATAATTAAGTACCATGGTTAAATCTCTTTCTTCACCAAAACCAAACTAAATAAAATGGAAAAGAAAAATATAACTGAATTTTTTAAAAAATTCTTTATTGATGTACTTGCTATGTAGGCCAGACAGAAACATATACCCAAAATACATTGTTAATACTTGCAGTATTACTAAATGTTAAATGGTGTCAGAAATGGACAGGTGTGAAATTTCATTAGGAAAATTGTTGTAGGTGATAGATAAGAGAAGAATAGAGGTGAGATAGAGGTAGAATAAAAAAAGGAAATAGAATTTTTGCTAAACTGTCCTAGTTTCTGCTTCTTTTCTTCAATATTTTATAATTCTTTCCTTTTTTAAATGAAGTCATTTTGTCTTTTTCAATCTTTTCCTTTAAGAATATCAAATGTATTCAAATTTTAGATGCTAAGTATCCTTATATTTTTGTTTTAACAGCTTTATTGAGGTATAATTGACATACAATTGCACATATTTAAATTGTATAATTTGATAGATTTTGATAAATATCTGCACCTGTAAAACCATCACCACAATCAAGAGAATGAATATATCCATCATTCCCTAAAGTTTCCTTGCGCTCTTTTATAAACCCTCCCTTTTCTCACCCTGTCCAACACTAGTTAACTACTGAAAGCTTTCTGTCATTATAGATTTATTTGCATTTTCTAGCATTTTATATAAGTGGGATTATACAATATGTGCCCTTTTTTGTCTGGCTTATTTCACTTACCCTGTTTATTTGGAGATTCATCCATGCTTTTGCATATATCAATAGTTCATTTCTTTTTATTGCCGAGTAGTATTCATTTTATTAATATAACACAATTTTGTTTATTCCTCTGTTGATGGACATTTGGTTTCTTTCCAGTTTAGGGCTATTACATATAAAGTTGTTATGAAATTTGCGTATCATCTTTGAATGAATATATACTTTCATTTTTCTTGGGTAAATGCCTAGGAGTGGACTTGCTGAGTCATATTTTAGGTATATGTTTAACTTTTTAAGAAACTGCCAAAGGTTTTCAAATAGTTGCACTCTTTTACATTCCCAAAGTGATTATTCCCTTCTACATTTATATTTTTTTATCTCACAGACTGAATATTTTCTTGAGTTTAGTGGGTAGTAAGAATATATCTATGTCTTCTAGGTAGACAACCATCCCTTCCATGAGGATGGCTCTCAAAGTTGTGCCTTATTCCTCCTTCCTATGTGTCTCGTCATCTTCCTCTGGAGCTTCAGCTCTGGAATTCTTACCACTAATTAGCTGATTACTTTAGTAGTATTTTTATGAGACTATACAGATGGGGCAGTGGATAAAAGTGGTCTAACTAAGTGCCCCTGAATTATTTTTCCCCTGAGCAAGCCAGGGTAAACTGCCTTCTTATAAGATCTAGCCTATCATGAATAAAACCTTTCTTTGACTCTCTTCAACTCCTCTGAGGTAGAATGGAACTTCACAAAGATTTCACCAAATACCAAGGAAAACAACAAGGAAAATGAACACAGAGAATAAGAGCAGGTTTTTGATCCTCAATATAGCTAGCATGTTCACAGGGCATGCCCTGCCCCAGAAGAAAAGGGCATACCATTTGACAAGCATCCTGCTCCCACTGGTGGTTAGGAGCAGAGATTCTGAGTCAGACTTCAGCTTACACTCACACTGTGCCATCATTAGTTGAGTGACCTCCAGTAAGGTACTTAATTTCTGTGAGTCTACTTATGTGTAGACTGGGGGCAAAAATAGGAGCTACCAAATAAAATTCTTTCAAGATTAAATAAGGTAAGTAGTTAAGTATTTTACTCCTATTAAAAACTTGATAAATGTTAGATTTGATAAGCATCTTAACCACATAAAGCACAGTATCCACAGTATAAGCCTCAAATACCTGTATGTACCTTGACGCCAACAAACTTTTGAGCCCTACCTGGTCTTATAAATACATTGATCTTATCATCTTTTCTCTGGTTTTCACCTGTCTTCCAGCCTTACCCAGCTTAAACTCTATGAAAATTGATTATAACCATTTCCATTTCATACATCCTCAAATTTCTTGTCCTTCTTTTACTTTGTTTATAACTTTCACAGAATTCACAGTTCAGTAAGGAAATCATATATTAAATAGATAATTGTAAATGTTGAGATGCTCAAGGACTTTAATCTTTGAGCTTATTCTCTTCCTCCATCAATGATCAAGGTTTTAAATACTGTTTAAATGCCGATATCTTCTTCCAGACTCTAGACTTGTATATCCAGCAGCTTACTTGATATCTTCACTCAGATGTCTAAAAGATATCTCCAAGTCAACATATCCAGAATCTTTTAAAATTTTTTAATTTATTATTTTTATTGATATATAATAGATTTATATATTGTCGAGATATACTTGGTAAACTAATACATTCACATATTAAATCAGGGTAATCGAGATACCTATCATCTTACATATTTATCTTTTCTTTATGCTGTTTTTAAAAATGCATTTTACCAAGTTTATCATCCAGTTGTAATTATTTTTTATAAATTTCATTTATTTTATTTTGTCTTTTTATTGCATAATATGATTTTTATTTTCTTAAATTCTCCTTGCTTCAGTTTCTTCACCCAGAAAACTAGTATAATTAGGGTCAAGATCTCATGGTTAGAGCAAACAACACTTTTTCAGCCTCAAAACAATGCCTTGCACTGGTAAATGTCTTACATAAGGGTTACCCATTATTAATTGGTACTATCCGTTTTGTATTTTCCATTCTAAAATAGCTACGAAAAAATCTCAATTTGGGAACTTAGTTTTCTAGCTTCAATTACATTTGACCCTTGAATAACGCAGGTGTGAACTGCGTGGGTGTACTTATACAGGAATTTTTTTTTCAAGACTTCAATGTTTACTATTTCTGTGGTTAAATGTCAATTTAAAATTAAAAATACAGTCATCCCTCGGTATACTTGGGGGATTGGTTTCAGGGCCCTCAGTATACAAAAATGTGAGCATACTCAAGCCCCACAGTCAGCCCTGCACAACTGCCTGTAGGAAAAATCAGCCTTCCTTCGTGCATACCACAAATACTGTATTTTTTATTTTATGTTTTTTAGAGATGAGGCCTATCTCTTTGCCCAGGTTGTACGCAAACTCCTGGACTGAAGTGATCATCCCAGCTAAGCCTCCCAAGTAGCTGAGACTACAGGAATGTACCTACCTCTGGCCCTGGCTGTCAGAACCTAACTTATTTTTCTTACAAAATCTGTTCTCATCATTTTAGCCAATGGTGAGTTCAGCTCTCTAGTTTCTCAAGTCAAATGTTTGGAGTCATCTGTGCCACATCTTTTTTCTTATAGACTCCATTCAACATAGTAGTACAATCTGTTGGGTTTATCTTCAAAATATGCCCAGAACCCAACCACTGCTTTTTTTTTTTTATTTCCATGTTAATAAGTTTTGTCCAAGTTACCATTCCCTTTGAACTTGATAATTGCAACAGTTATTAACTATTCTCCCTGCTCACGGCCTTAACCTTCTGCAGTCAAAATTTTCAAAATAACAGCAGGAGTAATCCTATTAAAACATTAGTCATATCATGTTATTACTCTGAAATTGCATCCCATCTCATAGCAAAAGCCAAAGTGCCCACAATAGCTTATGAGATCCACAATATCTGCTTTCCATATTCCTGCCTTTACCCACCTCTCTACCTTTCTGACCTCATTTTGTACCATCTTCTTCCTCATTCTGTGTCAGCTACGTTGGCCTCCTTCCAATCTTCAAACAAGCTAGCCACAGCCTATTCTTAAGGCTTTCACATAGAATATTCTTTCCCCGGGTATCTGTATAGCTTACCGTCATTTCCTTTAGATCTTTACTCAAGTTACTTTTTCAGTGTGGTTTACCATCATCAACCTATCAAAAATTTTAACCATTCCCAAGACCTTTTATTTCATTTGTTTTATTTTTCTCCTTAACATGTGTCACTATTTAATACATTATATTTTTCTATTTGTCTTTTGTACTATTTCTTCTCTAAAGTGTAAGCACCATGAGGTAGGGATTGTTGTCTGTTTAGTTCATCGTTATGTCCCTGTTGTTTAGAAACAAGCTGATGCATAGTAACACTCAAATAAATATTTGTGGAATAAATGAATGGGTGGAGCAGGGATTATTTCATCACATTGTTTATTAGGTTTATATAATCTTGACTTTTCCAGGGGAATTATAATATGAATATATGTAAAAGTAACAAACCATGACCACGTTCATTTTCCATATGAATGTGGAAATCTCCCAAGGCACAGGTTAAACCCTCTAGAGAAAACTGAATTAGAAAATATCAAATAATTGGCACCAACATTTCCCCATCTCAAAAGCAAAAACAATTATCTGCTTTAGAAGAGTACAAAGAAAATTTAAAAGCCTCACATGGAAACTATTGAGCATAAGGAACAATCAGCAGATATAACAACTGAGAGAATTAAATTTCTAAGAAATTAATCAGAGTTTCAGAAAGAGGGTATAAAATAAGAACTTAAAATGATTGAAGAGACAAGGAAAGAAATAGAAACTATGGTGAAAGAAGGAGACACTCTAAAGCAAATTCTTCCTTTGTCTTACAGGTATCTTGAAGTCCCCTGGGCTCAAATCTTTAGCTGCTTTTGACACTTTGTTCTCAGCCTATACAGCACTGGTCAAATTTTACAGATTCTATCTCCTCAATTATTTCTTGTTTCATTCATTAATTAAATAAATCTTTTTTGAATCACTTATTACGCACCAGGCATTTCATTAGGCACGGAGGATACGATGGTAAAAAGACAGGCATGATACCTGTTTTCACAGAATGTCCCACAAGGAAAGCAGGAAAATACATATATTAAGTAGATGATTGTCAACATGAGAAATTTTGTGAAAAAGTGTGTATTGTACTAAGGGAGTGATTCAGGAATCTGAACCTAGTCTAGGATGTCAAGAAACAATGTTTCTTATATTGCTCCTTGCCTTTATTTCTACCACCATTACACTAATTAAGACCCTTATTATCTCTACCAACCTCTATCATTCTCCCTAATCTCTAACTCTAACCATATTTGTCGTGATTAAACATTTATTGTCATCGTCCAATTACAGTACGGCTATAGCCTTTTCTGCCTAATTTCTCATGGTTCCTCAAACACATCTTATGTTTTCTAACTTTTTTTGCTTTTGCTCATGCTATTTATTCTGGAAAATATGTAATTCTTGTTCTGATCTATTTTCTAAGTGTTTCAGTGGTCAAGATACTTTATGCATCTTAAGGGCAATATATTTTGACTTCATATAAAGATCTTAACGTAAAATAGCTAACATATAGAACATAACTAGCAACCCCCTTCCCTTTTCTTTCTAGTAAGCCATGAAGAATACAATATGATGCTATTATACATTTTTAAACTATATATATTCTTTAAACTGGAGAGGGGTTGCAGTTAATATCAGGAATATTTTCAGTAACACTATCTGCAATTGACATTTGCATTGAAGATTTCAGCAGCTGCTGTTTCTGATTTATGTAGGCGGCAGAATGGAAAGTGGGATGGTTTGTATGTTTTCATTAGTGGATATTATTTTTAAGGAAATAAAAAAGGGGTTTATTATTTATGTATGAGTTGGTTGTATTTATTCAATTTTGCAAAAGATCACCTGTACCTATAGAAGGCGAAGAGTTACAAAGTCAAAAATTTGACAGCTTGTAGGCCATGAATCAACAAGTGTCAGTGACTTACCTTTAGAAATGGTGTTTTTTGAAGCACTCTTGTTACATTGACTTGATTTATCTTTTATAGTGTGAAGATGAGTATGAGGAGTAAAAATACAAGTAAAGAGTAATAATAAATGATTAGTATACACCTATATACTGTCTTCTTTTGTCTCCCAAGAGTATGAAGCTGTTTAATTGAAGTAATATGCTCATTCATTTGTTCATTAATTCAGCAAATAACTATTAAAACATTCAAAAATATTTATTGAGTAAGCACCATGTGCAAAAGACTATATAGCTCTCTGAGGATACAAAAATTAAATAAGGTATGGTACTTTTTTTGAATGGTTCATAGGCATTTAGGGGGAAACATAAGTTCAAAGTAATCACAGATAAAAGTAATATAATAAGAACTAAATCTGAGTTATATACAAAGTGCAATAGGGGACATAGAACCTCTGCCTAGAGGTTATCATGAAAGGTTTCATAGAGAATTCTTAAACCAAGTCTCAAAAAAATGTGTCAAAATGTGTCACATGTAGAATGACAGGGAACAGGAAGTGAGGTGGAGTGGTAAGACTACAGATAGCAGAAATAGCATGTGCAAAGACACAGGTACCTAGAGTATGTCATGGAAACAGAAAATAATTTGATGAAGACCCAAAGGGATGATATAGCAAGGCTAAACTTCATCAAAAATGCCCACTGGATTTGGGAGATAATTGTTATACAGATCAATTCTTGGGTCATAAATGTGATAAACTAATCAATTATTTGAGCTCAAGAGGAATTTAGAAATCGATTATGTAATTCAATACCCACAGATAATAACAACTGGTAGAAATTAAAACTTAAGAATATTGCTTCCCAAACTGGTACCTACCTCTATGAATTATGGAAATAATTTATTTTGTTGTTGAGATAGCAAAAATACTAGACTGCCTAACTGAATTCTAATTCTTAGGAAGTTCCCAGTTTAAATGGCTTAGGGTAGATGAGTAGTATTTGAATGTCTGCATTTGTTGTATGCTTTGGGAAGACATTTAAATTTGAAGAAGTTGAATTGCATTCTCAGTTACTTATTCAACTACTCACCTTTAGGGCCTGTAGCTGTTTCAAAAAACTGTGGACTTGTTCATTTCATTGTCGTTTGTACTCACAAGTCAAAGTTATCGTATGTTCCATGAGACACCCATTATTTACTGGCTACTGGCTTGATATTCTTCTATTTTGCTCACAGACTCAGCTCTATATTCCTTTTCATAGTCATTGCCATATTATTTTATGTCTTCAGTTGTAGCAAAATTTAATTTTAAGAACATGGGCAAATCACAGCATCATGTTAATTCAGAACTATTATGTAAGTTTGGGATCCATTTGCGTTGTTCTTCTCATGAGAGATCTGTAAAATGAAGAGATGCTCTGAGCATACTCTCAGAAAATAAACCCACTATTCAAAAATCCTAAAGAAAATATTTATTTGGCTCAGGAAAGAGACACATAAAAGAGAAACTGAAAATTTTTAAATTTATTAATGATTTTTATAAGAGTTTGGAAACTAATTTTTGTTCTTCACTAATAGCATAGAAAAGGAGAAAAGACTGAAGAAGGAAGTAGACTTTCTTAACAGTGAGGATGATTAAATACAAATAAAAAGAGAATTTTTAAAAATCATTCTCTGCTTCTTCATAATAATAAGCACACCTTGTCTATCTAGACTATTGTGTTTTTTGTCTTTCTGGAATATTAGAGAATGAATAAAAATAAAAGCAATATTTTTATTGTACCCATAGTGTGCCAGAAACTACTCCAAATAATGTATACGTGTTATCTCATTTGCTCCTTATTGTCAACACAATGGCATAGTTTCCATTATTACCCGCATTTATAGAGTTGGCGTAACTTGTCCAAGGTCACAAATAAATGGTGGTGGTTTATCTCACAGCTAAGTTTATGTAATTGATTATTATGTTATGGTGACTTCTGAATAGCATTTTAGTTAGGTGACCTTCCTGAAACTCTTATATGAAACTTTTAACAATAAATCTTATATGTATTTTTGCCACACATGTTTATTAAACACTAAAGCCTCCTGTGCAGGCCAGTTAAATTATCCAGTTTGATTTTGGGTTTAGGGGCATTCCACTTTGACTTGTCTCTATTTGTTTATAATCATGGCCAGGGCAGCGAGTTTCTGTACTGACTATGGTATCCTAGGGGGATATGGTACTAAATAAAGGTCCCTGGGGTAAGAGTGTAGGGTTTTCATGGCTATGCTGGACAGGACACTTGACCTTAGGATCACCAAAGGAAGAGAAATGAAACTGAGACTCCTGCACAAAACCCAAAACTTAAAAGGATTCTCATTAATGAAAGGGTTTCTAAAAAACTTCATTCACCAACCCAGGGAAGCAACAAGGAAGTGTTTCTATTATGAGTGAAAAAGGAAAAAAAATAAATAAATTTGAACCCTATTATATGGGAAGAATAGTTCCAAGACAGAAAATTTATGTGAAACTGCTCCTGAACTAGTGAACTCTCTGGTCAACTAGCAGAATGATGTGCAAAAATATTCTGTAGAAACAGTTGCACAACTGAAGGTCCCTGGAACTCCCACAGGAACTACAATCTTGCTAAAGAAAACTTCAAAATAAAAATGTACAATGAGATGCAGGAACTACCCACCATAAGTGAAATTAGTAGGATTAGACCTCTATGAAAATTAAGGAATAAAATTATTTTATAAAGACTACAATATAAGTACTTTTAAATTAAAAGCATGATAGAGAATGGAATAAAAATCATAAAAGAACAGAACACTATGTAAAAGACTAGGATTTAAATATATATATGTATACACACCCAGAATATCTCATAATTAATATATATTTAAATTAAAAATAAACAATCTGTAGATAAGTAAAAACAATAGATTATAACCTAAGATAAAAATAGAAATTAGAAAATAGTCAATCTACTACTACAATCCTACTACTGGGTATCTACCCAAAGGAAAAGAAGTCATTATATCAAAAAGACACCTGCACTTGAATGTTTATCACAGCACAATTCACAATTGCAAAGATATGGAATCAACCTAAATGTCCAACAATTGATGAGTGGATAAAGAAGCTGTGGTGTGTGACTATATATACATACACGTGCACACACACACACACACACACACCATGGATTACTACACAGCCATAAAAAGGAATGAAATAATGCCTTTTACAGCAACTTGGATGGAACTGGAGAACATTATTTTAAGCAAAGTATCCCAGGAATGGTAAAACAAGCACCACATGTTCTCACTAATAAGTGGGTGCTAAGCAATGGGTGTACACAGTCATATAATGGTGTAAGGGACATTGAAAACTAAGAAGTGGGGAGAGTGGGAGGGGGTTAGGGATAAAATCGTACCTATCAGGTACCACGTACACTGCTCTGGTACACTAAAAGCCCTGGCTTCAGCATTATTCAATTAATCCATACAACAAAAACACTTGAATCCCCTTAATATTTTGAAATAAAAGGAAAAGAAAATATTAATTAGAGCTGAAGATATAACCCTGAAAGCAGCACAGAGAAGGAAGGAGAATAACAATGTGAAATATACAATGCAATAGGATGGACAGATTAAAGTGGTCCAGAAAGAATATAACAGAATTCTAGCAGGAGAGAATGAGAGAGAGAAGAAATATCAGAAAAGTTAATGACTGAGAGGATTTTTTAATGATTAATCAGATTACATAATCATAATGAGTTCTAAACAGAATTATTTTAAAAAGGAAACATAGTGAAACTGCAGTTGAATAAAGACAAAAGTAAATTTTTAAACCAACCATAGAAAGAAAGACATATTTCTTACTATGTAACAATTAGATTGACAGCAGACATTGCATCAAAAAAATCAATGCCAGAAGCCAGTGTGAGATGATACCTTCAAAGTGCTGAGGGAAAATCATTGTCAATCTAGAAATCTCTTTCTATTTATTGCCAAAATCTAAGGTGAATGTAGACAGTTCAGGAAACATATGAAAAGATTATGTTTAACCGTCACAGATTTTTGCAGAAAGACTATTAAAATATGTACATATGTTAGAAGGAAATTTAATCCAAAGAGAAGGGTTAGGATGCTAAAAATAATGATGAGGAAATGAGATGAATTTGAAGGAGTGAGGTGGGGATATTTTAACTGTCTTATGGAGAGTTTATTTCTTTAAAAATTAACCTGAATTAAATATGAAAAATATTACATTTATTAAATCTGGGTAGTAGGTAAATGGGTAAGTGTTATATTAGTTTTTTTACATTTCTGGTGCCTAAATATATTATGATTAAACATTTAAAAGAAAGGATATGTGAGGTATTCAAATGCTGAAGAATTAGTTTTGATGATTTTGAGATTAGAAAAAAAGAGAGGTTTTGCCTATTTGTAATTAGAGTCAGTGGGTTTTATTATTGGGACTGACTCAAAGCATTTTTTTCACTCTTGTCTATAACTGGTTGTCTCTTTGGTGCAGAAAGAGACAAACTTGGCCAGTTTGTGCACATGGACTTTGATAACACATAAATTCATAGTGACTATTTTTCCTATTGTCCACAGAGATAAAACATGCAGAGAGATTTGGCTATTCCTTTGCCTTTTTATATACATTGGCACTCATTATTGTACTTTTTCCAGCTAATACTATTACTGGGTTTATCTCATATAAAAACAAAAAAAAATCCAGTAATTTTCTCCCTGAGCTCCCAGATTATTTTTCTCACATCTGTAACAATGCCATCCTGCATTGAAATTTCTTTCTTTATATATCTGCGTCCCCAACTATATAGGGCTCTTTGAGAGGAGAGATTGTGTTTCCTTCACTTAGAGGTCTCTAATGTTTCACAGGTAGTAAATACTCAATAAAATTTTGTGGAAAAGCATTGCTTGCCTTTTAATCATAGAAGTAATAATGTGAATATGTTCTCATGTAGATGAGTCACATGATACATATATCTAGAGAGCAAAATGTAACAGTTTTTATCTTCCCCTTTCTACCATTCTGTACAGAGGTAACTAACATCGACACCTTGGCATTCCTCTCAATTTATGTTAAATGTTATGTTTATATTCTTTTACTCATAAATTCCATTAGTGTATATTCTACACTTGCTGTTTAATAATTAACTAATATTTGATGTTAGCCAGAAGGCTATCAAATATGCATATCAAATGTGCAAATAAACCAAACAAAAATCTTTGTATGATCATTAATTTTTACATTAACATATTTATGTCTCAATATGTATTTTCTTTGGTCTATATTGAACCCTGAACCTAAATAGCTTTTCGAGCTACCAGATATTAATTTCTAGGGTTTAATTTTTACTCTGATTTTTAAAAAATTTTCTGTGATATATTTAGATGATTTTTAAAAGAAAATAATTCATGTCCTAGGTAGAAATGTATAATACTTAATGGCTGATTGAAACATTGCATTTACCTTGAGAATTCAGAGGAAGCTCACATAGTGTGTGTGTGTTGAGGCATGAACCCAAAGCTGCTTAAAAGGATTAATGTTGCATCTCAAACTCAGCTGCACTGGTAGGCTTCTGTCATATGAGAAGTATTAGAAATGAAATTATAAAGGAAAAGTTCTGTCCAGGTACTTACTACATACAGATGGAAAGTGTCTGAAAAATTTGTTTTACTTAAACAACACAGCTACAAAACTTATTTATCTCAGTGAGCAGAACAGTGGTTAGAGACTATTAGGATTAACTGTAGGCAGCTGCCACTTTCTTTGCAGCAAGCACATCTGCCCACAGATAGCCCAGGGAAGATGACTGTATAAATATGGCAATGACTTCATTCAAATGGCATTACACTCATCTTTCCTACAACTTTTGTAACTTTAAATGTATGGATATTCTTCTATTGATGCTTGCAGCCTTTCCCAGTTTATGAATTTTCCTACTTTGTCATAGACACATTCAACAAATATATTTTAAATATCTACATTTTGCTAAGTATTTGCATAACAAAGAATGGATCCTGACTACAAATGTCCTACTCCACATTGCCTTTTCTACCTCTGACTGCCTATTTAAGAAACATTACTTATTGTTATATTTTAAGTTAAATCTTAGCTGGTAGGCCTGATTTATTTTCTAAAGAATTCTACCTTGAAAAAGTTTACAAAACCTTTTGAACAGGTATGTGAAGAAGGTCATTAAAGGTTCAGAATAAAAGCAAACCCAATAAACAAAATGATCAAACATCAAAGATCTCTCCAAACCTCAGTTTTAGTGATTTAGGAAATCTTAAGTTATGAAGAAAGTACAAGAATTATTTTACAATCTGTCAGTCCCATCAGGGTAAATTAACATTCTTTGATTCCCCCAATGATATCAGTGGTTTGAAAGTGCAGTGTTCAGTATTTTTTGTCTTACTTCTTTGTCGTCTGATTCCATCTTAAAATGTTAAAAACAGAATTTTCTAGTCATTAACTTAGAGAGGATTGTTTCTCCCATTCTTTTATATACTTAAGTCTGTTAATGGAATAGTCTTTTAACTACAACATGACTTGGACAAATTTGTGTACAGAAATAATAAATATCTTTAGCATCATAGCGATATTAGGGTAAGCTATGATCCTGCTGAGTAGCTCTTTGAAAACCAAGCAGGAATTATCATGTATTTATTTGTTGGATTTCTGTGGCACTTTTGCACAGAGCTTGTCTAAGGGTATCAAAAGGAAATTAAAGGATAGTAGTGCTCGTAGGAAGTGAAAACACAGAGGAAAAGAAATAGCTAATGGCAAAGCCAAACCCTGGGTGGCAGCTAGTCATACCAAAAGAGGTAAAAGGAGCTGGACTACCCCGAGGGTGCCACTGTTGGCTTTTCAGAACACTGAATTATTTCTCCTTCGTCTATGTCCCTGGTGAGCAATAGAGATTTCTACTCAATACTCATAAGAATAACCACAATCAGAATCATACACCCCTAGGCAGGAAGGGATCTTAAAAATTATACGCCCAATTCTTTTAATTTACGGATTAGGCAAATTGAGCCCAGGGAGAACAAAGAAACACGTTAGAAGCAAAATCAAAGTCAGAAACCAGATTATTCATTCCTTCAATAAACATACATTAAATGCGTCACATTAAGCACTGTGCTAGACACAGAGGTTACCTTTAGTGAGCAACATGGACATGGGTTCTAACTACCAATGTCCTGTCCTACACTGTCTTGTTCCACCTCCAGTTGTCTATGAGGCTACCCAATATACTTTCCAAGATACTTTTTTGGTTGACTCGGGACCCAACCCTTTTGAGGGATAGAAATCAAGTTATTTTGTTGAGAGAAAGTTCTTTTCCAAGTGTCTGCAAGTGTGTTGACGTTCTTTGATCCATAAGTGCTCATGGGGTACTCCTCTGAGATGGGCTGGAAAATGTTTGCTTGATTGAGTCTAGTTTGTGTCACCGGAAGACAGGTTTTCCTTGCCAACACGAGCCATTTATTTTTTGTCCTCTTGTAGGATTGGCAGAGGGTTTGAACATTATCTCTCATTGGAGGAAACACTTGTCTCTTAAAATTGACTTTACCTTAGAAGTGTCTAACATGACAATCTAAACTCTAATAAGCTACCCTAACAGCCCTGATAGTCATCTCAGAGAATCTGAGTGGAATTTGGGATCCAGACACACCTGTTTGTGCCTGCAGGGCCAGATCCACGGTGGCCCTGCCTCCCCCCGTGCCTGGCAGCTCCTGTATTGGCTGATTTACCTGCGAGGCTGTATGTGGATTCTGCCTTCACGCGGCCACTGCCACCGGCACGTACTGTCAAGACAGAGGGAAGCCAAGCGAGGAGTGCGAGTGCCGGAGCCCAGCCGCCTCCGGAGTTGACTGCGGCTTCCCTTCCTCCTGACACACATGGAGTTTGGTGGCGACCGTGCTGAAGAACTGCAGACAGATACTTAGCCAACTGGATGTGTGTGAGCTGGCTACAAAGGCAGCGCCCGCCTCACCCGGACCTCCTGCTGGCAGGATGTAAATACACCTGCAGACTGGCCAAACAGGACTGCCTTTCTCCCCCAAGCCCTCCCTCCTCCCACCCTCTCCCTGCTAACCAGCATGAGAGGAACTGAGAAAGCAACAGCCTGCAAGTGACAGCTCTAGCCTGATTCCGTTCGTCTCTGAGCCGAGGTGGGAAGTTGATTGTGCAGCAGCTTCATTGTGAATTCCTTCCATTGGCATCGCTATGTTTGCCTCTATCTGGTATGCTAAGAAGCTGGGTCGCAGGTTCGTGCACAATGCCAGGAAGGCGAAATCAGAGAAGGTATGGAATGAGTGGGGTTGAAGATTACCTTTCCGATTTGCCAACTGCCTGCTCTGAGTGTTGGTCTGAGTACAGACGCAGTCTTTATTAGCTTGGGCTGAGAACTTGCCTTTGGCTGCGAATGTAGTCCATGCCACTTAGAGAGGGGTAACTCTTAGAGCCTAGCTCACTTGGGAGAGGAGCATTTAGGGTTAAGCAGGATCATTGGCTATTCAAAATATATGGTGAAACCATCAACTGATAAGAGTGTCTCCACAGAAACTTAAGACTCCTTTAAATTACATAGGATGAAAGCAATTGAGCAGCTGCAATTTTTACTTGTTCAGGGAGCTCTCTATTGAACTTGTTGCTGTACTGCATTATTTTTATAACTGTGATCTTTGGTTCTGAGGTGGGCATTATAAATACCTGAGCCTTTCTCTAGTACAGGCAGGTGTTCTAGTGTGTGTCCTAGGAACACACATTTGGGACTCTGAATAACAGTGACCAGATTCCACAGGGCTGTTTGAGATCCTTTTAAATCAACAAAGCCATCATTTCAAAAGTGTTTACAATGAGGAGGAATTATATTAATAATCAGATAGTCATGGCCATTTAGAGAATGGCTTTGCATTTCTTTTATTCAGCACGACCAGTTGTTCACAGAGAATCTCTATGCCGACTTACTTCATTAGTTGCATTTCTCTAAGAAATTAAAATGGCCTGTAAGTTCTAAGGTATATTACAGGCATGGAGAGAACAGAAGATGATGGCTTACATCTCTAATTTGTCCAGTGCATTCTGAGGCACTGACTGGCCAAACTGGCATATTTAGGGAATCAGTATTCAATTTGACAGGTATTGGGGAAACTACCAAAGGTAAGAAAATCTTGTGAAATTGAGCTTTTCCATATTACTCTGAGGATATAATCTTTAGCTCAGCCTCCTTTCTATCTTTTAAATACTTATGAGATTGACCCAGAGATGAACCATCTCTTCTGGTCTGTGGCATAGTCCTTTCTCTCACCTACAAAGATACCTTCACTTTAACTTGCTATTCAGCCCTTCAGAGTGAGAATGTTGATAAAATCAACAAGAATCCAGTAATGAGCCAAGATGTGATTGCCTGTAGTGTGAAAAGAGAAAATATTGTTGGAGTTATGACTTTAGGGTTCTAGCCTTTTAGAATGTCCAGATCAGAGCATTGTAGAATGATAACCTTGTTATTTAATGCCACTTCTGTTGGAAGAGAGGGAGGGGGTAGAATTTGTCCCTTCCTTATTTTATATATCATAGATAAAAATATTACATATCTATCATGTACTAGTACCATATATATTGAACAGTAGGATTTTTGAGTTTGTTTTGTTTTGTTTTATTTTGCTTCTCAAGTAATTTTTAAGGAAAGATACTTGTAAGTAGGTCTTTTATTGGAGCAAATGTTTTAGAATAGTGCCTTCCTCTTACAAAAATTATAGGTTATATGGATGGGAGGAGTGTTAGAGACCACAAATGGTTCTGAAAACCCATGGTACACAATGCCTTATATTACATTAGTATGCAAAGAAAAGTTGAATCTCCCAGTGCCACTTAATTCAAGCTTGGGCCCGAATGTGGGAAATAGCAGCTCTATGAAATTCAGTGTATAGAACCTAAAAGGATGTTAATCCAACAAAGTAACAAGGGATTCTGGTTCTTCAATGTGGGAAGAAGCTAGTAAGGGGGCTCTGGCATCTCCCATTCATATCTGTGGTAGATAACGCTTAGCACAAGCAAGAATAAACCAAATGTGAGGTTGAAGGTTTGAAATTCTTCATCTTACTCAGAAAGTAAGATACATTCACATCAGGAAATCAACATTACAGAACTGAAGTTTTGCTTTCTCAGTGATAAAGACCAAAGGAAAAATTAACTCTAATGCCCTTGTGCTAGCCACAAAGGATAGGAGTTAATTTTAAACGCTAGGTAATGATAACCAACATGAAAACTGCATCTTATTATTTTCATGGAATTTGTATTCACAGAGTTCCTGGAATAAATTAAAAGGTATGCCACCTTGAAAAATGTAGGCACTCAGTGAATACTTGGTGAATGGAAATAGTTTTTTTTTTTATTCTGTGTACCTAATTTTATAACATGTCTTATTTAAACCAACCATTGTAAATTAATATTTTGTTTAAGAGTTTGGGAATATACCTTAGCTAAGAAGGCAGTTAACAAATATACCACAAGCTAAATTAATTCATATAAAGTATTCCTATAACATCAAAGACTATAGTGGCAAACAGTGGGGGATGTGAAGTGCTGCTAATGATATGTTGCCATGGTTTATCATCAAATGGAGGAAGATGTATAACATAAGATTGTCATTGTGTTTTGTTTAGAAAATGACCAGTATACTTAGTTGTGAAAGAACTATGGATAGATTCAGAGCATATTTTAGCATTTGGGGGATAAATCTGTATCATGGACAATGATTTTTAGTACGCTCTGCAAATTTTGGCTTTTTTTTCTCTTTTGCAGTAGATAGTTTGTTTCCTCCTACTCTAATAAAACAACCTGCACCCGTAATAGCCCTTCCATTCTGTTTTAACATTCAGGTATGGTCCGGGAAATATTTTCCTCAAGACTGGGGTTAATTGAAAAGCTAATTGGGGATGTGCAAGCCTAAATGCCATCCTAAACACGCAGTATGCCTTATTCCTAGTTGCCCGGCCTACTGTTTTACCTCATCTAATGTCAATAGAATTCAATAGCATAGTGGAGTGTCTGTGATAATGATCACAACAATAATAATATTAATGATAGCTCCTGTTCACATCAGCTGCTTTATAATTTAATTCTCACAGCAACCCTATTAGGTAGAAATTATTATTTTTGAATCCTAGAGAGCAAAGTAGCTAGCCCAAGGATCAGTAGTGAGTTTCAGTTCTGGAATTTGAACCCAAGTCAGCCTAAGGTGTTCCAAAACTGGTTCCTTGAATCTCTAGCACTCTCTTCCATTCACTCATCATTCTCCTGGATTCCCCTAACCTGTTTTGTCTGAATAAGGTTAGCCACTCCTTCTTATCTTGTCCTTCTCTTTTATTAATATATTAGAACTCCAAAGTCATGAGGTTTATAGAATCAAAGTTAATGATCATGTAACTCAACTCCCTTATTTCAGATAAGACTATAACTAAGCTATCTTGAATAGACAATTGTCTGCCCTGTTAAAGATTTTACACTCTTTGTCCTCACTAGTTGGATAAATGTAGCAAGCTATTGTTTTGGTGTCTATTGTTCATTTTAAATAGCTTGTAATTGTCATACCGTCATAACCTAGACATTGGCATTTGTACTCATTACTTATTCCTATAGAATCCAAAGATGTCTTTCACCAAAAAGGACCTAAACACTTAGCAATTGTAGATGTGCTCTCTTTTTAAAGTGAGTCAAAGATGTTAGGTGATTCACACGACATTTTCGTAAAAAAGAAAAGTAAAAGGCTCTTTGTTATTCTTTCATTAAAAAGACAGTTCCATTCATACCAACAAATTCTGTGAATAAAATTATTTTAAAAGTGATAATATGAAATCAAGATTGCCTGGCTGGAATAGAATACCTCCATTCAAATAATTATTCCTTCCTCTTTTTTTTTTCCCCTGTGTAATTCAGAAGTTAGTATCTCACTTTTATGCCTGTTGTCACATTTCAACATAAATTGCTTAATTTAGCCAATCTCCAGATTGTATTACTCTAAAAGGCCAGCTGAGGAAGCTTTAAGATAAATTGAAAATGCAATTTCTGGTAAAATAATAATATGCAAAAGTATTAAAATGTGTAAAGTTATGAACCTTCACCCTCCCCCATCAGTAAGTTATTGCTTTTTCCATTTGTTTTTGGTTTAATTTTTAAGTTTGTTTGTTTATTTATTTTTTAAGTGTGTACCATGAAAAGTACACATATGATGCATTAGGAAAGACTAGTATCAATATTTATCATCTTATAGACACAACTGTGGATGAGCTTGGTAGTGATATATAACCTATAAGTGATGTAACCAAGCCACATATCCTCACATTAGGCCATAGTCACCTTGGAGAATTTTTTAAGAACGAACATAATAGTTTTACCTTCCTCCCCGTCTAAACCAAAAAAAAAAAATAATTCAACATAAACTATAATGAAGGATAAACTAGTAATGCATTTGCTGGAAGTATGATCAAGGAGAGAGAATTATGTCCTGGGTGATCTTGGTGTAGTGTAAAGGGCATTGAGTTTAAGGTGAGGATTTAGAGAGAGTAGATTAAATTAGTCTTGCTCTTTGCTATCCAGTCTGAAGGCAGTCATTTGGCTTCTCTGGCCTCAGTTTTCTCATCTGTCAAATAGAAGTAGTATCTATGTTTCAATATATTCCCAATGTCCTCAGGATAATGTCCAAAACCCTTAATATGGTCTACAAAGCCCATGCTGATATGGTTTCCACTTTCTTCTCTACCATCATACCTTGCCCCTCTTCCATGAGAACTCTGAATCCAGCATTCTGAACTACTTTCAAATCCCTGAATTATCAATGCTCTCTCTAGCTTCTAGGATTTTGCCTAATCTGTTCAGCTGAGTAGCTGACACAGCCTAACTGTACCCCTCATTAATTCTACTATAATCTTAGGTGACATCATTATCACTAGGAAGCTTTCCTTGGTCCTTATAAAGCCCAGGATGAGTCTTCCTTCAGTTCCCACAGCAACTTGTACATTTATTGCAATCATCTTCATTTTTTATGATCCTTGTTAGATTCTTTGAAATGAAGGACTGTCCAATTTTGTTCACCATATTTCTAGGGTCTAAAAAAATGCCTGGCACATAGTTGTCTTTCATATCCTATTTCATTGATTCTAGGTTGTCATCAATTTTAAGATGCACCATTATTTCATGTATTACTAAGGAAAAGAAAAAGATCTCCAATGGAACTACAACACTTCATTAATTGCAAGATCCATCTTGATTTTACATATGTTAAAATGTGGAAAAATCAATAAAGTATGGCATAATGCTGAAAGAAAGAATGCATTTACTTTGAGAATAAAATGAGTTAATATAAATAAAGTGCTTAAAATATTACACTTGTCATTAAATTACTTTTATCTCTTTGCAAATAACAATAATAATTTGCATAGGAAGTGTGATAGATAATCCTAAAATATATCATACATTTTCTCCTGTGCTGAACAGACTCAATGGGCATTGTGTCCTATTCTGGATTTAGGAAGGTAAATGATGGAGGGAAAATGAAAATGAACACTATAGAAGAAATGAATTAAAAGACATAATCTAACTGAGGCATTTAGATTGCAGAAGAGAAAGCTTAAGAAGCCTCCCAGACTCTTGCTATATTTTTATATGTCTAAAGAAAAACAGTGGTTAATATTTATTGAGTTTGTTCTGAGCTGAGAACTGTGCTAACACAAAGATCCAGTGAGATCATTACTATTAGTTTTTAGAGAAAAAACACATCACCAGTAGGTGGCTGGGATTAGATGCCCTGTAGAACTCTAGAGCTCAAGTTTTTAATCAGTAAACAATACTCTGTGTGTGTATACTATATATTGTAGATATATATCTGTATATATATAATATATACTGTACATAATGGTGTATATTTATAATGAATTAGATACCGAGTTTATTTTTCCCTATTAAAAATGAATTTTAAAAGATGAATTTAAAGGCAAAATCTGAAATTTAGTTTAGGCATAAGAAGAGGCATCCTGATGTTGAAGATTAGCCAGTCCTCAGTGATCTTCTTATGTCTGTTTTTGCCTCATGGTAGATTGAAGAGTAGTCTGACATGGAGAGAGGGATGAACAGATTGTCCTCTCAGGCCCCTTTCTTACAGCCTTGGGAGTCTCTGAAAGCTCCTTGGTTGTGAGCAGCAGCATGACTCAGCGCCAGTGTCTGCCTAGCTGCGGTGACAGAGAGGACAGGTGTTTGTCCGTGCTGAATGCAGCCCTGCAGTTCTCCCTGTCACCTGGAAGGTGACTCAAGCAGCAGAATGGAAGTAGCACTTGTTCTGAGGTCCCAGCACTGCTGCCCACTCTGGCATAGCGTAAAGTACAGCTGCTATTAGGTCAGGGAGGGGACACAGGGAAAGGACAGGATCAGAGAAATGGCCAGAGTGAAGGAGGGGAAGAGTAGGCTGAAGAGCAAGACAGGAGGTTCCAAAACCACTGTACAATTGTTATTAATCATGGTAATGACTACTGAGCAGTTTACTCAAGCACTATGACATGTACTTTACATGTATTATCTCATTTAATCCTCACTACAACCTCTGAGGCAATCCTGTTATTAGCTCCATTTTATAGCTGAAGAAACTGAGGTATAAGGTGTTAAGGGATTTGCCCAAGATCATGAGTGGTGAAGCCAGCATTTGGGGCCAGGTATTACTGAATCTAGAGCCTGTGACCCTACTCTCTCATACCATGTGCTCTTCTTTAAACCTTTCTTGAGTCGGTGGGCCTCTGATGTGGAGAAGGGACAAGCTGGGAGCAAGACCTGATTTCTCATTGGGGGACCTTCAGAAACCAGGTATCTATTAATAGATACTCTTGTTTCAGTTCAGTTAACAGAACTTTAATTGTGAAATGTTTTCTTCTTAATATATTAATTGGGTGTCTGGCAGATGTGGTGGGGGGAGGGGAGGGGTATATACATACATAATGAGTGTCATGCGCACTGTCTAGGGGATGGACATGCTTGAAGCTCTGATTTGGGGGGAGGGGGACAAGTGCAATATACATAACCTAAACTTTTGTACCCCCATAATATGCTGAAATAAAAAAAAAAAGGAAAGGAAAAAAATAACTTTAGAGTGATCTTTCTCTACCTGGTATCATTGAGTGATGAAGACGAAAGGAGAAATTCTTCCATTTAGCAAGATTAGTTCAACCCTGATGATCACTATTGAGATAAATTTGATAATCAGATAAGATACATGTTTTATTTGTACATGTATGTATGTGGTTTTTAGAAAAGCTATCTCACTTTATATAATGCCTTGTAGTATTCACTTACAATTTCATCTGGGGTTATATCGTCTCCTCACATTATTACATCTTTAATTAAATTATTAAAACATTATAAATTCTTTCCCATTCAGTCAGGACAGTTGGCGCCTAGTAAGCCCTAAATGAAGCCTGGTTGGATGATCCACTTGGACGGAACACTCTGAGCTGTGTTCAGCGCAGGAATTAAGACTAGATTAGGGGTCAGTAGGCCTGGGTGTTAAGTGGCTCTGCCCCACAACATGAGCCACCTAAGTCTTTTCATTTTCCTGGGCCATCTGCAAGCAGATTCCTTCTAACTCAGATATTATTTGATTCTTATTCTGATTTGCTAGAAGACTGCGGAGTCCTTAAAGGGAAGGATTTATATTCATTGGAGTTTGTATTCTCTGCACCTAGCAGAATACCTAGCACTAGCACATAAAGTAAGAAAGTTTATGTCAAATGAATATATGCAAAAGACCTGGAACTTCCTTGACCATTAGTAAGAAGAATATAGTGGATAATATGCCCACTTTCAAAGTGGGAACAAGATGAGAAACACTCAGAGGCTCTTCCTTTTTATTTGTCCCTTTTTCTTTGAAGAAAGAAAAAATGTGAGGCCTTTTATTGAATTGGGTCTGAGGCTCCAGCTCTCTTCCTTTTTCACTCTCCCTGATACTAACACTGAAATGAAATAAACAGTAGCTAGCATAATACCAGAGTTGTCTTCAACCACCACTAACGACATGTTAAACTGTAAAATTTTCCAGCTGCTTTGTCCCACATTCCAAAAGATTACAGGCTTATATTTGAGCATGAAAAATTTATTCCTTGAACTCTCTCAACCTGAAAATGCTAATTATTTAGAGAAGCCCCATTCTACCTGCTATAGATTGAATTGTGCCCCCTCCCCCAAATTCATATGTGGAAGCCCTAGTGCCCAGTATGACTGTATTTGGAGAGAGGGCATTTATCAGGTAATTAAGGTTAAATGAGGTCATAATGGTGGGGTCTCAATGTGACAGGATTGGTGGCCTTATAAGAAGGGGGAGGGGAACTCTTTCTCTCTCTCCAACATGTGAGGATACAGAGAAAAGGCAGCTGTCTGCAATCTAAGAAGAGAGAGCTCACTAGAAACAACCCTACTGGAACCTTAAACGTAGACTTTCCAGCCTCCAGAACTATGAGAAAATAAATTTCTGTTCTTTAAGCAACCTAATATATGGCATTTTGTTATGGCAGTCCAAGCAGACTAAGACACTATCTCCCACCATTAGGGCCATATATGATGTTGTCTAATGAGGAGTGGCTTTCTAGTACTCAGGCTCAGGGTGTCATCATTAGGGAGAAATATGTTGGAACCAGTTGAATGTTCCTTTTTGTCCAAAGTGTGTAAGTTCTAATAAACACACAGCTTCTGCAGGGTCAACATTACCTAATCTTCTGAAGGAGCTAGGAGAAGTTGTTGAAAATTATAATATATATGAACATCATTCTGGCCTAGAACTAACTTTCTTTTGTTTTCTAAGCTCTTTGTATAGGTTCTTTGTCAAGTCTATTGACCTCTGTCTTCACCCATTTTGGGAATCCTCTTGTTGTCACACCCATGAGCAACGTGGCAGTGAAAGACTCTAGACCTGGTTTCAAGTGTCAGTCAGCATCTTCCTAGTTGTATGACCTTGAGCAGGGTCATACAAGAAATAACTATCTCCTTGATTGTCAGTTCTTTCTGGTATTAAATGTGGTGATTACCATCCTTGCATGGGTTTTTGATTCAATTAAAACTACATGTAAAATAGCTAGCCTATTGTAAAACCCTTAATATTTCCTTCCTTCCTCCCTTCCCTCCTCCCCTCCTTCCTTCCATTCATTTTCATACTCTACCTAGTTCCAGAACAGATGCAACTCAGTTTTTAATAACTTCTTCATCAATGATATCTCTTACTCTACTATTCTTTCGGGCTTCAGAATGGCCTTGCTCTCCCATCCTGGTTTTATAGAATGAAAACATGCATATTTGTATCTCTGCTGCTGATTAGAGAGGGAAAAAAAATGACTGAGGACTCTTTCTTTAACAAGTGAAACTTGTTAGTATTCTGACTTTGAGGGAGTTCTGGGTTTTTATTTACTTTAAATAACTCTCTAGATCATCCTTAAAAATATCATCCAAGCTGCTCCCTACCTTTCCCACACCTTCCTTCTCTCAAAACATGCCACACAATTTTTAAGAGATAGTGATTCTCTGTATCTTGTGAAAGTCAGTCAAGACACATCACTTCTCATTGGAAGGGAAGTGATATGTGCTGAACGACTCAAGGTGCTCATCTCCCAGCTGGTAAATACATCACCTCACCTTTGTTGCTTTATCTCAGGTCTTGGGGAAAAAAAAGAGAAGAGTTTCATGCAATGTTACAGTGAATTTCAGAACTAGAAAGGACCTTCCTTTCACAGATGATAATAGTAACATTAATGAACGCTTTCTGAGTTTTTACTGTAGGCCAGTCACTATTCTGTGATTTTACATGTTCTAACTCAGCCAACCCTCACCATAGCCCCATGTGCTAAGTATCATTATATCTACATTTTTACAGATGAGGAACAGAAAGGTCAATTAATGTTTTCAACAATGCACAGTAAGCACATTCCAACACCAGGATTTGAACCCAGACAATCTGGGCCTGAGCCTACACCCTTAACCATGATACCACATAACTTCCCATGTCTTTCAAATGAGTAAGCTGAGTTCCCAGGGCTTGTGAGGTTTGGGAATTTGTTTGCCCAATGTCTCCCAGTGTTGATGGCCGAGTTTTGGGGTTTAGAACCCAGATAGTCCCAATTCCAGTTCATCAGCCTTCCTGGCTCCATGCACTACTGAGATCGATGCCCCTACATTTATTTCCCATGATCAAATCTCAAGGAGATTTAAGCACTACCCTTATAGTCTCTGGTAAATAGCACCTGCTAGGTTCATTTCACCAAAAGTTTTATCAGTCGTATTCATATTTTTGAACAATGATATTAATAACCTGTGATGATATTTTCAGTAAATAATTGGTTCAACTTTACCAGGACTTCAGAGCCCTGCTTCCATTTCACACACACAGACACACACACACACACACACACACACACACAAAGTTATCCAACAGGATGGCATTTGGAAAACAATTCCACACCAGTGGTTGCATTAATTGCTACTTTAGATGCTCCTGCTGTGAATTGAATGGAGCCACTTTGGATCTATTTCTTAGAAATAACCATCTTTATTACCTCTGCTCTAGGATGCACAATTCTGAGATATTTAGAGGCAAATTTCTTCACTAATCAGTTTCTCTTTTCCGGTTTCATTCCATAAGTAATCCTTTTCATTGTTATCACTGTTTTTAATGTTCACAGATTTAATTTATGAACACTATGGATGTTATAGGATGATTTCCCCTCTCTTTCTCAGCATATAACATTATGTTAACTCTCCAAGTGTAACATTTTGAATATCATGTTCAATTCAAATAAGATCCATTATTTTATTAAACTTGGGTTTTTTCTTTGTATTTTCTAGAATTTATAAGAGCTTTATAAAAATGGTTTGTGTGGTATACAAGTAAGAATTTTTTTTAGTATCAGTCATTTTATTCACTGTTTTGAAAAAAGTAGAATGAAATAGGATGAGATAGTGATTGTTGGCAGTTATGAACCATAATATGCCTTTCAGAAAACAAATTTAAATACAATTCAGATTAAGTTTTGCTTTTTATATTCCAGTATTTTACAATCACCTATCTGCTTGTCCTGGATAGCTTCAAAGTCATATTTTTTTTTCTGTTTCAAGGTTAACCCTAGACTGGCCCCAGGAAAATAAAATTCAAGTAAATGAGTTATCTGTGGCCTTTTAAGTCCACTAACAATTTAACAAATACTCATTTGCCCCTTGGTATTGAACAAAGACTTGCTTACATGCTACTAATAATAATACTGTGCTGGGATTTATAAGGGATGCAGAAATGATCAAGTTATGGTCCCTGCCCTGGTGAAGTTCAGGCATAGATTAGGAAAAAAAGAAACATACACAATGAAAGCAAACTCTTAGCAAACTTTATACTGTGTGCATAGTATTAACAATATTCTAGTCTTTCCCTTTTATTTTTTCCTCTTTACCCAAACCCTCTGTGCTTGTTTGCTGAATCTTAGCATTCTTCAGCTGTGGGATCATGGCTCAATGCAAACCACCTGGTATATTACTCATTCACAGAGCCCCACTGTCCAAGATTAAAATAAAATACACCTGGTCTGATTAAGTTCTTAGGTAGCACATGTGGCTCTCCATAGTGTAAAAACACTATCCATAGTGTAAAAACAAATACCTTAATTAAAGAAAATTTCTTATTTTTTATACTTCTATTAAAATATATGAAGTCAAAAGAGTGGACTATTTAAGAACATGATTTCTAGATCCATATTTCCTGGGTTCCAATCCCAGCACTGCCACTTACTAGTTGTGGGACTTAAAGCAATTACTTAAACTGTGTGTTTCAGTTTACTCATCTATGAAATGGAAATAATAGTACCTGTCTCATAGGGTTATTATGAAGATTGAGTAAATATTTATGATACAACAGACATTATCTAATTGCTTATAAATAAACATAATGTGACAAGTAATTTAAAAGAAAGAGATTTTGGGGGTGAGTGTAATTCTATCAAACCTCTCATATGACTGGCCAACTCTTCCATCCCATTGTCTGACTCTGTTTTCAACCTGCCTTGAACAACTTCATCATCATGTGCTCCACAACATCAACATGAATCTCTACCCTAATACAACAACTTTGAGTTTCACTGAGCTGGGTTATTGGAAGGTGAATCTGATTTGAGCAACTGATCCCACCAGAGATGCTAGGATTACTGCCATTTGATTGTTGACTCATTAACATGAAAAGCATCTACCCAAGAGTGTCTGCTCAACAGAACATCCTCTGAGGAGGTAGGGCAAGGGCCTCTAATTAGTATAATGAACTTCTGTCTTCCTAAAGCCCTAGCTCTGCTTTTGGAAAGAATCAATATCCATCATCTCTATTTGTTGCTCCGTGGTACAGATACTTCTATGTGCTTCTGTGCTTTCAGAGACTGTTCAGTGGAGATGAGAACATTCAAATAGCAGAAAATGGCTTACTTTTGCATTTATAATTAACATTATATGTTCTTGAATGTGTATTGCCTCTTTTTCCATATCATACCTACTTATAATGTATACAGTTTTATCACTGGTTGAGCAAACAGCATGTCTTTCTGAAATGAAACTTTTCTTTAAAGAAACTAGACACTAACTTTGATCAGTTATTAATACAAGAAATAATCTCAAAAATCCATAAATTTATTCATTTACTAGGTACTTCACAACATGAGGGGAAGCTGGGGTGTGATGGTGAACACGGCATTTTCGGTGCTAAACATTCAATAGTGAATGAGGAGCACAGTAAATGAGCAACTGCAACACAGCATGATGAATGGGATATGTTCGGCGACTCTATACGTTTCCCTGATTGGTTGAGTAAATAGCAAATCTCTGGGAAGCAGGCCATCTCATATGATGAAAAGATAAAGTGGGCTGTTTGGTATTTTATTTTTTAACCAATCTATTACAGTAGACACATGTAAGGCAGGACATGGATACAGTTGAATTTAAGTTGAACTATTAAATATCTTAGTGTCCTGAGACAAAGTATCATTTAGTAATCAATCCTGAATATAGTCCTTTTATTGTAATAAAATGTATAAATAGCATGATATTTACCATTTTAACCATTTTTAAGTACACAATTAGTGGCACGAAGTATATTTACAATGTTATGCAAACATCACCAGTCTTTGTTTCTAGAATTGTCATCATCCAAATGAAAACTCTGTATGCATCTTAATATTAGTCTTAATGTAAAAATTTTTAGACCTTCTCCATTTTACCTTGCTAAAAGATATGCTGATTAATTTACGATAATACTTCCATGTACTTATTACAGCTATTCCAAGAATGTTTCAGAAATACTTACATAATGCTTGAACTTCCACTATTTGATAAGATTTTATAATATCCAAAGTAATGATGTCAAGCATTTTGTTGAACGTAATGCGATTGAATTTCAATTGAGTACCTTTAGCCTTACTAAGATTACTAATTAAATATTTAGTTGTGTAGTAAATTAGCTACGCCACACAATCATTGGAAAGTAGGTACTCCATTTACTGCAACATAAATGTTTTACAAGGTATTGTAATGTAACCAGTAAATTAATAATGACAATTTAGGTTTCAGCTAATTAAATTCTTCTTTAGAATTTAGTAATTCAGCTGTCTAAAGTAAAACAAATTTTACTATGATAATAACTGTTGTGATGATTTAGCCCCACCAATCGAGGATAAAATTGGGAAAATGGAATGTGTGTAACTAGTTATAAAAAGAAAAAGTTAGAAATTTTGATTGGCAGATCTAAACCAGAATTAAATATTCATTAAGGGGAGAGACTTAATGATTAACTTCACACCCTATTCAGTCAGAACATTTTTAATGAGAATTGATACCATTGCCATAACAAATAATCACATAAAATTTAAAGAGTATCATCAATGTGCCCAGAACTGTGGTATGCTGTTGAAACAGCATAATCACACACAAAGAGCCCAGTTCATAATCACAGATTATTATGGCTGTAAGTAATTATACTAATATCAAATAATAATAGTAATTAATAATTGATCATTATAGGGCACTATATAACAAAGCCTTTTTACAGATAAAGAAATTGAGGCCTAGAACTATTTGGCTTCATGTATTCAATATTTGGCTTTATAAAGTTAGCTCAATTGTAACCTAGGTCTTTTTTTTATTTCATGTAATGGAAACTACAAGTAAGAAAGATGTGAAAACATGCCAAGGGAGATATGGCAGAATTTAGTCAGTTTATTTGGGAAAACACTGACTTGGTTGAGAAAGCATCAACTTTGGGGTCTGTAAGTCCTGCAGTTGAATCAGCTTTGCCTTTTACTAGGTAGAAAGGTTAAGTTCTCTGGGGCCTATTGTTTTTTTCATCTGTAGAGTTGATTCACTAGCGTAGCAGTGCTGTAGACAATAGGTGCTCAAAAGTCAATTTATTTATTCATTCATTAAAAGAAATAGTTATTAAAATTCATAATATATTCCTAGTATATTCTCAGTTAAGTCTATAAAAATAAAATAGATTTAATTTGCCCACTCACCCTCCCCAACTAGCTCAGGCTAGTGAGGGAGAGAGCTATGAGAGTAGACTACTGTATAGCATGAAAATTCAAATGTATTCATCAAAGTTATGCATTATAAAACTCAATGTCTTCTGGAGGCATAAAGGGAGAAGTGGAGAAGAGGGGATGGAGCCATAGGAGATCTCAGAGAAGGGATGATTCTTAGGAAAAGTCTAACAGGATAAGGAGTTTCACAGGCAAACGGGATGAGAGGGCCATTCTGAGCAGAAGAAACTGAATAAAGCACAGAATCCTCAGAGCATGGCCTTTTCGTGGAGCAGCGGGAGAATTCATCTTGGCCTGAATACAGCATATATATGGGGAAGTGGGAAGAAGTGACCTTGGAAAGTTTGGCCAGGACCAGATAATAAAAGGTTTGGTTTGTCATCTAAGTATTTTGAATTTTATTTGATGAAGGATGAAATACCAGAGTCACTAAAGGGTTTTCAGGAGAGAGAGAGAAAGAGAGAGAGATTGACATGATCACATTGAGATTTTAGGAAAACATCTGGTGGAAGAGTATGAAGAATAGTTTAGAGATGAGCAAGAGTAGAGGCAAGGAGACGTTTCAGGAGACATTGACCACATTCTCAAATTTTAGTGTGCATCAAAATCACCTGGAGGTCTTGTTAAAGCACAGATTGCTGAACTCCACCCACAGAATTTCAGATTGAGTAGGTCTGGAATGGGGAACGAGAATTTGCATTCTTAACAAGTTTCCAGGTGACCCTGTTTTGTGAACCACTGCTAGAAAGAAAGTATAAGAGGATGTCTTAAGTTGGGCTGCTGTAACAGAATGCCACAAACCGGGTGCCTTGAACAACACATATTTATTTCTCACAATTTTGGAGGCTGGGAAGTGCAAGATCAAGACATCAGCAGTTTCAGCATCTGGTAAGGGTCTGCTTCCTAATTCATACACAGCGTCTTCTGGCTGCAAGGTCGCACAGTGGAAGGGGAAGGGAGCTATCTGACGTTTCTTTGATAAGAGTACCAATTCCATTTATGAGGTCTCCACCCTTAGGATTTCAAAGGCCCCACATTCTAATACCATTGCATTGGTGATTAGATTTCAACATATGAATTTTGTGGGGACTCAAACATTCAGTCTGTAGCAGGGGCTAGCCGTAGCCTGTACAAAGCTAGTGAAATAGAAGTGGTGAATGAAATCCTATTCTAAGTCCCTCTTTGATTAAAAACACCCTCATGTTACAGTTTTGCCTGCTGAGATTTTGCTTGGTTATTTCTATGCCTTAGGCATTTGATATTGCTGGAGGGTGTTAGGCGAAATAAAGTGAACCAGCTGTTTCTACTAGGGTCAGAGTGGGTAAAAGTGACATGCCACCCTCAGTGAATGTTAATGCAGCAAACAGCCTTAGGAGTTTCTTATTCAAATTCCATTGTTTTCAATTCAGATCCAGAGAAGAGACTTGCTCAGTCACAGAGCTAGTTATCTCAGGAGGTTGGCTTCTAACGTAAGGTGCTGCTACGGAAGAGTATTGCACATTCTCTGCTTTCAGCTGTATTATAGTCAAAGGGAAGTAAATCTAGCTGCATTTAGTTGTTTCATTGTTTCAGGTTTTTTTAAAGTAAGCATATACTTTCTTAATAAGATTTAGATGATCATTTTCTTTTGTTTGGACAAGATTTTTCTCCTGTTTTTGTTTATTTGGTGCGTGTGTTTGTTTTTAAGCCAAACATGATCTTTCTCATTATCTTTAATTGGAATCAAGGTTTCTCTTTCCTGTAGCTCCATTGTTGCTCTAGTGAAATGGGCTTCATCTGCTGAGCATAGGAAAAGCTTTTAATTGGCATAATTAACTCTGGTGTGGTTACTTTGGATTTAAAAGAGGCAGTTGATTCCTCCAGAATGTGAGGGTATTGCCTAGTAGAGCCAAGCGAGCTGTGTATAATAATGAAGGTGGTTTGGGAAGAATTTTATGCTCTTAATTAGGAACGAGATGAGGTAGCCTTCTGTCGGCAGGAGGCTCAGGACATGGCCCTGAAATTGCAATGAATATAATGGGATTACCTCACGCCTGAGATGATACTCTCACAAACAGGGCCACAGGGCAGTCCCTGCAAACCTGCACAGGTGGAGGTCTTATAGTGGGATGGTTTGGAGGTATAATTTGGAGGATTCTTTTCATCTCTCTGTGTGTGTGTGTGTGTGTGTGTGTGTGTGTGTGCGCGCGCGCGCGCACAGTGGAGAAAGAAAAGATCATAATATTGTGATTCTAATGGAAGGGCTTTTGAGGGTTGTTTTGTATATGAGACAGTATGTTTGGGATGCTCTAAATGATGTCCAAAATAAATATGTTGTACTTCTGTAAGCACTTGGTGTGATTGCCTAATATTGTAGCTCATAAATGTTTACGAAGATAAAATACTATTGCATTAGTATAATTTCTCCCAGGTATAGGGATAAATATTGAGCAGATATTATTGAATGCAAAGAGTGATTTGAAAGCATATATAGAACTTTGAATGCATTTTAATTTCAAAGCAAGAGCAAGTTTGAGTTAATTAAGCACCAGGGACCTTATATGAACCATCAAATTAAGCAATATATCTCTATCTGCCTCTGTCTCTTTGACACTCTCCTCTCTTTTTTTCCTCCTCTTCTCCCTTTCTTTCTTCTTTCTTGTCTATTCACAAAATTTTGAGTACCTGTTTACAAAGCAATGTGTAAAGCTGATTGATTATAACAGGACAAATAAGACAGAACATTTACCCTCAAGGAGTTTACATCTTAATGTTACAGGAAGGCAAGTCACTACTCAACCACAAAGCAGGTTGTTTCTCCAAGTAAAACCAAGGATGTTGGATACACCAAAGAAGGGACATATACTTCCAGGCTAAAAATAGAGAACACTCTAAGGAGAATATTGAAAATGAACATAAAGACCAGGAAGGATTTTGATAGGCAGAAGAGGGTAGGACAGCATTCCAAGGTGAGAAAACAGAGACGCAAAGGGATACGAGCATTTTTGGGAAACTAAGTGTGCTTATTCTAGTTGGAGAATAGAGTGTAGAAGAGGGTACTTACTAAGAGTTGCACCTGGAAAGGAAGGGTTGGGCCAGATTGGGCAAAGCCTTGCATTCAGTGGTAAGGAGCTAGAAGCTAATGCCATGAACAGAGGGTAGACATGGTATAATTAATTCAAAAACCACTTGGAAAAGAAAATACAGTGTTATATAGGTTAAAAGCATACACTCTATCAAGGTTTCAAACTCAGACTTTTATTTATTGTTTAATTTTGAGTAAGTTATTTTCATGTCTCTGTACCCCATTTATTTCATCTATAAAAATGATACCTCCTTCATGATATTATTATAAGGAATAAATTAAATGATATATGTAAAGCCCTTGATATAGCATCTAGCTATTATTATGAGCCAGTATTATTGTTCTTATTTTTCTCCTTTCAATTGTCACTTCAGCTAAAACTTTTAAGCCCCTATGTGTTCATAGAACTAACCTATAAAATAACATTTTATTTAAGGTCTTTTGAGACTTACTATATGCTAAGATGTATGGAAAACACTGGCAACACAAAGATGAATAAGAGCCCAAAACATAAATAAAGAATTGTGCTACCGTATGGTAGTACTATAATGCCAACTCTTTATAAAGTGCTTTTGGAACATGAACACTGTAAGAGCTTATGGTAAAAGAATATATCTACATTGTCTTATGATGTAGTTATAAGAAACTTGGACCAGGAGTTTGGCTCTTAACTCAGCATCTTAATAGGCAACAAGAAATTTATATTGCATGAAAACCAAGGGTATAAATCAGAGTTAAGTGATATCCTAGGTGTATATTTGGGGAGAGGGCTGGGGAAAGAGAAAGTCCATCCCCGATGATAGAGTGTACAAGAAGACATTAAATTTTGTCAGTTTCATCTAGAAAGGCTTTCTGGAGAAACTGAGATTCTAATGCTATTTAAAAGCGTGGAAAATAATTACAGAAGTAGAACATGAAACCTAAAACATTTTACCCCCTTAATATTTTGAAATAGAAAAAAATTTTAAGTAAATAAATAAAAATATAAAAAAAAGCATGGAAAATAATACATTAGATGAAGTGCAAAAAAACTTGTCATGCCTTTGTGAATTCTGGCATTGTTTTGAAGAAGGCTGAGGAAACCAGTGAGAAATGAAGAGTCGAGGAGAAGCTGTGAGACTACATTCTAAAGCAGACCTAAAAAGCAAGGTGAGCAGAAAAGATAAGCATGGGCAGGATTGGAGTGTGTGTTTGTGGACCCCTGTAAGTGGCTTTAGACTCAGAGAAAGTAATACAGAGCCTGGATTTTCAAACTGACCCAAAAGGTAAATAAATGATTGCCTTGGTGAGGGTGGAAAGTGCTGATGATGTACGGTACACAGAAAGCTCTGATATTTGGGGGGAAGACATGGATTATAGTACGAGGGGAGAAGGGAAGGAAATTAGCGTGTATTGAACCCTTACTATGTACCAGGCATGATGCTAGATACTTTCTACGTTTTGTCTCATTTTATCTTCACATTAATTCTGTAGGGCAGATATTATTATCCACAGGTGGGAAAATTGGCTTTCATTTAAAACAACTCTTATAGATCACATAGTAAGTGTGAATTAAGAAATCCAAGCAAAGTTTTCACAATCAGAAAGTCTAAATTCAATGGTTCCAATAAACCACACCATATCTTCATCCATCCATTTATTCAGTAACTAATCATAGAGCCCTTACTGTGTGCTTCACACTGTGTCACTGTGTTTACATTCTCACTCTGCACCTACTAGCTGTCTAATCTTGGAAACCACTTTTCTGTGACTATTTTCTCAAATTTTAAGTAGGCTTTTGTGTAGCTACTCAAATCAGTGTTGATTGAATCCAAATTTATATTTCAACTATTATAAGGTTACAAGCTATTCTTTTTCATTCCCCAAGAAATCAAAAAATTCAGTACCTTGGATCATTAGTTTCTTTCAGTTATTTCTATTTATCTATAGTACCTTAATGATGATGAAGACGGTATTGATGGTAATAATGTTAATATTAATAGCAGCACCCTTTTATTGAGCACATATCCTGCATCAGACCCTGTGTTAAGGTAATGTTTACATTATCTCATTTAATCCTTAGCAAAAAAAGTGCATGAGTTAGAACTATTTCTTTATCTATGTAAGTTGTATGGAAACTCAGATTTCAGAAGCTTAAGTAACTTTGCTAAGATCATAAGGTCAATAAGTGGCAGATCAGTATCTAAAATCCTAGGTTGTCCTGCCACAAATCACATGCTCTTAATCATTAGGTGATACTGCCATCCTGTTTAACAGAATTATGCTCTTTGGGTCAGAATCGTCAGTAATTCAGGCCACCCTTGCTCCCACTTTGTCTGAATTAGTTAACTTTCACTCTAATTCATGCTTTTTCGGTTTGGTTACTGCTGTTTTGAGTGACTTGACTTAAAGTAGACAGTTCCATTCTTTTGCTTGAGTATGGGAAAAAAAAGAAAAACACTTTGTTTTGTTGCATTATCAATAGAAATTCCACAGAACACATCTACTGAAACACTTGCTCGGACAGAAAATATGAGATGCAATTTCTTCTTGGTTAAAGAAAATTTTTCTTAAGAAGCATTTAATGTTAGTCTCTCTAAAGAAAGGATATTGGTGTCATGGCTGGGACATAAAATAGAGAAGGGGCTTATATTAACCCTTATATGTTTTAGGTTCTGCACATTTAGAATTTGAGATTCAAAGCAAAAGGGAAAGAACTGGAAAGAGGCCAATGATTAGTTCTCAGAAACCCAGAATAGTAATTAAAATTGTTAGAGGAGGAAAAATAATAACAACAATAACAGCTAACATTTATTGATGGCCTATGACGTACTGCACCTTGAGCAAACCATTCAACATGTGCTTAACTCATTTGATCTTCTCAACACATTTATCATGTAGATTCTATTACCACTGCTTTATAGATGAGAAAGTGAGTTTTGGAGCAATGAAATAACCTGGAAAAGGTCACATGACCAGTGGAGCCAGAACGAAGTTCATTTCTGTTTGCCCCAAGTGTTTTGCCCACTGATTACCATCTTGACATCAGAAAAAGTGAGTCAGCCTGAAGGTCTGTAAGCAGGCCCTGTGCTTCACTGGCCTGGCCACATTAAAATCACAGATCCTAATTCTCAGGACTGTGACAATAAATGTTCATTGATAATGAAAGAACTTGGCCTTTGGAGTCTGGCAGCTTCCCTCCATCTGCATGGTCTTCAGCAAAACACTTTCCTAAGGCTTGTGTCTATAAATGGGGGAACATAATGTGGTGATTGTATAAGATGAATATAAAACTTTTGCTTAGTGCCTTGTACTTGATTAGTGCTCATAATGGTATATAAAATGCAATAATAATATGTTTTTAGTGTAATACTTGGCTTCCAGAAAGGGTGTTCAATAAATGGCATCTATAGAATTTACATCATGATTCTTATCAGCTTCTGACTCTGCAATTGAACAGGTTTACGCAATGACATCCATAGTTCTACCAAAAGAGACAGGTTATCTGTCCTTACTAATGATAATCACCTTTCCAAGATAAGCTCTGATATGTGACAATATCATAGGAAAGCTTCTTAGAATAACATCTTCATTAAACAAAAGCTGTTTGCCTTTAGGGGAATAGTAGTGCACATTGTATAATCCTCTGCTTTACGTATTGAAATTCAGCTGCCAGACTTTGCAGAAGGAATTCAGGAGGCATCTTAAAGTGGAGAATGACCTTCACATTTTCATAAAATAAATGATTAATGTGAGGACCATTAATTCCACCCATATTCTGTTCCCCAAACAGGTTTATCCATCCTGAAAAAGGCCTTTCACTTTCAAGGATAAATGACACATATTTTAATACAATTATGAACAATCATGTATGTAATTTATATTTGTTATGCATAATAAAATACATAATTAAACATCACTCCATAATTAATCAAGGCATTAAAACCTGGAAGTGGCAAGAAGCGACTTTGCAGCAGCATCCTCAGTTGAGGAGATTGCTTATAAATAGTCTCATTGGCTGGGCGTGGAGGCTCACACCTGTAATCCCTACACTTTGGGGGGTCGAGGCAGGAGGATCACTTGAGGCCAGGAGTTTGAGACCACCCTGAGCAACACAGTGAGACCACCATCTCTACAAAAAGTTTAAAAATTAGCCAGGCATGGTGGCACATGCCTGTAGTCTTAGCTACTTGAGAGGCTGAAGTGGGAAGATCACTTGAGCTCAGGAGTTCAGGGTTACAGTGAGCTATGATCATGCCACTGCACTCTAGCCTGGGTGACAGGAGACCCTGTCTCTAAAACAAATAAAAATAAAAATTTAAAAATACATAGTCTCATAATATTAGGATTGTTTTTATTCCTGTTTCAGTTTCTCCAAGTGTCATTAGATAGGTTAATCCTGATTACATATCACGTTCGGATATGTGCTTTAAAGAGAGTGATCAAAGGATGCCCACCTAACCTGTTCAGATAAAATCTAAGAAGGCAAAAGTTTATCTCAAATATAATTCTGATCCATTTCAAAATAATTAACTAGAATGGATTTTACTACAGATATCAATAAGGTTATCCAAGTTTGTGCCTCAGACAATTTGTGGATTGAAAACTTATAGTAGAAAAAATAGGGAATAAGTCATTTCTTTTATGGCTATGCAGCAATTATAAAAATATAAATTTCAGATGCTACCTGCCTATAGATCTTGTCATCGATGATAAACAAGTGGTTTGTCACAGCTCAGTGTAGTCAGGCTACACTGAATACTTTAATGATGATGATTACAGTAAAATAACAGTAAAAATCTGCCAGATACTATGCTAAGCACGTTAGATATATTCACTTGTTTAATCTTTACAATAGCCCTGTAAGGTAAATATTGTTGTATTATAGATGAGGAGACTGAGGCACTGAGCAATTAAGTGACCTGTCAGCGGTGGGGAACCTGCAGCCTTGGGGCAACACGTGGCCTTCTGCATCCTTGACTGCATTGTTCTGACCGAATCCAAATTTTATAGAACACATCCTTTATTTGTCCTACAGATTTCAAAAAGGAGGAAAAATCATAGAACACAACAGGAATTACATGCAATTGTTTTTGTCTTCTGCATATGCAAGAGATGAGTATTTTCTTGAACTGGCTGGGGTTAGCCTTTGAAGTTAGTGTTGCTATCATGATAAAGAGGACTTGCCACATAATAGATGTTCTATAACATTGAATGAAATTGAAGGTTCCCAGCAGGCTCTCAGCTAGTTTCCTCATGGAAGAGTCAGAATGTCTGAGCTGATGATTATACTGAAGGCAAAAAACCCTCTGTATTACCATATCTGTCAGGGAGAAGGATGGATAAGAGTGGAGGAAAGGTTCACTGAGCTGCCCTCATCAGGATAATCATATTCCTTATTTTCAAGTAATGCCCCATTTGATAGCTGATGTCAGCAGGTGATTGAGTGTGTTCTGAGAACCTGCAACTGAGCCCTGCAGGGAGTTTACTAAGTATGGATGCTCCTCAAAACACACAGGCAATCTGAGGACAGGTAGTTTGGAGACTTGACTGTATCTGTTTCATATTTCCTTGAATGCTTCGTGTGTCTTGCAGGTAAGAATACAGTGAGGACAGATCACATCTCTGGATCTCTTTGTTATCTATCCTTGTGCTAACACAAAACAGTTTTGCCCTCTGTATTTTAACCCTGCTGAGTTGACTGGCATTCTTCAAATACACCCTTCACTCTTAAAACTCTTCTGCCTTTACTTGTGACTCTTCTTTTCCTGGGAACATCTTAATTATTCCTTAAGACTCGAGTCAAATATTACCTTGAAACTATTAGTTCCATTTACTCTGTGCTCTCTGCTGTTCTCCTTTTATATCTATAGATTCAGATAGAGATGTGATGATTTCATCTCATGAAAGATACATGTAAGGAGATACTGGACCAGACCTGAGTGGATCCTGCATGGAAGAGTAGATCCAGGACTGAAACATCTGATAGCCAAGAAGTAGATTCAGTGGATGAGGCAGTGGCCTGTGAGCCGGCTAGGTCAGTCATTCATCGTGATTCAGTGTCAGGCATTGTGTCAGTTAGTAAAGATTGAAAGACTTATTTCTAGATTTCAAAGGGTCTACACCAGAAGAAGACATTCATACTAAGAAGCACATGATGATTCAGATAATCATAGCTGTCATTGTTACCAAGAGTAAGCAAGATGTTTTCCACTGGGTTTGCAGAGGATAACTGGAGGAATCTTAGAGGAGCATGAGTTTCAGGAAGCTGTCTTAGAGGTTTCCTGTAAGTCTCAGATGCCAGACTATGGACTCCAATCCTTAGAACAGAGACCACTAGAGTAAGCCAAGGTAAAACCTTGTTCTGGGACCTATCTTTTTGCATCCTAACTCTGCCACTTAGTAGCTGTGTGACCTCGGGCCAGTCTCTTATTCTCATCAAGCCTAGGTTATTTTATCTAAAATGGAATATTAGTTACTTCTCCAGGTTGTTCTGAGTAAATGAACATTTAACTCATTATACAGTATCTCATATGGTAAAATCTCACTTACTGCTGATATCATCATCAATCTTCATCATCATTGCCATCATCAATATAATAATAATCATTATGGGGCAGGTTTTAGCTGAGCCCAGCTATAGGGTGCTGGAGATTTGCAGATGCAGGAGCATGAATCCACACACTCTTCCATTATGGCACTCACATCTAATCTTTATGTCAGTGCTGTGAAACTTGTACTTGTCTGCCTTATTAGATTATAATTTCAGGTACATAATATCTGGCACAATCAGGGTATGTTGAACAAAAGAATGACTTAGCCAGAAAGTCTAAAAATATCCCCAAAAATCTATAGCCAGAAATAGTCTATAGTTTGTTCATTTTTATTTTCTAGGATTTATAAACTTAAGGAAATATTAAGCCACAATTTTGGCATAATAATGATATTTGAAATGTGATACTATGTACCATGTGATACTATGATACTGTGATCGCTTTGTTCAAGGCTACTAGACATGATCTTTTGTTCTCTGCATCCTTCACCAAATGAAAACATGTTTCTTTCTATGAAACTGGTGAATCCTGGTTTACCAACCATCCACCTCTTATTTGTTTCTTCCACACTAATCTAAGAGTGAATCAGACAAAAAGCATATCACAAATGTCTTCTGAATTGTCTTAAATAATAAGAGAGTCATTGTCTATTTTCTCATTATAATTAACGAAATCAGTGTACAACTAAAATGTATGTGGTCCATTGATTTCAATTTTATTTGCCATAAATATTGCTGTCCATTCTTGGTAGATTTCTAGTTCTAGTAATCACAAGTAGCAAAGCACCTGCCTACCTTGTTATTTTCTGAAAAGATAATATATGTCCGCAGCACATTTGTATTCATAAACATCAGCATATAAGGCGCTGTTGTGTCAGGAACACTGAAAATGTGATAAATATTAATTTCTAGACTGGTATTTTGTCAAGGATTTTTAGAATCAGCATTTCATGTTTTTGTTTTTGCCCTTGAAGTCTTCTAAATGACAGAAATAAAATTCTGCAGTTTTTAGCAGGGTCATGTTTCCATGTTTAGAGGTCTTCCAATATTTTACTTTTCTATTATACATGGTGAGATTCTACCCTTGATTACTAAAAACCTGTGTTTTCTGCCTCTCTCTGCATAGCTCTGGTTTTTATAGGAGTTTGGAGCAAGGGTATGTGGTTTTCATTTGATTTTTATTTTTAGAAATCAGCACTCACTGTTTTTAAAACACAAGGACATAAGAAAATGTCACTCTACACATAATGTTCTAAGAACATTAGCATGATATGCATAAGCTCTTAAAAATCCTTAAAGTTTAAGCTTATATGTTTAAAAATGAGTGTCCATATATTATCGTGAGTCATTGACAGATGTTTTCTATCTTGTGTAGAGTAAGCCACGAAGGAGGCTGTCTAAATTGACTGATGACTTTTTAGTCATAAGGCACTAGCCTCTGGCACAAGCCCCTCTTTTTGGTCTGTGGATATTTGAAAATGGAGATTAAAATGCTCATGGAGATTGTGGATTGAAGCTATCAGCTCCATGGTGTGAGATCTGAGTTTTAATCCTTGACCCCTAACTAGCTGTGTGACTTGGAGTGAGTCACTTAACTTCTCTGAGCCTCACTTTCTCCATTTTAAGATAGAAATATTAATAACAATATCTACTTCAGAGAAGTAGATACCACCACAGGAAACATGTGATGGTACTTAGCCATCAGGGCTCAGTAAAAGATGAGCTTTCCTTGCCTAGGAGGTACCAGTCCTAGCTTTCTCACTTATGTACCATATGATTTTTCTGGTCCTATTTATCTGTTCTTATAAAAGGATGGCATTATATTGAATAGCCCCTTGAGTCATTATGAGTTCTATAAAGTCACAATTCTAATCTCCACATCAAGAAAGAAGAGAGTGGAAGCTGTATGATGTTTGAATGGTGGTCTGTGCTGTTTTTGCCTCTCTGGACTTCCTGGTGAGGGGAAGAAGGAATTGTGCCACATTTACAATATGCAAATGAGTGATTTTCAGAAAATCAGAAAAAAATATGATTGCACTAAAACTAAATTCAACATGTTTATGTGGAATGATTCAGAACGCAATCTGGGGACGCGGTGATAGTGCTGTAACTGATAAGGTGGTAGAAAGAGACTTTGATTGGGATTCTTTACTCCTTTCTCACTAAGCGCTGATATCAAAGTGATCAGTTTACATGAGCCTTATTGTCTTTGTCTTTAAAATGGAACAAAGATTTCTAACAACTAAAGATTAAACGTGGTACATGTAGAAAGTAGAATATGTAATACATGCAACATGCTGTATGTACTTAAGGAATGTTAATTTTATTTTTTGTCATTCTATTCATTTCTCCATGACTGGCCCTGCCAACAGTACACCCTACTTGATAAAAAAGGCTTCAACGAAAGAGCCAAACAATGGAATCCCACTATTATCATTGATCAGGCTGGAGTTGTGTTGGTAGGGAGATCCTGTGGATGAGAGAAACCACTGGCATAAAGGGCCCTTCTAAGTCCTGCAGTGAATGTGATTCCTCTTGATTGCCAAATCGCTGGTCTGTTAATAGTGCACTCTGGTTAGGACTCTGGTTTGCAGATCAAATAGAGAAGCACCCAGGGCAGAATCTTAGTGATATAAATGAGAAAGGCTTTTTTAAAGAAGTGCAGGAAATTCAATATTAAGTTGCTAGAACATAACGTGCAAGGAAAGGAATAGCAGAAGATGAGACTTGAGCAGTATACAGGGGACAGATCACTGAAGACCTTTGTAAATGGTGAGTCATCAGAGGATTTTAAACTCCAGAATGACGTGATCAGATTAGCAGCAAGATCATGCTGTCAGCAGTGTGGAGAATGAATTGAAGGAAGGTGAGACTGTAGACTCAAGACGAGCCAGGACCTCACTGCAGACATCCACTGAGGAATGACAGGACCCTGAACTAAGGCCACAGCACAAGGAAAATGCTGCTTTATAAAATATTTTAGGTATTGAAATGGAAAGACTTGGTGACTGCCTGGATATAGATGGTAAAAGAGAAGTGACATCCAGGGTGACTCTCAGGATTTCAGCTTGGCTGATTAGATCAGCTCTACCTCTGAGATCCCAGATGCCCTTGCTTCCACGAAGCCCTTTCTAGTCCAGCTTAGTAGGAAGAAGTCACTTCTTCTGCAACAATTTTATTTCATTCTTATTTATATCATACTTATTGTGTGCCTTGAATTATAATTATTTCTGTGCATGGTTATCTCCCCCAAGCAATTTTAAGCTTATCAAATTGAAGACCTTGTTTCATGCATCCTCAAATCCCCAGTAAGGGCTGGTTAACTGTCTTAAGTGATATGTGCCAGTTGTCATTTCACTAGACAGACATATTGGTCATATGTTCCATTTCTTCATCTAGGCCACAGATTAAAATTTTTTTTAAAGACAGTGGTCTCACATACAATTTCTACCCCATTAGTTGATCCAGTAATAATTATTTTCTGGTTTCTTTCTCTCTCTTATCTGGTTGGTTTCTCTGAATCCCTAGATCATCTTTTATTTTTTATTTATTTATTTATTTATTTTGAGACCGTCTCACTCTGTTGCCCGGGCTAGAGTGCCGTGGCGTCAGCCTAGCTCACAGTAACCTCAAACTCCTGGGCTGGAGCAATCTTCCTGCCTCAGCCTCCCAAGTAGCTGGGACGATAGCCATGTGCCACCATGCCTGGCTAATTTTTTCTATATATATATCTTTATCTGTCCATATAATTTCTTTCTATTTTTAGTAGAGATGGGATCTCTGCTCTTGCTCAGGCTGGTCTCGAACTCCTGAGCTCAAACAATCCGCCGGCCTCGGCCTCCCAGAGTGCTAGGATTACAGGCGTGAGCCACTGCGCCCGGCCCCTAGATCATCTTTTCCAAGTTTGGCACCCTGAAGAGAAATTTAAAAACGGTATTCTATTTGAGATAAATTAAAGCTATTGTCTCCTCTTGATTTTTCACATACGTCTCTGTCCTTGAGGGAAGTTAGATCGATCTAGTAGGATCTGTCTAGCTTGAAAAGATGCTGGCTATAGGTTAGTATCCTCATTTTCTCAAGGTGACACAAGTGATTCTGTGATTTTTGTTTACAGTACTGTCTGATATATGAAAAGCATATACACAACAATGAGATTATAGTGAAAGGACAGTTTTTGACTATGACACACGAATCCTGGGCTCTAGATGTCATTCTGCCACAGGCTTTCTGTGAAGCCTTGGAAAAATTGTCTTTTGAGCTTCATTGTCCTCATCTGTAAAATGAGAGTGTTAGACTAGTGCTTCAAATAAAGATGCCCAGTATCTAAACGTTGTTAGATATGTTAAAGTGAATTGGTATCCTTAAGACCCACTTTCTCTATTAAAGAGTGCCAAGTCCAATCAGAGCAGGGCAGGAGGCAAGGCAAACCTGAGTGTGCCCTGGATCTAAAAGTAGAATGAAATAGCAACAACAACAACAACATAACCAGATCTAGGTCCAGAGGTGTTAGGGAAGCAGGCCAGGTGAACAGGTGAAGAATGAAATCCAAAGGGTGTGACCTTGGAGAGCAGGTGGTCACCAAACAGTCAGATGGTGTGGGGGATGGGAGGGATGGTGGCCACAGCAGGCAGTCAGTAAAAGACAAAGAAATAACCCAAGAGCATGTAATGCTCAGAAGTCAGAAACATAGAAGTCTGTCAGGGATTAGCAGGGCCCTGGCCACCTGCCTAGGTTCATGGGCAGGGCAAAGATTAAAAAAGGAAAAATGGGAGGGGTGGGGGAAACAAGAGCAAGATAGCATTCCAGGTTTGGAGAGCCTGACATATTAGGCAGGTCTCCAAGAGAGAGATTCAGGCAGAGAGGAGCAAGACAGAAGGCGAGTTCTAGGAACTGGGGCACCAGGTGGAGGCTGAGTTGCAGAAGCCCAGTTATGAGAATCAGGACAAAAGGTCAGAGCTTGACTAATAGAAGGTAGGTTAATGCTGAGACCTCAAGTTTTAGAATTTGTGCTACTTTAAGGTCTCTTGTAATCCATAGGTTTTAGGAAGCAGTGACTTCTATCCCTTAGCTGCCCGTCTTCAACAACTGATTGTCCTCCTTCCCTCTCTTACCAGCTCCTCTCTCCTCATTCTGTCTCTCCTTGTCAGTTTCATTGAGAATTTAGCAAGTTCAAAATATGAATGAATAAGGAATGTTCTCTGGAAGGATAGCAAGGAACAGGGAAATGGATAATCACAATATAATGTGATAGATACAGCAGAGCAGTATATGCAAAGTACAGAGAGCATGGAGGAGTAAGGAAGCAATTCCCTCCAGAGGAAATGAGGGCGGCAGCCCAGGAGGAAACGGTCTTCGAATAGAGCCATAAGGGCAGGTAGACAGGTAAGGCAAGAGCAGACCAGGCAGAGAAAGCTGTGTTTATGTGTAGGTATGGAGTTAACCAAGGAATGGGTATATTCAGGGAAAAAGGGGTTATGCGTGGTGACAACTAGGGCAGTGGGGGGAGTTGTCAGAGATCAATGAGTGAAATAATTCAGGGACTTTCAGAATGCAGGTGGCACTACAGTTAATACTAAGGAAGATGATATTCTTGGCAAAAAAGAGGGGATGATGGGATTATGAAGTATGAAGTGAGTGATAAGGCTGGGTGCGGTGGCTCATGCCTATTATCCTAGCACTCTGGGAGGCTGAGGAGGGAGGATTGCTTGAGGTAAGGATTTTGAGACCAGACTGAGCAAGAGCGAGACCCTGTCTCTACTAAAAAAAATAGAAAAAATAGTACCAGCTACTCAGGAGGCGAGGCAGGAAGATTACTTGAGCTCAGGAGTTTGAAGTTTCTGTGAACTAGGCTGATGCCACAGCATTCTAGCCAGGGTGACAGAGCAAGACTCTTGTCTCAAAAAAAAAAAAAAAAAAGAGGGTGATAACAGGGAGACCAAGAAGGGAGCCATTACTCATTACTTGTAGTCCTAGCAAGAGATAACAGGGTTGGAACCAAGGGGCAAAGCAAAAGCAGTCAGTCAGATTTACGGGAAAGAAGCAAGGAATCCACAAATACACAATGGAACCAAGTCATAAGCAACTATCAGGAGTCAAGGGCAAACAAGGAACTGAGTCTTTCCTTTATGTAACCCTCTTATGAGGCTTTCCCTGTCAACTTGTTTAATAACACTCTCACCACATTCCTAGTCCCCTTCCTTGGCTTATTTTTTTCCTTAGTACTTTCTAGTATCTATCATACTGTATTTTATTTATCTTGTTTATTATCTGTCTCCTTCCACCAGAATGTAGCTCTCTGAGAGCAAAGATTTTGTCTTTTAAGATCACCATTTTATTGTTTTATTCCTTGCACTTAGAACATTTCCTGGCATACAGTAGACAGTAAATACAGAATGTATGAAATCGAAGCATCAGCAGTTATGGACCAAAACTTACAGCAAGGCAAGGCTTACAGTCATAAAATATTCTATATGGAAGGGATCCTAGAGACCAGACTGTTCCCTTCATTTTACAGAAGACAGAAGTGATTTGCCCAAGGTTACACACACAGCATGTCAGGCAGAGCTAATAGGAAGTGAAGGGTTTGTGAATGTATTGGGCTTGGTCTCTCAGGGGCTGATTGGCATGAAGGAAAGAAAATAAAAATGAAGATACTATGCTGGCTGTGGAAAGGACACTGAAGTCAGTCCTTATATTATTAAACTAAAACTTACCAACTTAAAACTGAATAATTTGATTTTCTTTTATAACTGAAATATGCTGAAATAATTTCTTCTTTCTTCCTCCAAAGACTATTCTCATCCATTTTGTCCTTTGGCTGTTCCAATTTGTGAATTAGTCTCCCTCCCCATGGTTGTTATAGGAATAAGGGGAATATTCATTTCCTTTGAACTTGGGCATCATATATTAATGTTATCCCTTTTCCATAATATATTTAATAAGTGTTTCTGTTTCCTTCCTTCTTTTGTCTCTCCATAAACATTATCAGTGAATAAACACCAAGCCATTGGTCTATAAAGGTGAATGACATTGGGTTATTATTCATGTCTAGAAATGCTGAAATATCCTAAATAGTATGAGGATCTGGAAATTATATGAAAACTTACATTACCACCTTATGTTTATCAGTCTATTTCTGCATATTTCCTCAGGCCCAACTTGCACATATTAATATTTCCTTATCACCTATTAACTCTAGAGGGATGGGTTGTTGGGTGTACAAAAATCAGGGAGTTTATAATCTGGTGAAAAATATAAGAAATAAGGCAAACACAAAACTTTCAATCATTCAATAAATATGTCTAATTTGTATTCTACTTACATTTAAGTCACTAAGCACATGATTACCCAGCAGGTACTATTTAGACACTGTGTTAGGCAATATGGATCCCATAGGAAATAAGATATGCATATACCCTGCCTTTATAGAGATTACATACTAGTTGAGGAAGCAAATATTAAATGACTGTAGTATGTGCTACAATGAAAAAGTGTGTAGGGGTGCTAACTTTTTCTAGGAAATAAAGGAAGCGTGTTCAAAGAGATGATATTTGAGTTGAGCTCTGGAGGCTGAATAGAAATGAACTGGGTAAGGAAAGGTGGAGATGGGGAGGAGTCCAGGCAAAGGAAACGGCATGTATGGAAAACCCTGAGACAAGAAGGGCATGTCCTATTAAAAGATGAAAAGAAGGACAGAATGGATGGGAACAGCAAGGGAAAAGTGAAACTGGAGCGTGTACGAAGATCCTATCTTGCAGGGTGTTACCACGTCAAGGATTTTGCTCTTCTTGCCCAGAGTAATGGGAAGTGAATAAAGGTTATAAACACAAGAAAGTAATGCTACAATTTGAAATTTGGAGACTGAATTGGATTGTGGAAAAAGTAGATAGAGTGAAAAAAAAAATAAGGATAAGACCGATGTAGAAATATTACATAAAAATTCAGAAGAAGAAGATGATTATCTCCTGTTGAGAATGTTGAAGAAATATTCATGGAAGAGGTGACTTTGCATCTGGCTTTGAAAAAGGAGTGGGATTTGTGCATGCGGGAATGAGAACTGTGAGTTATCAGAATTATTTTCAACAGAAGGACAACATGTAGGAGGTCAGGGAGGTCTGAAAATATAGGTGATGTATGGGGAACCACAAGTCAATAATTTTGGCTGAAGCATGGGACAGACACCTGAATTATATGAGTGGGAAACAGATTGAAAAGTAGAAGTATTGGCCGGGCGCGGTGGCTCACGCCTGTAATCCTAGCTCTGGGAGGCCGAGGCGGGCGGATCGCTCGAGATCAGGAGTTCGAGACCAGCCTGAGCAAGAGTGAGACCCCGTCTCTACTAAAAATAGAAAGAAATTATCTGGCCAACTAAAAATATATATACAAAAAAATTAGCCGGGCATGGTGGCTCATGCCTGTAGTCCCAGCTACTCGGGAGGCTGAGGCAGTAGGATCGCTTAAGCCCAGGAGTCTGAGGTTGCTGTGAGCTAGGCTGATGCCACGGCACTCACTCTAGCCGGGGCAACAAAGTGAGACTCTGTCTCAAAAAAAAAAAAAAAAAAAGTAGAAGTAAAGGTGGAAGTGTTTGGGTATTGCACTATTTGAACTTTACTTTTTAAGCAAACAGGAATCATTGAAGGATTTTGAGCCCACAAGTACATTTTCATAGCTGTTTTTAGAGATTAATCAGTTAGCAAAATATAATAGGGGTTGGAAAGAAAAGAGAATGAGAACAGTTGGGAGTCTAGCACAAAAGATTTGGCTGGAGCCAACCAAGGCTTGAATCAGGGTGGCAGCAGTGGGAATGGAAAGGATACAGAAAATATTATGGAGGTAAAATGAACAATAACAAGCAATTGATTTGCTGTCAAGGAACATAGGAGAGGTTTAAAGACTTCATAGCATTGTCAATTCTTCATTTTATTTGGTCATTGGTACAAATCTTTGAGGCAGGCTATAAATTTGATGCCCTGGAATGCAAACTGATAACCACATGATGTCTTGCCTGCATGCCATGAATAGCTGTGTCACTACTGTAGCAGTTTTTGGGTGACTCCCAAATGGACTGTTTTAAATGTTAACCTACTAACAATTATCTCCATGTCCTATTAGCAATCAACTGAACCATCTGTTCCTACCGATAGAGGATATCTTCCAGAAAATGAACTCAAGAATGGCGAAATATGAGATATAAAAAAAAAAAAACCAGACTGAGAGCATTGCTTTATAGCACTACATACTCAAGCAAAAAAAAAAAAAAAAAGATAATTGGGCTGGGTAGAGGGGAATCCCTCCTTTTCTGTTACATAAAGCTTATGCTATGATATATAAGGGCTATAATCTAGAAATGCTGAAATATCCTAAATAGTATGAGGATCTGGAAATTATATGAAAACTTACATTACCACCTTATGTTTATCAGTCTATTTCTGCATATTTCCTCAGGACCCACTTGCACATATTAATATTTCCTTATCACCTATTAACTCTAGAGGGATGGGTTGTTGGGTGTAAAAAAATCAGGGAGTTTATAATCTGGTGAAAAATATAAGAAATAAGGCAAACACAAAACTTTCAATCATTCAATAAATGATTGATTTATTGAACTCATAGAACTCATGAGTTCTATGAATTAATTTTGAATTACCAACCCTCTCCTTTTTTGAGGGGGGGGAACGAAAGACTAATCAGGAAATGATTTGGATAGGAAGGCGATGCTGGTAGTGGAAAAAGCCCTGGATTTGCAATAAAAAGAGCAAAATTTGAATTTATCTCTGTTATTTATTAGTAATATAATCTATGTTGCCACGTAGTATCTCCTAGCCTTAAATTTGCCATCTGTGAAATGAAGATGTTAGTACCGGCCTTGCCTAAGTCACAGAGTTGTGAAGATTGAGTGAGCTGATGTATGTGAGAGTAATGCCCAAATACTAGCATCAGACCTAAAGAGGTACATGGGTATAAAAATCTAAACTGTCATTGAACCAGATTTGTGAACCTGTGAATATGTTGTTGAGCAATAGGTGAAGGCTATCGTCATATTAGATAATAAAGATTGATTAAAAAAAACTTGATCACAAATTTGTAAATTATTCATTAGAATTACAAAATAATTGGTCATGGTATGTGTTATGTCAGAAAAAAGGGTGTTCCATCTACATAGTGCAGAGCAATGGTTTTTAAAGTGTGGTCCCTGGACCAGTGACATCAGTAATACCTGGGAACTTGTAAAGATGCAAATAATCAGGCTTCACCCTAGACTTGCACCAAATCAGAAACCCTGAGGGTAGCACCCAGTGTTTTGTGATTTAAAAGTCCCTCTAGGTAATTCTGATACTTATTAAAGTTTGAGAACCACCAATACAGAAGAAAGAACCTGGGATCTGTAGTCAAACCTGGAGAAAAATTCTAACTCTGACCCTTATTCATGCAGTGACCTTGAACTTGTTCTTTAACAATAACTGCCTCCACTGTGGTGAAGGATTGAGAGGGATAAAATAGATACATTTTATCCCTCTTAAAATACTAGCCTAGACTAATATGATGCCTGCTAATTCTTCTATGTTAAGTTTTTCTTTCTTTTTTTCTATTCTTCCCCTTATTTTCAAAATTTCTTTTGATGGAAATAAGTTCCAAGGAATTTAGTTTTGATTAAGCCATTGGACCACAGAGATGAATGGCTTCTCTGAAAACTCCAATATAATAGGAAAAAAACAAGGCTCAAGTTTTATTTTTGACATTAAAAACCTAATTTTCAAAATGTATAGGTTAGTACAATAGGAAAGTACAATTTGTTATTGAAATTCTTATTAGTGTCTATACTTTATGAAAGTTCGTCTGCTTCAAACATGCCAAACATGCAAATGAAAGATAGCTGATATGAAGATGATTTAGTTCTCTTCAAAAGTGTATCTGTAGCTAGAGAGAGTAGCAAGGTTATTTGGGGTCAGCACCCCAAGTAACCCTGATGCTAAGCACAAAGACTGAGACAAAGACCAGGGCTGGGTCCAGTGTACTTTTTTCTTCTGCCAGAAATGAGCTCTATAGATACTTCTGTTCAGTACTAAAATATTAAGTACACTAAAGAAATCTTCAATGAAGCTGCCTTGACAATGGGGCCGAAGGAGATTCATTTATTCAACAGCTATTTTTAGAATACCTACCATGTGTTAGGCACTCTGCTATGCACTGGGTGAACAGAGATAAGCAAAACAGAAATAGTCCTTGTTCTCATTGAAGAAACAGGCCAGGGGGAAGAAGGACATTAAACAAATGATCACAAAAATAAGTATATAATGATAAGTTGTGATAGCACCATGAAGGAAAAAGTACAGGGTATTTTGAAGGCATGTGGTAGGAGAAACTGTAAGGCTCTGCCCTTGAAGAACTTAGGGTTTTCTTTAATATGCTATCCATCTTCTATGCCAGAAGCTGGTCTGTGTAGCTCTTTGTAGAGTTTTACCTTCTAAATAACTTTTTTGCTGTCTGACTTTAGGAAAGTTATTAGGTCATTAAATATGAAATGTCCAATTTCAAATCAAAAGTTTATTTTATCTCAAACAAGAAGCAGTACACTTAATCAAAGTATGTGCCCAAACTGTCAACACAGTTTTGCCATCTTATTGATAGCTTGCTTATGACAGCAGTGAAGAAGCCTGGAGAGCGAGTGGTAATGAAGTGGTGAAAGATGTTTTCCACAGCTTGTTGAGAATTGAATATTTTTTCTTGCAAGAATTGCTCCAAAGCCTGGAAGTAGTGGTAGTCAGTTGGTGGAAGGTCTGGTGAATACAATGGATGACAGAGAGTTTTCCAGTCCATCTTCTGTAGTTTGAGCAGCATTTTTTTTTTTTTTGCAACATGTGGTGTTGCAAGAGGATTGGCCTGTCTCTTTTGACCAATCTCAGCTGCTTAATCGCAAGCATCCTCATCATTTTATCCAACTGGTTGCAGTAGACATCTGCTGCAATTGGTTGGCCAAGTTTCATGAAGCTGTAGTGGATAATACCAGCACTGGATCACCAGACACCATTAGCTTTTTTTTGATGAATATTTGGTTTTGGACTATGTTTCAGCACTTCTTCTTTATCCAGCCACTGTACCAAATGCTTGTGATTGTCAAAAAAATCCATTTTTCATCACACATAACAATATGGTGTAGAAATGGTTCACCTCTATGTTGTGACAGCAAAGAAAGGCAAGCTTTGAGATGATTTCTCTTCTGATGCTCATTTAATTCATGAGGTACCCATCCATCCAGATTCTTTTTCTTGTGCATTTGTTTCAAATGATCTACTATTGTTGGAATAGTAATGTCAAACCTTGCTGCTAATTCAGCTGCAGGTTGAGATGGATTCACTTCCACTACAACTTTCAGCTCATCGTTATCCACCTTGGTCTCAGGTCACCCACGTTACTTATTTTCAAGGTTTTAATCACCGGAACAGAAATTCTCAAACCACTGACGTACTATGCTTCCATCAGCTACATCCTTCCCAAATACTCGTTGATATTTCCATCTGTCTGTGCTGCATTGGTTCCATGACAGAACTCATATTTAAAAATAACACGAATTTTTGACTTATCCATAGTTTTGCAAAAATTGCTCTAAAAAAAATTTGAAAGGTAATCACAAGCCAAAACATGCACTTGAAAGAATGAGGATGTGTCTTCACAATAAAAAACAAAAACAAAAAAGAAGTGTCAAAGTGAAATGTCAGAGATATAAACTGTCAAACTTAGTACTTAAGGAAATCAGACATTCCATACTTAATGATCTAATATTTAATCTCTCCAGGGTTCTGTTTTCTCAACCATAAAATGAAACAGAAATATATTAACTTGGTAGGGTTATTATGAGGATTGGACTAAATGAAGGAATCAGCCATGGCCTGGTACATGTTAAGTGCTTAATGAATATTAACCATGTTAGCCATGTTGGAGGAGGAGGAGGGTTATTATGGTGATGATGATGATGTTATTGTAGTAGATGGGAGAGGGACAAAGTAATTCAAAATTTTATACTCTGGAAACTCAGACTAATATTTGTTACTTAGAAAAAGATATATACACAGAACTACAAATATTAGAAAAAAATTCCTTAAACATAAAACAGTGCCTAAAATCTGCTGTATAATCTATTTTTTGACCATCTGCTGACGGAATTCAAGAATTTTAATGAGAGAGTGAGTTATCATTTGAGAAGAGGAAGCTTAGTTTCAAATTCTGATCCATATTTTTGGTAATAAAGCAATAGTGATAGTCAAGCTTCTAGATAAATACCAATCAGGAATTTGGTGAGGGGAACTCTCCTGTTAGAGTGGACACAGAAGCCTAAGAAGACACGTCAGAGAGACAGACTAACACTGAAGCCCTGAGACAAACAGGATAACAGTAAAGCAAAAAGAGGACCAGGCTTGAGTCAGCAGTCTTTACTTCCAGTCTTGGCTTTCCCTCTCCAATCAACTATGTGGTCTAGTTAATCTTAACAAGTCTGTTTTCATAAAACAGAAATGACACCTAACATCTTTAGCCAATAAATTTCATGTTTCCTTTATGAAATGCAACTACTTCAGGTAGACTTAATATCTCACAGATGATGAGTATTAAATGAGATTATATATCTCCTTTTGAAATTATAAAGCAGTAGACAAACGTAAAATTATTGATCATCATAATTTGGGCCTTATCTTTTTATATTTAAATCTCCTACCTTCCCAAACCATTTCTAAGCTTCTTGAGTGTAGAAACGATGCCATATTTGTTTTAGTTTCCCCCAAGTAGGTGAACATAGCAGGATTTTCAAGCATGTATTGACTGAGAGGTAGAGGATCTATCACTGTTAAAAAAAAAAAAAAATCAGACTTCCTTGGAGAGGCAAGGAACACAATATTTCTAGCAGTTGATACAGTGAGAAAAAAGGGTCAGTAGCTTCAGGAGACTATGCATATAGCCAAAGGTGGCGGGCCAGATCTGTTCAGCAAAGGTTTCAGGTTTATCAATGAGGCCAGATTTAAGCACAAGCAAGCTCCTTGAACTTTTGCAAAACCACAAAAGAAAAAAATAGTCACTCTTCACTGACTTTTATTCATTGAACAAATTTTATTGGTATCAAAATGTCATCAAGGCTCCTGTCATCTAGGAGCCTACCATCTGATTAAGGGGGAGAGAAATAAGCGCATGTAGCACAATTTGAGACACTCTAAAGTGAAAATACCTAAAAAGGGCTATGAGATTAAAAAGGAGTCCCCTGAGGGGGCCAGAGAAGGCTTCTTGGGGTCAGTGTGTATGGGGGAGGGGGGAGGACAGGGAAAACGAGTATAGAAGGGGCACCAGCAGGGCAGTGGAGAGGATGAGGAAAGGCATTCCAGGCATTTGCAGTCCCTATTTTTATGTGATGATCGTCCGAAGAAGGCTGTGGTTCTTGTTTGGGCTAAGAGAGGTGTGTATCTCATGAGAAACACAATTAAGATCCCAATTAATTAATTTGTTAGTGATTCCTCCATTTTTATGCACACCAACCCTAATTTATTCTTTATAATATGTATATATTAAAAGGTGAATATGTGAAGCTGTAACTGAGAAAGTGTAACAGAGTTCTGAAAATGAATTCACTGTAGAAATCTAAATAAAAATCAGCTCTTTACTTCTTTACTAAGAGTGTTTGAGTCAGCAGTAATTCTGGGTATAGAAGACATACTGTGGTTCATAAATTGGGCTGACCCAGAATATTGCAGCTGATATTAAAGCACAGATCATATGGACTCGTATTTTGCACAATAAGAACTGTATAAACCTGTTACTAACTCTGTTCTTCACTGGAGTGTGAATGGTGTGTCTGGGTTATTTTGTTTGATTTACCTTTGCTGTCAACCTATAATATCTGGGAACATCAACCACATGACTGTAGTGTTTAACACATCCTTAAACTGAAGATATGAAAATAGGTTTTAATCAACAAAGAAATATATATTGTAAATTCTATATTAAGGCTTAGAGAGTCTTTAAAAAAATCCTCATTCTTATAGGGTGCCTAGTTTGAGGGCTGCAAGTGGGTGAACAGTAGTGCTTTCTGGCTTACTGGTCATCATTAATCCTAATTATTATTTCCAAAACCCTCGATGTCAGCGTGAGTTCTACTCTGTTTTATTATAGTACTACTAATATCTGTCTTCTCTTTCTCTTGTTCCTTGACATTTTTCCTCTTTGGTTTTCTCCTTGTTCTTCTAGTACCTTTCTGATTCTGTCTTTTAAAAAAAGACACTCTCTTTTTTAAAAGCTTTCAAGCATAACATTTGGCTAGCACTCCCTCTATAGGTGATGTGATGAATCCACTACAATTACCCTGTCATAGTTATATTTCTTTCAATTCTTGTTATATGTTGCCAAAGCTATGTATGTCATCTGGTTAAAAGAACTGTAGCAAAAGTACAAAGAAACCTTTCAAATATGAACTGTTTTAAGTAACAGTATCACTTAGATTCCCACAGTCTACTTTTCCTAGATAGCATTCATTGTTATAAAAATAAAGTATTGTGAAGAAAGAATTCACACATAATTGATTTTTGCATCAAAGCAAATTATAGTTCATTTGTCCCTGATGAAAACAGAGCCATTGTTAATTTCCATGGACTAACAAAAACATTTTCTCCTAAACTAGACTAGTAGTTATTATGACCTGTAAAATCCAGGAATAAGCCTAAGTCCTTAAAAGTGAGAAGAAATTGAAAATGTCAGCATGACATTAATGGCTTTATCAAATACTCTTTCTCATGGCTAAAAGGTAGTATATGAGGCAGTGCAGGCTAACTATGGTAACAAACAACAAACGTCAGTGACAATACCATAAAAACCTATAGTCTTCGGTGTCCACTGAGTTGATGATAGGAATGTGGACCACATAGTCATACAGAAACCTCTGCTTCTCCCATTTTGTCATGGTCACTTTCATCACCTGACTTCTAGGATTGACAAAAAATAGAGTGAGGGCTTGGAGAATTGTACAATTGCTTTCACAAGGAGTCCTGGACACGGCTCACAGCATCTCTGCTCGCATTCCATTGGCAGAATACAATTAACGGTGCCAACCTAACTGCAGGCAAGGCTGGGAAAAGTCATCATCTTGCAGGTCCAGAAAAACAATGAAACAATTTGGTGACATAGCATTTTAAATCATAAAATGAAGTGCTTATTTTATTAGTCAATGTAATTCCCGTACCCTTTTCCTGTTTAAAAAAAAAAATTAGCAATCTCCTCCAAAGAACTTTCAATAAAGAAAGGCAGTGGATATGATAATTGAAAGCAAAGACTTTGGAGTCGTATCAATTGTAATTCAAATTCCCCTTTATTCTTGCTAGCATTTTGCCCTCTTTTGGGTATTTTCTTTTATTTTTAAATTTCTTCACTCATTAGTTGGAAATCAAGCTACTTAACAAGAAGGATGTTGTGTTGTTAGAATGAGGTAATGTATGCAGCATAGGAAGTATTCAGTAAATGATAACTTATTATTCTTATGAATAAATATAGTGTAAAGAATATTAATACAGGTTATATTTACAATTAAACCTCTTCTAGTTCCTTAAATTTAGAACCTTTAATTTCATTTAAACCACACTTTGGCTCCCAAACCCTTAAGCTATTCTCAGAAAAGGTATTTTGCAGTCACAAGATACAAGAGTTGCATGAGGAGAGGAACATCTCTGGTTGTAGTAATTCAACAGAATTTTACAGATTTTTCATTTTGTGGGGATGGGGGTTGATAGCTGCCCAGTCCACTGGAATGCAGTGCCTTTTTTCCCAGTGACATTAAGGATGACTCACAAGAAAGCTTGTTTTCGCCAACTCTTTCATCTCATCTGTACCAGGGAGGAGGCCTAGTTGTACCTCTTAAGCAGAAAGGCTTACTGAGGTTTTTTTCTTTCTCTAATTTCTGTGAAGTGTGCTTTCTCCTCGATATGTGGACATAAATCACAGACATTTGCAAAACATGTAAAATATTGACTCTTGGGCTTAAGCGAATTTATCACAATTAAGTAGAAGAGTTCTCAGTCAGTACCCATTCAGAAAAGCAATTGTGCTGTCTGGTACAGAATGTTTCTTTCCTTGTGGTTTAAAAAAAAAAAAAGAGTACAATACCACCATTTATTTATTTGTTTTAAAGCATCTTTTACGAAAACTTTCTCTGAAGAGAAATGATTAAGGAAATTTGCTGCTAATGTTTCTAATTTATACAATGAAAACCAACTACAAAGCTATTTAGCCCATGTAAACCTAGTACAGTATTTTGAATTTATATTATAGATTATCTTCAAAGTCATTCCTGGGAACTCTTCACTTAGCTGAGATTTTATTTATGGGAAAAGTTGAGCTGTAAGTAAAAAAGTTTTGTTTGTTGTTCTTTAAATTATAGCTTTTAAGTGGGAAATTTAAAGCAGTCAGTAAATTAGATAAGTGCTAACATCACATGGGTGAATGTCAATAGCTGAAAAGAAAACCCAGAACTTCTAATTTCCAGGTCAGAATACTCATTTTAGAGCAGTCTGTATTCTTTTAGCCTTCTTATTGTTTGAAGCTCCAAATGATTACATAAACATAATAGGAGAAGGACATGCTAAAGATTATCTAGTCTAGCCCAGTGCCCTTGAAGAGGTGAACCATTGGCATATGCATCTCCTGGATGTCCTTTCCACTTTGAGGGTCTCTGGTGCTTAGTGCTGATGGTGTGGAAAGAATATGAATCAAAGAGAAGATAGAGAATGCTTGCAGTTATTTATTTAATTCAACAATGAAATATCGGGCTACATGACATGACTGACTTTGTGGTAAGCATTTGGAACGTAATAGTGTGTGAGGCACTGCACACTAGCAGAGGATAGAAAAAGCAAACATCTATTTATTGGGAAAAGAGGCACAAGGGTACAATGGGAGCAGATTAACAAGAGGTCCAAGTCTTATTTAAGGCATAAAGGAAAGCTTCCCTGGAAAAAAATATCATATTTAGTACTTACCAGTGTACAAATCACTGACAGATGTATTCATCATCATTGACTCTTCACAAAGACTCCCTTAGGGGTATATAATCCCTATTGTATAGGTAGGAAAACTGAGATTCACAGAGGACAACTGGCTAGGTGAGATTGTTTCCTCATTCCAGAAACACACTGGGATTCCCCTGAAATGAAGAACGTACTCAGGTGGCATTTAGGGTTCTCTTTGTAACCTTAGCAGACAAAATTTACAATCCATCATGAGCCAAATTCTAGCACACTAAACTGTAAACAGCTGCTTTGACTCTTTTTTTTTTTTTTTTTTGTTTCTAACATTAACAGAAAATCCCAAACTAAATTTAAATTGGGCTTTTGGGAAAAAACAATTCAAGGGAAAATAATCAGCATCTCGTTTTGTTTCTTTTCTTTAAAAAGTCTCAGAATACAAATCAGCTGTAGGGTCACTGTTAAATGCTCAGAAAGTATCCAAACAAATCCACATCTCTGCTAGCATTCAAGACTTGATTTGTCTTAGAGTTTGTTAGCTTGCAATTATGCTTGGAATCATTGGTTATTATATTATAGTGAGATATCTATTGCTTGATACTTGATGTTAAAATGTAATGTAAAGACTGTTGGAAAGATAAAATACCAAAACCATTTGTTTGGGCTTGGTTCTGAATAAAAAGTAATCTAGACTGTTTGAAAGGATAGTCTACCTCATCCAACCCCTTCCCCAAATGAGTAACAATTGTCTTTGGTTGCTCACATATCCCTTCATAGTTTTTTTTTTTAATAATGCAATCAAGTATACTGTTTCATATTTGTTCCTTTTTATATAAAAGGTAACATACATACATGTCTGCATTCTAATTTTTTTCGCTGAATGATAATATCATCAAGATATTCCCATATCAGCACTTGTTTTCAGTGCTTTTCGTGTACGGATGTAGCATAATTTATTTAAGTAGATCTCTATTGATAGGTATTTGGGTTGTTTCTAAACATTTGCTTTTACAACTAAATGTAGTGGCATTAGTGTTCACTGAATATATGTGTACTCCCAACTTGCTAACCATGTGTGTAGTGGAATGGAGACATGTGTCTTGGTTAGCCAATGAGATAAAAATAGAGTTAATGTAAGCCAGTTTGAGCCTGACCCTTAAAACTATTCTTTGCAACTCTCCACCAGTCTTTCCACCTCCCAGACTCCTTAGAAATCACATGTTCCAGGTGGATGGCTAGAAAATGAAGGCGGGCTTCCCCGGTAACATCTAATTGTGATGAGTGAGAAATAAATGGTCAGCATGTTAAGCCCTTGAGATTTTTGTGGTTACCACAGCATCACCTATTGCTTTCTGACTAATTACAAACCTATTACTCCATAAGTGTACAAATATATTTGTGAAATAAATTCACCAAACTGGGATTTCAGCTTTATCTTTAACTTCTTTCTCACAGTCTCTAAGACTAGGTGACCACTGGGCCCTGTAATTTATCCCATTGCTTCTCATCTCAACCCTGGCTTCACATTCCATCCACACTGCCCTGGTTTAGGCCCTTCCTGTTTACCACCTGGCAGTCCTCTTGCCACTAATCTTGAGCTCTCTTAACTGTCCATAACACATTGCTGACAGAACAAGCGTTGTCTTTCGCTGTTCTCAAAACTCATATGGTTTGTCCTGATGTCTCCCTGCCCCCATACTTTAAAGGTTGACAGAATTCTATAAAATCAATTCTAGATTTTCTATCCTGGCATCCAAGCATGCCCACACTAACATACAGGAGGTATAGTACAGTGTCTGGCCTGGAGTAGGTATTTAATAAATGGTGACAGCTATTAATATTTTATGGCCCCTTTCTATGACAGAACAGTGCCTTGTTTATGGCTGACATTCAGTAAATAATTGCTGGCCAGCGGACACTATTATTAGTGGAACTCATAATTCACTAAGTTATATTACCATAGTATTTTTTGACTTTTTTCTCTCACATCTTGGTTTTAAGGTTTAATCTCTCTTAGAGTCTTGATTAATTAGAGAATTGGATGGCAAGGCTACAAAAAAGTAGCTCATGTAATTCTGGGTAAGACATGTAGGGAAGCATTCCTGTATAACTGGGATGGATTATGGAATACTATACATATGGCATCCAGGGATGATTGTACTGCTTAAGGCAATATTAAAAACTATCATCCTGAATATTCATATCAGACATCTATACATAAATGATACTGCTAAGTCATAATCAAGTTGGAATAGCTGTTTTTAGCATTTTTGAGCTATAACATTCTAAAAGATAATTATTTGCATGTTGTTACCTCATGTATTTGAAGTGAGTCCATACATAATCTGAAGTGTTTAAAAATGTTCCTGAGTTGAATTTGATGTTCCTTCAAGAGCTAGCCCATTTCTGTAATGTAGGAATTATGAATAACAATTTTATTTCTGTTGACAAAGGCTAGATTCGCATCGATTCAAAAAAGAGACAAGTATTAAAATAATCGTGGTTATTTTTCACATTGATTTAGCTGATTTAAATTAAGAAAATGTGTGAAATTATTCTGGAGGATAAATCCAATTGTCTTGGAAACTTTGAAGAGATAACATGAAATGATATTGTCATGCTTAAACTGCAAGGGCTATGACTATAAATCAATTCTAAATGTCTTTAAATTTTATTCCAGTGTGAATAAAACTTATTACTAAGGAACAAAAACAAAATTTAGCACACAATGAATACAAAACAATACATACCATGTAATGTATTTTTATTTATATTGCATGTTCAGAAAAATCTAAATTCAGCATTTAGTTATTGATTTGGGACAGGTTTTTGTGGAGGTTTAATTGAAGAACAGGAATTAAAAAACTCAGGGCCTCTCTCTCTCTCTTTCTCTCCCTTTCTCTTCATCTCCTCCCTCTATCTTTTGTTCACTAGTAATTTCACATTTATATTTGCTTTACAAAGCTGAGCAAAGTAGCCAAGTTTTAAACTCTCATTTAATCTGGTTACAAACTTTAAGCAGCACAAAGAAATAATGAATACAGTGAAATACTGTTTTTATTGGGCTTTGCTGAGGAAACTTCAAAAATATTAGCGAGTTCTTATCAAATTAATCCCCCTAGCAACATTAGCTATAGAGATATCCATGGTGCTCTCTCATTCTTTCCAGAAAATAAAATGCAAGTCTGGAGCTGACATATTCTTTCACAAAGATTTTTAGAAATAACAACCTAGTCTATGTGAAGGACTGGAAATAAAAGCACATCCTTTAGTAGAGATAAACAAACTCAGTCTCTAAACTAAATACTTCAGAGAGAAAAGTGAACACCCTGAGAGTCTAAGAGTAGCATCCAGGAATTTTGATGTAGGTTAGTGTAAAAACAAATACATATTTAAGCAGAAGCAAGAATGACAGTATTTATTATGATTATTCATAATTATTTCTTTTTTTTTATTTCAGCTCATCATGGAGGTACAAAAGCTCAGGTTATATACATTGTCCATAATTATTTCTTTAATAACAAAGACACACGGCTTCTGCATATTTCTACTTTCAATCCCTGATATCCATTTTTTTTTATTCAATTACTTTTCTCTCCTTATTTTTCTTTCTTTCTTACCACACTTACCACATGTTCCTCTGCTGTGAGGTTTTCTTTCCTTTGCTGCTTTAGTTTCCTTTGCTGCTGGTTTAGAGATGGGTTCCTCTAAACCATGACATTTCTGGACATGCAGAGTACTGAAATAATTGCAATCTAAAAGAAATAACTTTTAATTTAAATAAATTAGGCACCTGTAAATTAAAAAGAAATAGCTATCCTCTTTTCCATTATCCACTTCTAGAAAACGGCCTTCCCACCCACCTTCTCTACCTCACCAAAAAACGCACACACCAAACAATGGAAAACCAAAGAACAGGTGGAGGTATTATGTTATTAGACCACATTTTTAATGTTCCTCCTGTAGGCAACTTGGAAAATTACTAAGAGGTGGAAGAGATGTGTTTTGGTTCGGCTGAGTGCTTTGGGATTGATGATTTTTAAAGATTTAGTTTAGTTCACCTCATAGGATATGTAGCATTCTGGTAATTAATGACATGGCCATTCAAACTATATTTATAGTTCTACCCTCCTAGGCCCTGTTACTATTGGAATTCTGTATGTCTGTAGGATAAATTAAGTACATGTTTGTCAGCAACGCTGTTTTTCATTATATGTCCCCAATGCATGATTACACTTATAGTGCAGTGTTAGACCACAGCAGGATAGAAAAGTATAACATGGGTGGACCAACAGGCAAGCAGGATGTGAAACGGAGCTTTTGTTCTGATTCACAGCTATTTCTGGTCAAGAGTTGGGAATTATGAGTAGCTGGCTTCTAAATCTCTAAGGATCAGATGAAGATATCTGAAAGTACTAGCTTTAAGAGGTGTGCAAACCACAAAATTTGTTTTTCTGACTTCGCTGAAGGGCTGAATGATGTAGAAATGTAAAATAAAAGTCCAAAATATTTTAGGAGAATTTAGAAAATTTAGATTAAGAAACATATTTTATCCCTGGTTTTGATAATAGTAATAAGGGATTTCTGAAGGTGGAGAACACTAACTCCAAGAAACAAATGAGGCATTTTTGCTGGAAGAGAAAGAGATTATTAAAAATTATTCCTCTAGAATTGGATCCCAAGAACATGTACATGGGCTTTGACACAGGGGCAGTAGAAAGGCTCCAGTCACATGTCAGCCAGCCTTTCTTATGGTGTTGAGACTTCATCAGAGTGTAGAAAAACAAAATCTGAAGAATTATCTTTGTAGCTCAATTTGCTTTCAGGTAATATTAATACATATCCTTTGGTCTTCTGAGTAAAGTTAAAATAAAGATGAAAAGATACTGGAAGTATAGGTAAGGCAAAGGAATATTTTAGATATTAAATCATAATTTTTCATACAAATGTAATTCTGACATTTGATGTTCATGGCACATATAGACTGTACACTTCTTGGGACAGGTAATTGTCTTTTATTTGTCTTTGGCATACCCCACCACACCTAGCTGAGGGCCTGCCATTTAACAGTTACCTTTAGACATGTCTCTTCATCAAAGATGCTTTGGGGGCTAGGCAACAAAGCAGAATACAAACCATAGCTGGCTATTTATTTTCTTAAGAGCAGAGGGGGTTGTAATATTTTTTTCTTTTTCTGTGTAATTTATTTCTTGGTTAAAATTTTTATACTTTGGGGTATAAATGAGGAGTATCATGGGAAAGAGAGAATTTATGTACAACTTGAAATATTCATATAATGTAAAAATAAGTAAAAAATCTCAAAGCAAACAAATTAAAGGTATATATTTGTTGATATGCTTTTATAGTTCTTACCTTGACCAGTGATTGTATTATGTTGCTTAAAGTCGCCTACCTCTATGTATTTTAGCTGACTTGACTGTTCTGTGGCTGGTTTAATATTTTTCAATTTTACAAGTTGAGTTTTGCTGAACTTGGTTCCATTTAATCATGATAAATGAAATTATTGTCTAGATATATTTGTTCTATTTAATCATTTTTCTATGAGTTAAGTTACCTGAATAATAAAATAGATGGATTGTGCTATGTAACTACCTTCATATAAGAAATAAGAAATTACAGTTGTACTTATAAAACAGGGACAACAATAATATCTGCTTGATAAGATAGTTGGGAAGCTTAAGTGAGTAAGTACCTATAAGGTGATTAGAACAGTGCCTTTTTTTTTAATCTAGGAAAGAACATCAATTCTCAAGTTGGATTGGAGATCATAGTGTTTGAACTGATGAAAGATGTTATGAGAATAATTTTAGTCATTATTCAAAGTGATTTGGGTTCCTTGGAAGAGAGAAGAGCTAAAATTTTAATATTTCATTATAGAAATATATTTTAGAAAACTTGGATATTCAGAAAATGAGTATTCACATGGAATGGCGTAGAGTTAAAGGCAGTGTGGTAAATGCAAAAAACATGGAACTTGCAAGAGGAAGGTTTGGGGTCCTAACTCTAATTTACTACTTGTATGACTTTATTCAAATCATTTAGACTTTCTTAGCCAAGCCCTAGTGTCTGTATTTGTAAAATAAGAATCATTTCACAGACTGCAAACTCATTATGAAGCTCCAATAAATACAGTATTTGAACATCAGGTACACTGTATGGTAAGCAATAGGGGCCCACAAAGTAATTCATAATTTGCTTTTGTTAAATTAAACTTGTACTAGCTTATCACTTATTCTAATTTAAAAATAGTGTTTTGTCAAGTTTTATAAATTATATATACTGGTGATGGGCCTATATACAACTATTTCCCTGTAATTATATTTTCCCTCTTGACCACATTAAATTTAGTATCTGGCGTTTTGTAAAATTTTTAGTTTTCATTGTAGGTGCTTTGGGTACTTTATAATATATGTAGTAGATTGCTCTTCAAAGTAACTATAGTTTAAAAATCACGTGGGTTTCCACTCCTCCATCCACCTTCCCCTTTCCTCTTCAAATGAAAGCTCTATATACTTAGAGAGAAAAATGATTGAGTCTTTTAAAGAACTTACTGTTTCAAAACAGCTAATCAATTTGGGCAAAGTAATTGGTTATCTTGGTATTAAAGGTAACTTAAATTCACTTTAAGAAAGTGAAAATTTCACTCATGATCCCAAATCCTCTTTTTATTTGCAGACTTGAGGGTAGTAGCCAGGCAAGTCTGCCCTGGTGTTCTGAAGAGCCAACTGAGCTCAGGCATGGTTGTGGCTCCTTCCTCATGCCCCACACCACTCAAGTCCATAAGACTAACGTTCAGTTTTACATCTAGATTTTCAGACAGGTAACCACCATAGGTTGATTAAATATCAGAAATAAAAATTAACTTCTAAAAGAGAAAGAAAGTTTCTGGGCTTTTGTTAATTCACTAAATATTTTATGAGATCCACTGTGTAGAGGATGATAGAACAATGCTTTCTCCATTCTGAGGGAAATCTTTTTTAATCCAGAATTCTATACCAATCAAGTATAAGAATAAAGATATTTCTAATGGTCTGAGCACTGAGAAAGTTTGCATCCCCCGCACTCTTACACTGGAAGTTTCATGAGATTGTACTCAATGTGGGAACAAAGCCAGAAAGAGGGAGCCGCAGGTGCAGGAAAAATGGAGTCAACCCAGGAGAGCAAAGAACAGGTAGTTTTGGGGAGTCCAAAGATAACACAAGTACAAATGGTCTGGGAAGCAAGCAGTTTAGATAAAAGAAGAAGTTCAGAAACTTCTAAAAGAAGCTTAGAGAAACAGTGACTTGATGGATAAACAATTTAGTCAAGAGTCTGTAAGTAAGTAAAAGTACGAAGGTGTAAGAAGACTACGGAAGCAGATAGAAACTCTGGAAGGGCTGAGGAAGGGCTAAATGTTCCAGGACCTATGACACAAACTGAAAAGCAAACTATACAAGACAATACAAATATAAAACAAATGTTGATGCATTTTTAAATGCATGGTTCGTGAGGAAAGGAATACCCATTTGAACTTAACGTGAGAAACATTCTGTCCCGAGTGATCGAAGGTTCATGGCATTGGATCTGCAGAGAGAAGAATATTTAATGTTAACATATTATGTGGACTGGCACTGAACAATATTTTCAGAATAATTCCAACATAAAAACCATTTATTGATTTTCAACTTTTAGAGACAACCTATAGCGAAATACAGAAGGGATTGTTATGATTACGTGACAAAATATAAATGTGAATAGTCTTAAAAATATGGAAGCAAAAGTTTAGCTAACAGAAGAGAGGATGTTGAAGGAAGAATAGTGACTAATATTGACATCTTACAGAGCATGGAGTTCAAAAAACCTATTGAATATTGACAAAATAAGAGGCAAATTTTTAAGAAATTAGTTACAGAGAAAATATCAGGACTAAAATAATATAAATATCAAACATATGAAGAGAAACTAGGGGTAGGAGTGTAGCATGAGTGACTTAAATCTTCATATTTCATGTGTGGAAATCAATAGATACTAAAGTTGACAAGTCAAAAATTAGACGTATATTCATGTTGTGGTTCAGAGATAACCTAAAAAATAATTTAAAGTACAGACAATTCCCAGATGAGTTAAAAAAGAATAGGGTAGACTAGAAGATTCTAAGCTTTTCCAGGCAGTTTGTTTATATATGTTTGCATTTATTACTTTCAAAGCAATAAAAACAAATGCAAAAGAACCCCTAAATTTGTGAAAGCAGCATGCTATGCTGATTCAATTATTGCCTCCTATGGTTTGTCTCTGCCACAAACAGTTAATTCCTTGGGGATAGACATTGATTTTCATTGGGGTTATTCACAGAATTAAAACACGGGCTGCTCAATAATAGTAAATAACTATGTCTTGATTGATTCAGCTTCTACATCGACTTTTAAAATAGGAAACACAAAATTATGGAGGCATATAGGTCTTTTCATTGTTAATTCAACTAACAATTATTGACCAAATAATACAGGGTGTGCCAAAAGTCTCAATACAAAGGAAAAATTTTGTAGTGAATATTTTGTAAATATAGGTACATACAGCTATAATTTCCCAATTTCCCTATGTATGGCGACTTTGGGGACACCTTGTTTTGCAGGTCTAAATTTTAGGCTCTCGATGGACTCAAGGTATAGGTCTTTTCCATTTGATAAGTATGCATATGAGGTTTATTATTTGATCACTATTTTTTGAATGCCCATTATGTGCCAGAAATTACTATAGGCGCTGGAGATACAATGGTTACTACAACACAGTCCTGATTCTCTCAGATTTCGAATCTAAAAATTCCCCAAAGAAGGCACCACCTTCTTCATGCTATTTAGTCGATTGATAATGATGGGACAGTACTGGAAGTATTTGTAGAAAGAAGAAGAAACTTGTAGAATGTCTCAGTTCAGATGCTATCAAAGAGTCCGTAAGCCCTAACAAAGACTACATTTTCAGTGGAAGAAGGACTGAATTTAGTGGAAGTGTATCACATAATCAAAGTCTCTAAAGCCTGAGCTTGAAGAATGAAAACAAGCCCCCTGCCCCCATTCACAGCACTGAAATAATACTCATTTGGGGCAATGACTTGTACCAATGTATGGGAATAAATACAAGAGTATGAATCTTTGAATTTTTAAAACACTGTAAAGAGGATCAAATATTTTTTGCTCCTTTAGATGATTTAGGAACCTAAATGGGAATGTTACTTTGTGAATTTATATCAGTTTAAATGTTAAAGGGTAAATGTTACAAGAATTATCAGAGAAGTCAATGATCAGGCTGTTATTATTTTGGGCCAGAGGCAAATTCGGAGTTTTGTCTATGAAGAGTTTTTCTTTGAATATACATAATTTCATATCCTGTCATCTCCCTTTCCAAGAGCCTCCAAATATACATCTCAGTTCGCCTGTCTAATGCCTGCACCTGGCACATGGAAACAGACAAAAGAATTCAAAATTTCAATTAAAGTTGCCTTTGAATGTGTCATGAACTCCTGTTTTGAAGTCTTGTGAATTAGAAACACAGTGCAACACTCTGCCATCTTGTGGCTGTTGAAGTCATTGTAGCACATACAGAACTCAAAATCAGCACACAGTTCCAGCGTTCATGAGAATACATTTAGGACTTAGATTTCCAATTTCTTTTTGCTAATATAGCTACCATGTCATTGGGTATAAATTTTTAGCCTGCCACAAAATAATGTTTTCCAAATTGCAGTTTTAAGGATCATGGAACCTTAGAATGGGAAGGGACCTCAGAAGTCATCCAGTCCAATATTTTAATCCCCTTTATTATCCTTCTGATGGCCTGCAGGCTCTACTTAAACATCTCTAGGGCAGCTTGTTTAAGTTTGCAAAACTTACTATCCTGACTACCTTTGACAACACTTTTTCAGAATTACAAATTCAACTAATGATGCCAGCATACAGATAATATTTTTCCATATAAGCCACAAGATATTATAAAAGGATCTTTCAAAACTGCATTTTCCAGATTTATTAGGTTAGCACCAAGTATGTAATAGGCACTCAATAAATAATAACCCTATTCAATTTTCTCATATTCAATTTTCCAAGGTTCAGGCTTATAGATTATTAGAATCGAAAGGAAACTGCATTATGGGGATACAAATGTTTTGATTACATAGATTGCTTTTGTACTGCTTGAGTCAAAGTTCTAAGTGTGCCCATCCCCCAGATATCACCCATTCCCACTCTCCCCTCCCACCTGCATGCTGTCTGTTGAGTTTTACTTCCACCTGTGCACAGGAGTGCTGATCAGTTAGTTCTAATTTAATAGTGAGCACATGTGGTGTTTGATTTTCCATTCTTGTGATTATTGCACTTGGTAGAATGGTCTCCAGGTCCATTCAGATTGTTGCAAAAGGTAGCAATTCACTTTTTATGGCTGAGTAGTACTTCATGGTGTACATATACCACATTTTATTAATCCACTCATGAATTGATGGGCCCTTGTGTTGATTCCACATCTTTGCAATTATGAATCGTGCTGCATTAAACATTCAAGTTCACATGTCTTTTTAATAAAATGACTTTTTTTTCCTTTGAGTAAATACCCAATAGTGGGATTGCTGGATCAAATGGTAGGTCTACTTTTAGTTCTTTGAGAAATCGCTATACTATTTTCCATAGAGATTGCACTAGTTTGTAGTCCCAACAAAGCGTATAAGTGTTCCTTTCTCTCCACATCCACACCAGCGGCTATTGTTTTGGGCCCTTCTGATAAAAGCCATTCTCACTGGGGTTAGGTGATATCTCATTGCAGTTTTCATTTGCATTTCTCTGACAATTAGTGGTAGTGAAGAATTTTTCATGTGTTTATTGACCATTAGTCTATCTTCTTTTGAAAAGCTTCTGTTCATGTCTTTTGTCCTCTTTTTAATGGGGTTGTTTGATTTTTTTTCTTATTGATTTGCTTGAGTTCTTTGTAGATTCTGGTTATTAGCCCTTTATTGGATGTATAGCATGCGAATATTTTCTCTCATTCTTTAGGTTGTCTCTCTATTTGCTCTGTTGATTGTTTCCTTGGCTGTGTAAATCTTTTTAATTTAATCAAGTCCCATTTATTTATTGATTTTTATTGTTGCTGTGATTGTCCTTGGGGTCGTCTTCATAAACTCTTTGCCTAGGCAGATAGCTAGAAGAGTTTTTCCAACATTTTCTTCTAGAACTCTTATAGTTTCATGTCTTAGATTTAAGTCTATTATCCATCTTAAATTAAGTTTGTGCATGATGAGAGAGACGGATCCTGTTTCAATCTTCTGTATGTGGCTATCCAATTTTCTCAGCACCACTTATTAAATAGGGATTCTTGTCCTGAGTGTATATTGCTGTCTACTTTGTCAAAGATCAGATGGCACTATGTGGATGGGTTTTATATCTGGGTTCTCTGTTCTGTTCTATTGTTCTATATCTCTATTTTTGTGTAAGTACCATACTGTTTCAGTTACTGCATCCTTGTAATATAGCTTAAAATCTGGTAAAGTGATGCCTCCAGATCTGTTCTTTTTCCTTAAGATTGCTTTGGCTATTCAGGCTCTTTTCTGGTTCCAAATGAAGTGTAGAATTATTTTTTTCTAGATCTGCAAAAAATGACGTTGGTACTTTGATGGGGATTGCATTGGATCTGTAAATCACTTTGGGTAGTATGGACTTTTTAACAACATAGATTCTGCTAATCCGTTAGCATTTTTTTTTCCATCTAAAATTTTCTTCCTCAGTGGTTAGTAGTTCTCTTAATCTTTCATCTCTTTGGTTAAATATATTTCTAGGTATTTTATTTTCTTTGTAGCTATTGTGGTTTTACCTAAATTTTTGGACACTGAGAAAGGACTAGTTGGAGGAAAGAGAACCACCACCATCGTAGGCATTTGTACAGTGGCAAAGAACTAGGATAGGGAGGGTAAAATTGATTTCCAGCAGAAAAGTTGATTTTTGGGAACCTGTTCTGTTCCATTTCAGGATGACTTCTAGTCAAACATAATAGAATGGATATTTCTTGTCTTTTTGTTTTCCCAACATTCTTTTTTCTCTTCCTAATTATACTTGAATTTCCTCTGGGGAATCACTCCACTCCCACTGAGAGTAATTTTGATATGATTGTAGATCAAGATATGTACTCCCTTGCTCCAGAAGTTGAGGGAATCCCAGAGGCTGAAACTTGCTTCTTCTAGATACTTCCCTCTCACAGGAGGTAGATAGATAATCTAAGTTCGATTGGAGTTTAATCATTCTAGCAGCAGCTTCCTTTTCCTTGTCTGGTTCTTCTATCTAAAGCTTTCCCATATCCTTCTGATAGTCTCTTTCTGATTAAGTTAGTCAGAGTTGGTTGTTTATCTCTAAAGAAAATGATACATTGTTTCCTTAGTATTTTATAAAGGAGGAGAAAAATAGTGTTTATCGAGCTTCTATCAGCTGTCATTCTGTTTGATGTTTTACATATTTTATCATCACTAACTTGACATGAAATATAAATTTATCTTCATATTAATGGGTTCAAGCACATTAATACATTTTCTAACATTACCCCAATTTACATTTCTGTAATAAAGTTAACTTGGCCATGATGAATTTATATAATAAAATGTAGATATGTAAATATAGCTAGATTTAGTACAGTTAAGATTTTGATAAGAGTTTTTGCATCTATGAATACAATGAGGTTGCCTAATTTTATTATCTACATTTTAGTAGTCTCAGATTGAGTTGGTGAGTGTACCTCTTTTTCTGATTCTTTGGAAAGGTTCCTAGAAGTTTGAAACTTTCCACTTCTTGATTGAATGATAGAACTTATCTGTAAAACTGTCCTGGCCTACCGTTTTCCTGGTAGGAATATTTTTAAACTTTATGTTCACTATTTTTAATAGCTGTAGGATTACCCAGGTTTTCTTTCTTTTCTTGAGACAAGTTTAATAAGTTATGATTTTCAAGAAATACATCCATTTCTTTTAAGTTTTCAAATTTATTGGGGAAGAGCTTTTCAAAGTATTATCTTATTATCCTTTTATTTATTTATTTTTATTTATTTATTTTTTTTTTGAGACAGAGTCACTCTGTTGCCCGGGCTAGAGTGAGTACCGTGGCGTCAGCCTAGCTCACAGCAACCTCAAACTCCTGGGCTTAAGCGATCCTACTGCCTCAGCCTACCGAGTAGCTGGGACTACAGGCATGCGCCACCATGGCCGGCTAATTTTTTGTATATATATTTTTAGTTGTCCAGATAATTTACTTCAATTTTTATTAGAGACAGGGTATCACTCAGGCTGGTCTCTAACTCCTGACCTCGAGTGATTCACCCTCCTCGGCCTCCCAGAGGGCTAGGATTACAGGCGTGAGCCACCGCGCCCGGCCTTATCCTTTTAGACATTCTGCTGCATCTATAGGTGTCTCCCTTTTCATTCTTAATATTGTTTATTTTTACATTCTCCAATAATTACCTTTTGCATACTTTTAAGGGACACTGTTAACATTGTATTATTCTATATGAATCAAATTCCCTGGATCACAACCCATTAATATATCCATAAATACACATTCACAAATACAATATTTATGCAGAATACGATATGAATGTGTCTCTTAGAAATATACAAAATGGTGTTCCTGGTCTTTTTCTTTTTTCTTTTTTTTGTTGACAGATCTTTCCAGAATTTTCTGAACTTTCCTCATTATGTAAAAACTACATTAGGCTTTGTTGATTTTCTCTATTGTATTCATTTTCTAATTTTTAAGAAATTTGTTCTCTTTTTTACTATCTTCTTCTTGACTTTATTTTAGATTTTTTTCCTTAACTTGTTAATGTGGATACTTAGCATATTGGTTTTCAGATTGTTTTCTTTACTAATATAAACACTTAAGGCTCTAAATTTTCTTCTTTCAATCATTTTAGCAGCATTCCACACATTCAAATATGCAGTATTATTGTCACTGTTTAGTTCTCTTCTTTAATTTCTGTGTTATTTAGAAATGTGCTTTTAAAATTTCTAAATATATATGTTTCAAAGCTATTTATTCTTGACTTCTAGTTATTTTGTGATAAAATACATTGTCTCTATGGTACAGATTCTTTGACATTTGTTGTGACTTGCTATGGCATAGGTAAATTTTTGTAAATGTCCCCATGTATGCTTGTAAATAATGTGCATTTTCTTGCTGATGAGTATAGTGTTTAAGTCAGTTAGATTAAGATGATTATGTATACTTCTGAAAACTTTCTGTTTCTTTTTCTATCTCAAACCTTTTCTCTTTTATTACTTCCAGGCTTCTTTGAGCAAATGCTTTCAAATTTTAGTAAGGGTCTGCTGGTCATAAACTCTCTGCATTGTTTATCTACAAGTGTTTTCATTTTATTCTTTTCCTGAAGATATATTTTTTGCATGGCAACAAAATTCTAATTATTTTGTTAGTACACTTTGAAGATGTAATTCTACTATGAATTCCATCTTACTCCCTATTAAGTTGTGTTACATTGTAGGTAATTTATATTTTCTCTCTGATTGTATTTGAAGACATATTCTGTATATTTGGTGTTCTGTAGCTTTACTAGAGTGAGTCTAGGTTTGATTTGTTTTAATAAATCCTGTTGGTGCTTATTGTGCTACCTATATACATGGACTTGTATATTTAAGTTCTGGAAAAGTCATAGCCAACTTTTTTGGAATAATACTTCTATCCTTATTCTCCTTTACTAGAACTCCAATTAAAAGTGTTCTGACAAGATTCTTTGAATGGTCCTACAGGTTCTACTCTATACAATGTGCTTAGATGAGGGAGGAAGTAAGGTCTGAACATCAGCCCTTACTCTCCTTGTCAGCATATGTGCCTCTGTCTAATAATGGTACCTCTCTTCTAGTTTTCTCAAGGACATTTTTTGGGCTACCTATGGTTCGCTGTGTTGGACCATTTTGTTCTATCCTCCACGTTTCTTAACTTCATCTCATTTCTCATCTTTTTATCCTCTGTGTCATCTTCCAGAGAAATTTCCTAAGATCTATTTTCCATTCCTTGATGCTCTATTCAGCTGTGTCTAATCTGCTTTTAACTAATTTTTAAAAGGCTTATTTTCCATGATTCCTTTATCATTTCTGGAAATTTTATTTGGTTTTTTGTTTGGATCTGCTTGCTATTTTTAGTAGTCATTTGTCTTTAACTTATGCCTTTGATTTTTTTCTTTTATGTATTTGAACATATTAAAACATAGTTGTCATATATCGTTTATGAATTGTGTGAGTATTTTATTCTGTTATTTTCTTGTGCTGACTCTCAGTCATGATGACTAATGTTCTTGAAATTTTTCTGACTGGACTTATTTTTTCTCTAACTTTGAGTTTGTTTTCTGGAGTTCTGTCTGTGGGAATTTTTTGAGGCCTGGGTTGAAGGTGAGTTCCTAAAGAAAGAATGTATGTTTGTTTTTTGCAGACAGCTGGGAGACCACTTTAAATTATACTCTTACACTGGTGCTTTTTTGGACCACACAGTGTGAACTTTGTTTCCAAATCTTGAAAAACGACAAAGTTTTGATTATTCATTCTCAGAGACGATTATTCTCCTCCATTCAGTGTCAAAGCCAAGATTAATAAATAGCCTTGCCTTTTTTTTTTTTTTTTTTGTGAGTGTATTAGCTGGCTTGGGCTGCTATAGAAAAATATCACAGAATGAGCAGCTTAAACAATAGAAATTTATTTTTTCATATTTTTGGAATACAAAAAGTCCAAGATCAAAGTGCCAGCAAATTCAGTTTCTGGTGTGATTTCTCTTCCTGGCCTTCTATATGGCTACTTTCTCACCATGTCCTTAGTGCATGGAGAGAGAGAAGGTGGAGGGGGGTGTCCAGGCGGGTAACAGAGAGAGAGAGAGAGAGAGGGAGAACAAGCACGTGTGCGCATCGGCTAGTGCCAGCCCTCTGGTGTCTCTTCTTATAGGGACAGTAATCCTATTGGCTTACAGCCCCACCCTTATAACCTCATTTAACCCTAATTACTTCCTTAGAGACCTCATATTCAAGTACAGCCACACTGGGGGTTAAGGCTTCAATATATGAATTTGGAGAGACAGAAACACTCAGTTCATAGCAGTGGAATAGATATTTTCCTAGTAGACCCTTTGACTGAGAGAATGAGGATTTGGGATCCCAGCTTTATGTGGAGAGCTTTGTTTTGACTCCTCAACTTGTGTGAGCCCAAGGCTAAGTCTCTTGTTCCTATGAGGTAATTTTTGAAGTAGCTATTTAGGCAATTGTTAATGGCAAATGTCCCCAGTAAACCTGGTAGCTTCAGTACTTACTTCTACCTCTGGATTCATTTTTGGCTTCTGAGGATTTCCTGTATTTTCTGTTCAGATTAGTTACATATTAAGAATATGTATAATTAATCTGCATATTTTCTTATCTTGTGTTTTTTACCTTTTTATCATAAATGTTTTAAGACTTTTGTGATATAGAAAAGTAGAAAAAATAGTAGAGAAGATATAATGAACCTTTGTATACCAATCAACTAGATTCAAATATCATCAACATTTTACCAAACTTACTTTATCTTGTTCTTATTTTCCTTTCTTTTTATATTGTAATGGAATACTTTACAGGTATAATAGCACACTAGTCCACTTTACAATACTAATGTATATTACTCTACAAATAAAGATGTTTTCTATATAATTATCTATAATGTTTTCAAAATATCCTTAATATCATCTAATATTAGCCTTTATTCAAATGTCCCTTACCATTTCAAAAATATTATTTTATAATTATCTGTTCCAGTCTGGATCCAAGTAAAGTACATATCTTGCTTTTGGTGATATTGTTTTTCTTTTAAATTCCCTTTAATCTAGAATAATCTCCTCCTTTTTTTAATTTAATAATGCCAGTGACTTATTGAAAACTAAATCAGTCACCTTATAGAATTGTTCCCTTATGATGTATAAAATGTTTGTTCTTCATATTTCCTATGTAATAAAAAATAGATATAAAGCTGGATTATATTTGGACTCAATTTCCTTGGAATGGATACTTCATAGGTGGTGCATATAATTTATATTGTGTTAAATCAGAACACAAATATATCTGGTAATGATAATTTTGATGGTGCTGAGATAGATCAGTGGTGCAGGTTTTGTCAGGCCTAATGCTTCTATTATAAATTCTCCCATTAACATTTTCACCTAAGTGCTTTTACCATCTATTGGTGATTGTTGGTTTTTTATGTTTTTTTCAACACAATTTGGCAATTGGTTATTTTCTAATTCCATCATTTTCTCTACATTTAGTAAATGGAAATTTTCTGAAAAGAATATTTCCTCACAAATTAAGGTCATTAGGTGACTCTGAACTTCACTTTGTGCAGGAGAGGATAAATGTTTAATTCTTTCTTTTTAATTACTAATGATCATAGTAAGTGATTGCTAATCTATCTGTCTCCAGTGCTAAGTTTTGTTTTAATTTGTTTTAGGTTCTTTGCTTTTATAATGGGAAGCTTCAAGTTGTTTTTATAAGGAGAGGGAATATGAATAGAAAATAAATAACCAAGAATACTAGCCAAATCACTACATTTGGGATTAGTATTTCTCGAGTTCATAAAAACTTGTTAGACACAGCATTTTCTAGAATATAAGCAAAAACCTTCACGTTAACACTCAAGTAGTTCTTAATTTGATGACAATTTGAAATTGAATTTCCAAGTCCTTTAAATACTACTCTATCTTTAGAGATGGCATTAATTTTTCACATTTCTTCTTATCCCTTAAGGTAAGGTCAATGTAATCTTAATTTCAGTAATGGTTTTCCTGAACTTTATTTCTAATATTTCATCCCTCTACCCTCCTGCCTTCATCCATAGACTTTAGTTTGGGCTAAATAACAAGCCTATTCTTAATCTCCTTTACTCAGAAAAGTATTAATATGGTGAATAAAACATTAGTAAAATAGCGATTTGTTTTTTAAGTCATGCTAAAAAGAATTAAAAAGAGAGAGGGAATTAAAGCTCTACAGCAGTAAATTTCTTAGCATCCAAAGAAAAGATTAATAATAGCAGTTTAAGCAAACTTAGAATTAATACTTTGTGAAAACATTGATTAATATGGCTATTTCTCTTCCTGACCTTATATTTTGTCAATATCTTATTATGCGGAGAAAAATGAAGACATCAACATAATATAAAAACTTATTTAAAAGGCAAATGGATCAAGTTTGTATGAAATAACTATTATGAAAATAATAAACAAGTCACTGAACAAGATTTAATTAATTAGGCTATACCCAAAGAAAGACTCTGCATTAATGTGTTTAACAACCAAGGAAGGCACATTCTGCTTACAAATCATTTATTATAATCTATAACAAATATGAGTAGCCTAATACAAAGGCAAATATATAAATGAGAAACTAGAGGTAGAGGTGTTTTAGGTAGCAAGGATCTGGCCTCAATAATTATCAGTATTAAAATATGGGTTGCTAAATATCCAATTAAAAAATTTCCTCTTCTAAAGGCAATCTGTAGGTTAATATTAAACAGTATGAAGTCACGTGACAAAAATTTTCAGCTAATCTATAGACAGAAAGACATGTACATAAAAGAACTTCTGATTTTAAATGTTTTGTTGAACAAGTCTCCTTGTATATTTTCATAAGACAAAAGTATGAAAATAAAATAGGATTTATTATATCAATAAAATGGATTAACACAGTGTGTCATGTCATCACACCAAGCAGCACTATCACTTGGTAAGTTTTATATATGCCGTTTTCAAAAAACCAATTAATAAACAAAGCAGCCTGATAATTATAGCAATTAATCCACTCATTCATTCACTCAGCAAACATATGTCAAACATCATGTGCCAGATACAGTTCCAAGCACTAAGAAAACAAAGATTAATAAGGCAAGGACCCTTCATTTAAGGAGCTCACAGTCTCTCTGGAGAATTATGCACACAGACAGTTAATAACAGTCCACTATGAAAAGTGTTATGATGAAAATATGGAAGATGTGTTGAGTGATTTGAAAATCATAAGGATTATTTTGTTTGAGATACAGCTTTTTTTAAAGAGAGAGTTTTTCCAAGGAGGCAACTTTAAATTTGAGTGATAAAGATTGGATGCACGTCTACCAACTGGAAAATGGTTAATAGTTATTTAAAATAAGAGGATCAAGCACATTTGTCAAGACAGGAAATTATGAGACAGTATGTGGTATGTAGGGGGTGATATATAATGGTTCTGTGTGATTGGAATAGGGGGTGCATGACAAAGAATGGCCAGAGATGAGACTCCATATGATCTCAGGGGAAGGTGGGGAAGATTGAGTGCCGTGAAAAGGTGCTTTGGCTTTTAAACTCCAGTGTTCATGTGTCCAGCAAAGGTTTTGATGTAGCTGTATGTAGTCACAAGTTCTCCAGTTTGTGGAGAATAATATGAAGGTGGGGAGAGATGATGAGTTTGGAGAGTACTGTCAAAGTTGATGAGATCAAGGTAATGGTAGTAAGAATGCCCCAAAAGATGAAAATCTAACAATTTCTTTAGAACGTAGAATCAATTAGAGAAGAGAGGCAGTTGAACATCATGTGTTACAGAGGGAAATTATCAAGAATTATTTTGAAGTGGCTAAATTGGGTGGATTACAGTGGCAGAAAGTTAAGGAAAATAGTTGGAGGACATGGTCTTAATGAAGTTCCCTGAGCTTGTTTTAAGGCATTTGGAAATTCCAGAGCCAGAATGGAAGCTGGGCACAGTGGCCTCATGCCTGTAATCCAGCAACTCAGGAGGCTGAGGCAGGAGTTCAAGACTAGCATGGGCAACACAGTGAGACCTCATTGCTAAAAAAAATAAAAATTAAAAATTAGCTGGGCATGGGTGTCTGTTGTCCTAGACACTTGGGAGGCTGAGGCAAGAGAATCCCTTGAACAGAGGGTCAAGACCGCAGTGAACTATGATTGTGCCACTGCACTCCAGCCTGGGTGACAGAGAAAAGACCTTGTCTCAAAATGAAAAACAAAGCCACGAAGGACATGAGGAATGAGGCCTAATACTGTTCTACCCATGAAACAAATAATTTTAGAAGGAAAGCACCAAGTGAGGCATTTGGGATTTGATTTAGTTTGGTGGACTTTCCTTTAAAGAAAATGATAATTTTTCTGCCTGTGAAAAAAACAGGAGGAACTTAAAAATATGAAGAAGAGGCGGGGTGTGGTGGCTCACACCTGTAATCCTAGCACTCTGAGAGGCTGAGGCAGGAGGGTTGCTTGAGGTCAGAAGTTCAAGACCAGCCTGAGCCAAGAGCGAGACCCTGTCTCTACTGAAAGTAGAAAAATTAGCTGAGTGTGGTTGCGCAAACCTGTAGTCCTAGCTCCTTGGGAGGCTGAGGCAGGAGAACTGCTTGACTCCAGGAGTTTGAGGTTGCTGTGAACTAGGCTGATGCCACGCCATGCTGTCTAGCCCAGTCACAGTGACAGGGCGAGACTCTGTCTCAAAAAAAAAAAAAAAAAAAAGGAAAATATGTTCATCAAGTATCAAGAAGCTTAAAAGACCTTTTGGTATAAATTTTCACAATGTAGAAATGAGAAAATTATCATTTCTATCAGTTTCTATTTTAGATTCATATCATGAGATTAGGCCCAGGGTTACCTTTGATCTTCATTAATAGAAATTTACTGAAAGGTATATGTGTTTTGCTCAAACTTTAGAGATAGACAGAAGGGTGTCAGGAATTTTGGGGATTTGGGGATTTTCAGAACTTTTTTGAAGATACTCAACAACTTCTAGAAAATAAAAGTTAAAAATAAGTTTTTTTGATTTATTGGCAATGTGATGATTCAACTATCACTTATTTCCTGACAGTATTTGACAAGCAAGTTACCTCCTTCTTCATTTAGTATTTCACTTTTTCTTCACAAGCACCCTGATAGGTATTTTTTTACTTTGCCTGTTTTTTAATTGGGAAAAACAAAGTTCAGAGAAATTCAGTGACATTATTGAGATCATCCAAATAGTCACCCAGAATTTGAACATTGGTCTTGCATAAGTTTCCTCCATAACTGATAAAAGTTAACACTGAGGAACATTGAGGCCTCAGTTGCTTCAATCTTTCTCTACTCTTCTCTCTCTTCTCTTTCTTTCTTCTCTCTCTCTCTCTCTCTCCTTCAGCTATTTTTCTAATGTACCCACCCAAGTGGAGTCTGTTAGTTAAGTTCATTATTCAAATATGCCAGTAACACTTGTGGTTTCATCTTTTGCTATATTTTAAAATATTTTGTAAGATTGCTGAATATTTAATAAAAGGCCAAAGTGTCTCTCTCAACTCTCTCAATAAGCATTTGATAAAGGAGTGGGAATGACTTAATGCTATCAAAAGTACTGAATCAGAAACTTAGATGGGAACTAGTAAACTAAATCCTATGAATAAATGACAGTAATAGCAGAAGTCATTCACCATTGTTTGCCTTTAGTTAAGTCAATGGAAACTGAACACAGAAAAGGCTTTTTACATATTAATAAGGAATAGATTCCCAAGATGTACTACTAATAGAACTTAATTTGTACATTTGTGACTTTTTAGAGAAACGTATATTTACAACACTATTAAACAGAATAGCCTTAAATCAAAAGCATAAAGTGTGGTTTGACTGGTAGCATCTGGAAAGAATCAATTCCTTTGCCTATAATGTTTCTAAGCAACCACAAATTGAAGCAATGCAAAGATAGTTCATGGGAAGTTAAAGCTATAATTTTTAGATTTCCATAATTTTGGATCTGCTGTAGGGCAAAAACACTGAAAGCTAATTTACACATTCTGTTTTTATTTATTAAATACAAATTTCATGTGATATCAAATCATCACAGCTTTTTATAAGCAAACGGGCCTTTTTTAGGAGGTCCAATTTAAGCTTTTCTTTGTTATGTATAATTAGAATCTGCATATGCAGTCCAGCATAATTATTTTGTGAAATATAAAGCAACACTGAAATCATGGAATTATTATAATAATTTTATAAAGCTATGAATTTGTTAACATGCTTCAGATGCTTTCTGAATTTTCAAAATTCTAATTGGATTAAATCCAAATCATTATCAAACAAAACCTAAGTGTACCTTTTTACAGTATGAATCTAAATGTAAGTCATTAATTTTTCCTTTTCTGCAATGTCTCTATTTGCATTTTTCAGATTGATTTAAACGTAGATATACTTAATACAAATTACCTCTTAAAATTCTTGAAAGTTAATGTCAAAGGTCTGCCACCTAACAGCAAGACCTGAGAATACAGACTTTCTTACTGCATTCTAAAATAAAGCCATTTTAGAATATTATGATTTTTTCAAAATGACTTTCTTTTTCCATGAAATGGGTTTTCTTTTTAAAAGGTAAAATCGGAGAGTATTTGAGAGGAAATGAAATAAATCTTCCTTATATATCATGCAGGAGAGATTTTTTTCTCATAGAAATGAGACTTTTAGTGGAGAATATCAGGACATTTATGTTGGATAACTAGTTGAGTTCACCATGAAAAATATAGGAATATTGCTTACTATTTTTCTGAGGAGAAAAAGCTTGGAAGATCATGTTTGATCATAAATAACATAATGTTAATTCATCTTATTCAGTAGTATGTCAATTCTTACCAACAAAATAAGCAAGGTTGCTGTATTGATGTAAAAGATTTTGTATGCCATATGCATTTATTGGTCTAGAAAGAGATTCATATTTTCCAAATTCCTTTTCTGCAAATAATGAAGTAGTGTGTATATTAAAAATGCAATTTGTTTTTATTTGTAATGAAGTAAACCAAAGGCTGAAAGAGAAACAGTAGAGATTGGTTATTCCCATCTCACTGACCTCTCTAGATCTAAAGCCATAAAGAGACTTTGGTCCTTTGGACATAAGTGGGCAGCTGAATTTATAAGCAGCCAGAGTGGAAAGTGGGAAGAGTGACTGAGCGTGTGATGGGCATATTCTCCATCAGTTAGCCTTTGATAAAATAAAACCCTAGATGCTTTCCTCCCACCACCTGCCCCCATACACACGTGATTGGCCTACTTAGCACTTACTAGTTGTCAGAATCCACTATTTTGCTTTGAATTTTGGTTCCTTCATTCTGGACCGGGAGCCTGCTACCTGTAATTTCAATTCACCAATAATTTATTGAGCACCTATAATGCACCTGTAATGTATGGACCTAATAAGTCATTAAGAATCAGACACTGCTTTCCAGAAACTGGTACCCTTGTGGGGGAGGATGGATACATACATTATCAATGATAATAAAAAAGAAACCTGTCATTTGTTTATCATAGTGGTACAAAGAAGGAATTAATGTTTTCTGAGACCTGACGTGCCACACACTCTCATAGGCACTTCACCTTCATTGTCACACTCAATTCTTCACATAATCCTACATGGATAAGCAATTTCCAAAATCATGTAATTAGCCACTAGTAGGCCAGAGCTTAGACCTAGGTTTGTCTGTCTGTCTGGCCCACGCTTCCTACTATTACCTTTTTGCTTCCTTTTATTTTTAATTGGCGGAAGCTAGGAGATTCCTCAGAGAGGATGGATTTCAAAGACATAATTACATAGTTTATTTTACCACTTTTAAATGAACAACACTTCAAGTTTTCATGATGATTTTAAATACCTAATAAAGTTGAAAAAATACAACTTCACCATATGCCACTCTTAGGTGAGAGGCAGCTCAAATCTGTGGAATTGTTAAATATTAAAATCTGTGAATGGATTTGTATGTCAAGCAGCTGCAACATGCATATGAGGAAGTGCATTATTGCCAGGAAAGTGGGGGTTTCTTCTCCTTTGTAAAATTTTATGTTCTCTTCTTGAGGGGAAGAGATAAAAACCCTCTCTCTTTAGCATTATCGTAATTATTTATACTGTCCATTTGAAATTTTGTTTTTGGTATTTTGGTGAAAGTGTAGATTAAAAAGCTGGGTTCTATTGTTCACTGGCTGAGAGTCCTAGAGCAAGTTAGATAACCTCACTACATTTTAGTTTCCTCATCAGTAAGGTGAGGCGATAAAGTTTACCCCATATACTATTGTGAAGAAAAAATATACTTGCGCGTCCCTGGTACATGATCAGCACTCAATACATGTTCCATTTCCTTTCTCACAAACCTCAGACTGTATTCCCTATCAGAGTCTCTGACCCTGGGATTTCTCACACAGGGTTTTATACAGCTGTTCCATCCAGCCATATTTATGTCACATCATAAAATTTGAGAAGAACATGTTTTTAATGCTTCAACCATGTCTGTGACATGAAGACCTTTATTGCCTTGACCATATGCCTGATTGAATAGAGAGCCAAGTGCCAAGTTGCTTCACGGGTACCTTTCAACAGAACAATTAAAGTAAATGAAACTATACTTTGTGTGCACGTTTACTCCCTCCTCCCAAGAAAAACTATGCATGACATTGAATAAGTTACTTAGGCTCTCTAAGCCTCAGTTTCCTCATCTGAAAAGTAAAAATGAATATGTCTGTCTCAGACTATTATCCTGAGATCTAATAAATACCATATTTTAGTACATAAAAAAATGAACATTTTCTTTCCCTTCTTGTTGAGGTTATGAATAATTTGTGGAAACTTGTACTTTTTATGAGAAACACAGAAGCACAGTGGTTTAACAAATGAGTTCCAAAACATATCAAACCGAAGTTCCAAACCAACTTCACTGCATGGGGATGGTGGCTGGGATATCTTCCCTGGAACTTTTTTTTTTTTTTTTCTCATTCCTAAGTTAGAATAATATTAATAATACCTAAACTCACAGGTTTGTGTATTTAACTAAATTTATCTAAGTTAATGAGATAACATATATAAGACATATTGCCCTACTGCTATATAAAAACACAAATTTGGGGAAAATAAAATTGGAAATTTCTCCTTTTTGGCAGATGGGAATGATAAATGATTTAACAATAAGGCAAAGCTATCCAAATGTGAAAAATGTGCCTAATAGGTAAAGAAGAAATTCACTTCAATTTCAACAAGCAATGTTTTGAGTAGCTAGTAGCTATTAGGCAGTATACTGGACTATGGAAATAGAAAGAATCAGTAAGACATTAGTTTTAGATTATACACAAATACATTTTTCTATCTTTCAATTGCTGCATATGGGGTTTCAAGCACATGAAATAAAAAATAATATTTAACATTTACTGAGTGCTCATTATGAAGCAGCTCTGTACTAGGTTTTCACACATTATTTCATTTAATGTTACAGCGTCCCTAATGAAGGATACCTGTTTTTCACATTTAATAGAAAATAAAACAATTGTAGATAATAAATACCTTGCTTAGAGTTATACTGTCACTAACAAACAGAACCAAGATTTGCATCTAAGGTCTGCACTCCTAACATCTACCTTAGATAGGGATGTTAATCCCAAATACATGATTTTCCTTTATCAATTGTACCTTTTTTCCCTGAATGAACAATTGACCTTCCGCATGTTATTTATTTGATATAGTGGATGGTTTTGTCTGCATGCTCTATTTAGTGACAATTTATCTTGAAACCATAAATCCTGATTTTAGAAGAATGTTTACATAGAAAGCCATGAAGAGTAGGCAAACATAGAATACATTGTTATTATTGATGATTGGAAGAAGATGAGAGAATTATAAAAAATGTGAGATAGTTGTGATATTATAAACAAAAAGCGAAAACAAGATTTTTTGGAAAAGTAGATTGAGCAGATTAAAGCAATGTATATAACATGTTGAGAATAATAATTTATCAAACTTTTGATCCCATTGAAAAATGATGAATCGACAGTGGCATAACATCGGGTACTTTCACAGTTTAAATTGTTTCAAAGTCACTAGCTGCATAGGCTGTGATGATACAATAAAAACAGAAAACAACATTGGAAATCTTGGCTATAGAAAGTAAATTACCTGTCAGTATCTGAGATCTTGTCTTTTCTATTTGCATTAGCCAAGAAAAGTAGATACAGGGAAAGTATGAATAAAGAGATGTGTGCATCCATTACTGGCTCTGATCAAAGCTTTCTAGAGTAGTGATAAATGCATATTGAAAGAATAGATAATGCACAGTGTCTTAGTTCATTTTCTCTTGCTATAAGTGAATACCTGAGACTGGGAAATTTATAAAGAAAATAAATTTATTTCTTACAGTTCTGGAGGCTGGGAAGGCCAAAATCAGGTGGCCACATCAGGTTGGTTTCTGGTGAGGGCTTCGTGCTGCCTCATAACATGGCAGAACGGATCACAGGGCAAGACGGGTGCCCTGAGAGCCAAACTGGCTTTTATAACAGATCCTTCTCATGATAACTAACCCACCCCTGTGATGATCCATTAATTTATTGATTCATGAATGGACTAATTGATTCACAAAGACAGAGCCCCCATGACCCAAATACCTCTTAAAGGCCCTAACTCTTAATACGGTTATTATACATTAAGGATTAAGTTTCAACATGAGTTTTAGAGGGGAAAATGTTCAAAGCATAGCACAGAGCTATGGAAATTTTGAAAAATCATCCTGTGCTTTAATGGAACTTGACAAACTGCAGTTCATGGGCCAAATCTGTCCTGAAGCTGATTTTTATAAATCAAGTTTCATTGAAATGTAGTTATGCCATTCATATATATATTGTCTATGGCCACTTTCAAACTATAATAGCAGAGTTGAATAGTTGCTACAGAGACCATATGCCTTGAAAGGTCTGAGATATTTACTATTTTGTCCTTCACAGAAAACTTTTGCTGACTCCTGACTTAGAGATTATCTGAATTCTGGTTGTCAGATGAAGCATATAAATTAGCCATAAAACAAACATTCTAACAAAACTTGAAAAGTCTTCTTAAATTAAAAATTTGATTTTTAAAAGCAGTTATCATAAAACTCTTTCTAAGGAACCTATTCATTTGGAGAAATTCATTATTTCACTAGGGCTTTCTTAGAGTTATCCTTGCATGTCTTATGAAATAATAAGTTTTAAAGTTAATCACCCTTTCAAATAATATTTTTGAGTAGCTTCTGAGTACTAGTACTGAAGTGGGCACTGGAAATTCAAATTGAATTAGATATAGCCCATGTCCTCAAAGTATTCACAATTTATGGGACATCTAGACTATATCTTTATATTTAAGTTCAGTTTCTTCTAGATCTTGCATTTTTATCCAATCAATCAATCTTTGCCTTTTAATTGAAGAGTTTAGACTATTCACATTGATATCATTATTAATATTAATATACTAGAGAATAAATATACTATTTTGCTATTTGCTTTCTATTTTTACCCTCTGTTCTTTTCTCCCTTTTCCCTTTTGCCTGCTGTTTTTCAGATTGAGACTATTTATGATTCCATTTTAGCTCCACTATTGGTTCATTACCTATATTTCTTTGTATTCTTTTTAGTATTTTCTCTAGGGCTTACAATTTACCATAGTCTATCTTTAAATAATATTATACCACTGCACATATAATACAATAAACTCATAATATTATACTTCTAACTCTCTCCGTCTACCTTTTGTGCTATAATATTACCTCTCCATATCAACCACACAGTACACTGTTACCGTTTTTTCCTTTAAATAGTCATTTAAATTTTAAAGAGATTGAAAATGAGGCAAAAAGTATTTTATAGGTAGCTATCATTCCTGAAGATCTTCGTTTATTTGTTTAGCTATAAATTCTTTGTATAGATATAAATTCTATCTGCTATCATTTTCCTTTGCTCAAAAATCTTCCTTTGTCATTTACTGCAGTATGGAATTGTTCAGTCTATTGCTTTCCAGTGATTCTTTCTGCGGTCTCAGGGAGCCTCAACCTATGCATGCATAGATTATTATACAACCAAAGAATTGTAGTGCCAGGGATAGCGGGGTGCTTTTCAGATATCTGGGACATTCACACTTGCCCATGTATTCTCTCTCTCTGTAGTTTCTTCTACTCTGGTATCCTGTCCGCAAATTCTGCCTGCCATGGCCACCCTAAATTCCAATTCCTGTCTTCTCCATGTATCAAAGAAACTAAACTCTATTTGGGTCCCATATTTGTTGCTCTCTCTTAGAAACTGCCTCCCAGCAGTAACTGGGACAATTACAGGGCTCACCTTATTTATTTCCTTTCTCTCATGTATCACAAGGATGTAAAATGACTGAAAATTGTTGGTTCCTGTATTCTTTCTGGCTTTATAGTTATTTATGGTTGGTGGGTAGTTTCCCTAGCTGCTAATTTTTCATGAGTAGAAGTAGAAGGCACAGTTATTATAAATGAATTATGAGATGTAGTAGATAATTATATAATATTTAGATTCACAGAGGCACAAACTACTAAATGACTAGAGGAATTGTGAAAGAATTTATAAAGAGGGTATGACATTTCAGTTGAGCCTTCAAAGATAAATTTGGCTCTCAAATCTGATTAATTAATTTATTCATATTTAGCCAGTTTTCTTTTCCATGCTTTTCATTGTTTATTGCAAACCTTTATTTTTCAAGCCTTCTACCAATCATACCTTATTCATCATAATTGGCTTTCCTTAAAATGTGGAGATAATTTGGCTTATAAGGCACTTCTCTCTCATCTCACCTTTCCTTAATATGTTATCTCCCTTCACAGGCATATTCAACCCTTTTCCTCCCTTTGAAAGCTCACCTGTTCACCTGCACCACTGATTCCATCCCATTAAATGTTTTGGGGTAATACGGGGAAATTATACATTTAGATACTAGAATGGATTGTATTCCTAGGCTACCAATTAAATTTTCGTTGAGTTTTAAGAATTAAGTCATAAAATATATCAGGAAATTCACCATAAACTATAACTTAACAGAGTTTAATCTAAAAAAAATGCAAAAATTTAAAATCAAGTGCTCCATGTGGAGGGAGCCATGGGAAGCCTTCATATCCCTTAGAAGAAAGGGTGCCATTTTATCCCTCACTCAACCTTAGGGAGGACTGGAGAATAATTAGGGTAGAACCAAAAGTGTAAAAAGCACTATTTTTGGCATCTCTTTAGGAAGAGTCATTTGTAAGGACGCTTGGGGATTTACTAAAAGATAAGAATTTTTTCTCTTTAGTTCCATATACTTTCCAGAAGTCATTGGACATTTTCTCGTTTGAAAGAATAAATTCCAGATGCCCTAGACAATAATTTTCAGGCAGCATAAGCTTTGCTAATAACAGTAAGTATGGCTAGAAATATATTAACTCTTTCAGACCTGTAGGGAGCCATTAATGAACTTTAAGTCAACCAATTCCTCAATGATTCTACAGTGAAATAAGAGTTAATACATCTAGCATAGATTAGGTATTAAGACTGGAGGTGAGATTGCTACAGTGAGATTTACTAAGAATGCAGCACAATCGGGGGATAACAGATTAGAACAATAGCATATTCATTCATTTCTCAGTTTTACCATTGTTTAACCTCAAACCAATTTGGGGAAAATTTTTAATTCTCAGAAAAAGACTATGTTTAAAAGTTTATTTAGCCTAGGGAAACATATTATTGTATTGTACATGAGATCATTCTGTTGGCAGTGGAAGTTAAGTTTTGGGGTCAGACACATCTGGATTTAAATTCCAATTCTTCTACTTGTTATATTTACTCACATACCCATATCTCCACACCAAGCCTGATGTGCTGTATCTCTCCTTCATGGAACTGAAAAAGTGGAAAGAGCAATGTGAGAGAAATGACCTGGGTTGAAGTCGCAGCTTTCCTATTTTCCAGCTTCGTGGCGTTGGATAAGTTTCTGAAGTTTATCTGACCCTTGGTGTCTTTATGTATATAGAAATGGGATTTTCAGGATAATAATATACATCTTATAGATTGTTGTTAGGATTTAATAAGTTACCATACAGAAAGAGCAACATCACTTTGCTTGGTGTATTGTAGATGTCTGGTAAATGATCATTACATTTTGTTTTAATAGCTGGAATAGTACATTTTCTGACACTATCCCTCACCTCTTCACTGTGTCCTAGCAGCCATTTAATGTTCTATAGTGTGATTACAGTCAAATCTTTGTTTCTGGATAGTTAGTAGAGTTATTTTTCCAAACAGCCTAGAGAGAAGTTACCAACTCAGAGTTATCACCAGCTTCCCCAGGGCTTAATTTCAGAAGTGTTAGAGTTGACAACAGGGAATCATTTTCATTTACTTATTATGTGGCATAAAAAAAGAAAATGAAGGTATGGAAATTGGTTTCACATACAAATGCAAAGAAAAGCTTATTACCAGTCCCAGCTCAGAAAAAGAAAAAAAAAATAATAATGAAACTTGCTGTTTGATGTAGACAGAAGGTACAAGAACAGGCGCCCTTACTGAGCTCAGCATCATTTGATAGTGGCTTCAAACAATGCCAAGTCTTAATGGGGGCTGAATTTAATGAAATGCCACAGTCAGCTTTTATCAAGGCCATTGCAAAGGAGATCTCTGCAGAAATAATCCAGAAAGTGTGAGTGTGTGTATGTGTGTGTATGCACACATGTGTATATGTGTTTAAATGATAGATGAAATGTTGAGTACTTTAAGAGTGAGCAATGAGATAATATATTCAACAGTTCTTTGTATGCTGGAAAGCATTATGCAAATATGAGTAATTATCATTGCTAATATTAAAATAGTAATACTTAGAATTCTTTTTGTTTCATTTTTGTCAGTTTCCAAGTGTGTATGTATGTATGTAAGTATGTATGGTCTTAGTTCTTTGGCACGGCCAGCTTCTAGAAAAATCATTACAATAATCTCTGTGTACATTAAGAAGTTTGGAAAGAGATCTGCTGTGTTGTTTAATGCCCTGCTTTAAAAAAATGATTTAAAAATAATTTTGTTTTCATTTGCCTTGGATAATAAATAGTTTTTCTTATTCTTACGAATAATCATTTTGAACAATGCATAGATTTAGGGGAAAAAAACAACAGATACTCAGAAATAGTGGGTCTTTGTTGTTACTATGCTAAATTTAATGTCTCATTTCTTCATGTTATTACCATATTTATTCCCATACCTCTCATTCTACCCCCTCAACTTTTAGCAATGCAATTTATTCATTAATTCTACAAATAATTCCTGCACACCTGTTTATGTGCTAGATAGACCCTGAGGACACAGCACTACCCTTGTTTCTTAGATGTGAAACAAGTACTCACCCAACTATTCGTAATAAAAATTAAACTGTGATATGTACTCTGAAAGGGAGAAACATGCTTTAGTGACAGCATGTAAGAGGACAATCTGACTTGGTGAGGAGGCTACAGAAGGCTTCCCAGAGGAGTGGAAGACACACATGGACTTGGAGTTAAAACACTGGTGTGCCTTTTGATACATTATGTTTCAGAGGCTCATGCTATTTCCTGTAAACTAGGAACAATAATATATACCTAACACGTTGATATGTGGATTAAATGAGACAAAAGGAATTGCTTGCTACTTCTTTTACCCTTCTATAGTCCATTATCTACATGCAACTGGAGTTATGTTTTTAAAAAGGCCTCCAGAATGCACTGTGTCTCTGTTCATAGCCCTTTAGTGGTTTTCTTTCAGTCTCAGGAAAAATTTAAAATTCATCCAAAGGCCCAGGAGGTTCCAAATGCAGTAGCCTTTGCTCATCTCTCTGACCTCACCTCTTACCACACCTCCATTCTCCGCCTTGCTCATCCATTTCTCATCACAGCTGCTCTTACTATTCTTTGATCACACCAAGCAAAGCTGATTTCCATCCACTGGCCCTTGAACTTTCTAGCAATTGCTCTTCTTACTCTGAAACGTTCCCCTCCCTCCAAATATTCACATGACTCACTCTCTCCCCTCATTTATGTCTCTTAATGAAATGTCATCTCCTCAGAAATACTTTCCTGATCTCTTTATCTAAATTACTTCTTCCGACTTCCATTCTCTATGCTGGTATTGTCTGATTTTATTCTCCTTTACCCTGCTTTGAGCTTTCTTTATAGCGCTTATTGATAATGGTAATTCTAATAAGAAAACAACAATAACACTATTTGCTAATAATAATATTTACTACTTTCCAGACTGTCTTCTATGCTCTTTATACCTATTAGCTCTTCTAATCTTCAGTGTAACCCAAAGAGGTAGATAATTACTAATTAATCTCATTTTAAAGGTAAAAGAATAAGGCACAGAGCAGTTAATTAACTTACCCAAGATCATACAGCAAGTAAGTGGTCTAGCAGGAATTCAAGGGCAGATATTCTTGATCCAAATCATGCTCTTGACAACTATGCTTTGCTGCCTCTCAGCTTGGGAATGTGCCTCTTTTATAAGGGCACTAATTCCATTCCTGAGGGCTCTGCACTCATGATCTAATCACCCCCCAAGGTACCTCCTGCTAATACCAGCATCTTGGGGGCTAGCATTTCAACATATGAAGTTTGGAGGGGGCACAAATATTCAGTCCATAGCAGTAGTGGATATCTATTGTGCCTTCACACACCTCTTCCCTCACTTTCTGAGCTCTTGCCATCTTATCGCTTGGCTCATCTATTGTCCATCAAATCGCAGCCCAAGTATCACTACCTTTAAGAAGACTTCACAAGTTCTCTACTGCCAGAACATCCTACTTATGATTTTATCATATTATATGATCCTGTTTGCTGGGCAGGACTATATACTGTGGACTATAGCAGGTCTTATGCATTTGCTACTCATTCCCATTAAACATTATCTTGCACAGGGCAGAATTAATGCTTGCTATATAGTAGATGCCACAAAATTATTTGTTAAAATGAGGCAAAAAAGGTAAGGCCCCATTTGACTCAAATGGACATAGTGAGCCTAATTGTACAATCACCACCTTCAGTGAAGTTCGTGGGAACAGAACTTGTTGGGGGTTGACTCTAGGTTGCAGAGGTGGGTGGCATAGCATGACATGATGTGGTAGATCTAGGATCTGACAGCTGGTCCTAAGGTCTGGAACTTAATTATCTCTCCTATTCTTCTAAAGGAAATACTTTTAAGGAGTCAGTGAGAATAATTTGCTAGTTTATTCATTTTAATAATAAATTTTCGTATTTCCAGCAAATAGCATTTTTCTCATTCCTGAAAACAAAGTTATTCTGCCAGGAAGAAAATGTTTTGAGAAAAAAAAGTACATTTCCTTCTCAAAACTAGGGAGTTAAATGTAAACATAGGAAGAGAAAAGGAGACCAATATGTAGGCAAGTGTGATTTTTTTGAGTTTAAATTTATTAATGCAATGTAATTGCTAAATGATCATATGTAAGCAGTCTAAGATACCCTTATAATTCACATACTTAACAAATATTTTCTGAATACCTAGAATGCAGTGGGTGCTTGCTTTGAATGCAAGGAGTTGACTATTAAAACCTTCTACTCTGATATATTTTTATACATTGGATTATATTTGATGTCATGATATTTTACTCAGATATTGAAGAAAATATTTACATTTAAATACTTTACTGGGGAATTAGAATATTGATTAAATCACCACCTTCATTAATTTAAAAACTTATCGAGAACTTACAATTTGCTACATGCTCATATAGTAGGGAACAAATTGGAAACAACCTCTGTCCTCCTAGAATTTATTTGAGCATTTAATTATTTGGTTATGATTGTGTTAAGTGCCATGGAGAGCAGTATGATGAGTTCCAGGGGATCTTGTAACAGCTATCTGACCAATCTGGGAGGCTGGGGAAGAGCTAACAGAAATTAAATCTGAGAGCTATTTGGTGAGTGGGAGTTGGTTAGGTGCAACTGAATGATAAAGGTGTAGAAGAATGCTGTTACAAACAGAGGAATCAGCCTTTGCAAGCATTTTGAGATGAGATGGAGAACAGTCAGGGTGGCAGGAGAGCAGAGAGCCAAGAAGACAATAGAAAAGTGGTGACAAAACATGTCAAGTATGACCTTGAAAGTCACATTAAGAATCTGGGATTTTATTCAAAGAGAAATGATTACCATTTGAAAGTTATTAAGCATATTTATGTTTTATAACACTTTGGCTACCATGAAGATTGGTTTGGAGTAAAAGTAAGCCCTGTAGTCTCCAGGGGAAGGAATATAACTCACAGAAACGGAGGCCTTTGATTTTTTTATTTCCGAGGGGCCAATCAACAGAAACAACAGGTTTCTTTCTTTTTCCTTCCATCCCCCTCTTCCTCCGGCCCTCCCTCCCTCCCTTCTTCCCTTCTTTCCTTCCTTCCTTCCTTCCTTCCTTGAACATCCTGAATACAGTGTGGTGAATGATTGGGAGGAAAGCAAGATTGAATGGAATGAGACAAAAAAAGAAAAAAGCCATGATTATGACTTGAACTAAGGTGATGTAATTAGAGATGGGAAGATGTAGACAAACTCAAAGATAAAGGTTATGGAAAGATATTGTGTGGTTTAGGCACAAAGACAAACTCAAAAGATATTTCAGAAATAGGCAAAATAAGACTTGGTGACTTATGCATGTGTGGAGATGAGGGAGGAGAAAATCAAGAATGACTTCCAGATTTCTGGTTTGTGCTGCTGGGTGAATGGTAATGCCGATCACCTTGAGAGAGGGAACACTGGAGGAAGACCAAGTTTAGAGGGAAGAAGGTGGGATATTTGGAGTATGAAGTATCTCTAATTCTTTCAAATTGTATTGCTGAATAAATTCTTCCCACAAAGATGTATACTATTTGCCTCAAGCAATTTGTTTTATAAGACTCCATTTGAATTTAGCAATCCTAATATTTCAGCCCTAGAAAGTTTTTGGCCAAGAGCTGTCATGATTGAGAACTATGACTATATTTTAATTACCATATGGATTTATATATGGAGCATAGTGTGTCCATTCTATTCCTCCCCCATCGTTACAGTCTGTTCTAATTAGTCTTCCAAGCTAAATCTGCTGAGGCTAGGCCCTTTCAAGTCTTCACCTCATGCCAAGAGTCAGAATCACCACTTTCCTGAGATTACTGGCAAATTAATATTTCTGCTGACTAATAATTTATCAATAGTACAGATTCTTCATAAGGACAGTAAGGGAACAAACACAGAGTACCCACTATGTTCCAGACTCTCAATTAAAATACTGTATATTAATAAATCAAATGTTATGATATTCATCAAAGACCCATGAAGAATGTATCATTAATATTTCTAAGGTGAAATTCAGAGAGATTAACTTATTAGCCAAGGTAGATGAGTTCCATGCATTATTTATTTACATATACTTTATGTATGTATATTCTCCCTCTTATTCGAGGAGGAGTTTAAATTGTTTTATAAATTTAAATACAATGAGGTAAAATAATAATAAAATTAGGGTAAATAACTAGAAATATGGGATAACATGGGTTGCAAAATGGATGAAGTCATGAATAGCATTATATGTAGAATATATGTAATGGGGATTTTCTATGTTTGCTAAAAGTAAATTAAAAACCTAATTCTGAGTTTTGTGGGGTCTTTGGTAGCCAATAAAAAAGGGAAACCATGACAAGGGTTATTATTTACAATTCCTATCAGATTTGAAAGAATTTTTTTTTCCTAGAAAAAACATGATTTTTTTCTGGAACTGAAAGCAGAGGAAAGTATTTCCTGTTGGTCCTCACAAAGAGAATTCTATGTAATAGAGTATATAGTGCTCTCAAAAATATCATTATAAAAATATAATAATAAATTATCTAGAGCTTAAAAAAATAAAATCCTTTAATATACATAGATGGGGTCATACCAAAACACAACTCTCTAAAAGCAATTCCTTGCATTGAAAAGGTGGGGGATGGGAATAGGAAAACATTGATTTTGTCTGACGTATTGCTTTCTGATGGTCTAGAATCCCTAGATTAATTCAAAGATAATTTTCATAGTATCTTAAAAGACTAGATGAAGAGAAAATTATTCAGTAAATATTTCACAAATACTATTTGTTCAACCAAATTTTGATAAATATGAAATGAAACTGAACAAGGGATTATACCTGCAGTGGAAGTATTTCATGTGTGTGGTTAAGAGCAGACCCATATTTATTAAGAATCAGCCAAACTTGGGATAATAACACTAGGGAACATTTATTGAACAATTACTATATGCTAACTCTGTGTTAAGTGTCCTACATGTATCATTGCATTCCATTCTAATTTCTTAGGAGGGGGATGGATTTAGGAACCCGATATTGACAAGGACCTGAATGGATAACATATTCCATGTCCACGTGGAAGTTGGCTGAAGGAGAATATCTATGGTCAGGGGCGGATTCTCGGGATATCCTCCTAAGTATACTCTCCCACATAGATATGGATGAGTAAGGCCTCAAGGTTCTACACTATAGAGCAGTGTGTTTGTTTGTTTGTTTGTTTGTTTTTTAGAGAAGGGGGTCTAGTTATGTTGCCCAGGCTAGACTTGAACTCCTGGGCTCAAGCAATTTTCCCACCTCAGCCTTCTGAGTAGCTGAGACTACAAGCATGTGTTCCCACACCCAGCTTAATTTTAAATACATTTTGTGATACTTACCCCTTTGCATATCTAATGTAAGCTATGGAATCCATCCCTGGAAAAATGCAAATGCACACAAACACTTGTCACATAATTTCAAAAGATTTATGAAGCCCCTGGGATGTGCCCATCAATCTATTCAGGTTAACAACCTGTTGAAAAACATGGCCCTTATAATTTTAGTCTGCATTTTTTGAAGACTAAATAGTCAAAGATTCATCTTAGCCATATATATTTTTAAAGCATCCCTAGAATTTAAAGTTACTTTAATAAGGCAATTTCCTGGTATAGCCATTGACATAAACTGATGGGAAAAATCATACCTGTCTAAATAAATGAAAAGATATTGTGTATAGCTTTTAACTGACTCCTAATTAATTAAATTTTGCAGGATCTCTGCCAAAAGTGACTACATTGGTATGTATTTGTTGATATGAATCTCTTTTACAAAAATTAGTAGGGCCTTTTCTTAGTTAAGGCTGCTCAGAATTTATGAAGATAAAACCATGTCACCTACCTAGGTAGGGTGCCAATATTTATAATCAGTAGAATGTGGTCCATGTTAGAGCTACCATGCATGGTTGTGCAAGTTGTGCACTGCACCAACAGTTTTGCATCTAAGGATGCATTTTTCACAATATTGTTATCATATCTTTGTATATTTCCTATGACAGCTTTTCAGCAGTGAAATATCTTTTTCTAATAAAATCTGATTATCCAGGGAATTTTCCAAAGGATGGAAATAAATTATGAAAAAAGGGCGCCTTTTCCCAATTTCATAAAAAAAGTAATAACTGGGACCTTACATATTCAGAATTTTATCTGATCATTAAAGTTTAAGTCAAAAAGAAGGGGCCCATAATACAGCCTGCTTTATACACCACAGCCTTGGAAACTAACTTCTGATCCATCAGTATTCTGTCCCCAACAACCCTAATTCTGGTTTTATTAATAAGATGAAGATCCTATTCTCTTAGTCACTTGGAGTTAATAGTGAGTCATGCATGTAGCCCATATCACATGAAGAACGGTTAAAAGAACTTGAATTGATCAACCAGTCAAAATTGGGAGGTAATATTAATATAATTGAGAAACTTTTTTCCAAAAAATGTTTTCTCATGTATAAATTCGCTAGGCTGCCGTAACAAAGTACCACAAACTGGTGACTTAAGCAATAAAAATTTATTTTCTCACAGTTTTAGAAACTAGAAGTCCAAGAGTAAGATGTTGGCAATGTTGGTTCTTTCTGAGGGTTGTGAGGGTGAATCTGTTCCATGCACCTCTCTGTTCCATGCACCCGTGATTTGCTGACACTCTTTGCCATTCTCTGACTTGTAGATACATCATCCTGACCTCTGCCTTTATCTTCATACGGTGATATCCCTGTGTGTATGCAAATTTTCTCTTCTTTGAAGGACACGAGTCATATTATATTAGGGCTTACCCTAATAACCTCTTATTGAATTGATTACATTTACAAAGATTTTATTTCCAAATAAGGTCACATTCACTTGTACTGAAGGTTAGGACCTTAACATCTTAATATCTTTTTATGGGGGGGACACAATTCAACCTGTAATACCATGTGTGCCATAAAAATGAGAAACAATCATTATTAGGATCCTCTCTCAGCTTTACTACATGCATTAGCATATTAAGTGTTCTGAGAAATTCTGTAGCACACAAATCTGAATTATTTATCCCAGAGTTCCTTAAATCTAACCATTCCCAGCATACCTATGAAAATCCTACAGAATATCTTTTTTCTTGGACAGAGGAAACACATAGAGATGTGGTAAAAAAAAGTATAGAATTTGGAGTGAGATCTAGAATTAAATTTGAATTCTATTATTCCCTAACTGCCTGACCTTTGGAAAATTACTTAGAGTCTTTAAACTTCAATTTTTCAAATTTTTTTAATAATGGGATTATTATAATTCTGAGGCCTGTTCCAAAATCAAAGAGAATAGAAAATTATTAATAAGTTTAGGAGCTTAGAAATAGAGTCGATATCCCAAAAATCTTAAATATCACAACTTAAAATCATATTTGTGCTTTGTAGAAAACTTAGTATTTACTCATGTATAGAACTTTTGCTTTACTCATTAATGTTCGTTTTACATTCTCTAAGTATGTTGGTTTCAAAATTTCCAAATCCGTGTTTCACATATAAATTGCTGCAGTAATTTTCTAAGGTCAGCATAAAAATTCTTCCCACTGGTCCACATTTGGAAAGTTGATCTATGAGAAAACGAATGATCTGGCTGACTTCTTTTTTTTTTTTTTTCCTTTCTCTTAATTTCATGAGTTTGCATTTGCAGCACTTTCTTCAAGGCACTTTCTAATGCAGTTGGACCCTCAGCCAGAGTGAGCTCTGGATAGGAATCTCAAATATTATACACATAGCATGAGGATTGCATTGCAAAGGATTAAAACATAATATAATGAGGCTTGAGTGTCTTTTTTTTTTCCACTTTGACTTTTATTAAATTTGCAAAAGATTGGAATATCATATATTTCATACTGTATAATCCAAATTATCCCCAACCTGACCTTCCATACAGTGGAAGAAATAATGAATGGGAATGCAAAATGCAGCAAAAATGTGCAATTGCCTTTCTGATGAGGGTTCAGCCATCAAACAATTTTTATCTCTGTAATTTTACTAACTTGAATACTAACGTGGGTACCTCTATTTTTTAGGACAGGCAGCCTCAAATAGGAAGGAGTCATTGGGGGATGGCTGGGGAGGACTTTGGACAGATAAGTTATTGTGATTAAATTGGAAGAAGGAAATCTTTTTTTAGGTAGAAGAGAGTTTGAAATTGGAAAAATCTCAAAAAAATTGATAAACCTGTTCCCTTTAATAGGTGGAAGAGACAAATTTGTCAATGTCTGGTTGCACTTCACTTAGCATTCTGACATCTCTAACAAGAAAGAAATAAAAAAAGGGCTCTTCAGTTGGTTCTACTTTCTCCCATTCTCTTCCATTAGAAGAAGTGTAGGTTTAAGAGTAATCAGGAGATTAACAGTGATAATAGATAGATAATATATAGTGAACACTTAGTGTATTCCAGGCACTACTCTAAAAGCTGCACCTATATGAACTCATTGAATCTTTCCAAAAGCCTTCAAAATAGGTGCTATTATCACCCCAATTTTAGGGATCAGCAAAGATGAGTACAAGACATTTTAAGCACAATGTCTGATAGTTAATAAGCAGTGGAGGCGAGCTGTGGACTCAGATAGACTGGCTCCAGCATCCCCTGGCTTGGCCCCTTTGCTCTACCTCCTTCCTTTTTAAAGAGGTCTCACACTGAACTCTGTGTCAGTATTTGTTTCCCAGGTTGGCATTGTTGTTCTTTATTTCTTCATTCTTCTCTAACTTTAATGAAGAAATATCTGATAAGCTATACTCTTCAAAACATAAAGTAGAAATCTTTCAATTCTGTCCTCACTCTGCAGGGATGTGGGCCCATCATTTAACAGGTGGGAATCTGTGCTTTTTTTTTTTTTTCCGTCTCTGAAAGGACATAACTGGATGACAGGAAGGATAATCATTTTACTGATTTCTCACAAACAATGCAAATAATTGGGGCTAAATATTTCATGTGGATGGAACAATAATTCAAGACAGTATATTATTGATGAATATCTGTCTACATTTAGGGAAAAAATTATATTGTAGGCTATTTTAAATAAATTCAATTAGTGGATAATAAGGAGAGTGAGACCAATAACACCTTCACTTTATGTTTTTATAGATTTCATACTCTCCACAGTGTTATAACCTATACCAATAATCCTAGGATTTAAAGAAAAAAAATTACTATTCCCGTTCTTTTGAGGCAAAAAGAATTTAGATATAAAAGCATTTCTGCCCATCATCACCTGCTTAACACTTTCAATAGCCCGTGCTCCCTCTCCAAATGCTCAGTGTTTATTAAACATCTGATGCTTTCACTGGATTTCAAGTTCCACAAAGACAGGATATGCTTCTCTTTGCTTTGGCTGCATCCTTAGTTCCTAGTACAGTTCCTAGATACTTAGCAGATATTTAAGTTACTTATTATACTTTATATCCATTCTACCAAATTCTAACATATATGGATGTCCTAGCTTGAAATTTACCATCAACATTCCAGGGCCAAAGACCTGGGATATTTAGCAAATATGTTCAACCAGTGAATGACAGGAGAACGCTACTTACCTGGCTTGGATGAAAACAGATCATGGAGCATAACCTAGGGCTTTTTCTTCAGGTTGGGAATATATTATAAAATTTGTAATAAATATAATTTTGTAATATATAATAATAATTATAAATAATTACACTTGAAACCTTCTTTACTCATTGGCTCTGAGTAAGAATTAGTGTTTTAAGCATGTATTCATCCTAACATTTTACCCCAGGTCACCTCTCTTCTCTTCTTGTTGGACTTGTATTAATCCTTCAAATCCCAGTGGGTTACCATCTTTGCACAACTTTCTCTTCCCCAGTTAGTTGCACTCTACCCATGTTCCCGTGTGACTTTTCATGAACCATTCTTATTGTTTTATTGCACTGTATTGTCATTATTCCTTGGTAAGTCAGTCTTCTTCACTAGATTGAAAAGATCCTACAGAGCAGGGCATTCCTGGTGCTTGGTTTATTGCCTGTGTTAGCAGGAAAGGATCTGAAGCATCAAATTCTGCCTGAAGGAGCACAAATTCCAAATACAAAGGATGATGCAGATTAAATTTTTTCCATGGCTTTTTATTAACATGTTGGTATTATCAGTGATGGTGCCCAATACTATTTCACTATTTTATACCAAATTAATATGTTTAGTGTTGGTGCCTCCAAATTCCTTCTTTTCCTTGAGCCTATTGCCTCTATGTGAGTTAGGTTTAAAGAATAAAATCTTTAGAATTTGCTTAAAAAGCAATTGTAAACTAATAATGGCTATGGTTTTGGGTCATGTATTGTGCTAAGTGCTTTATAAATGTTTTCATATTTAGTCTTTATAATAAACCCAATAGGTAGATATTATTTACCCCAAGACAGTAAAGCAAAAGCTCTACCTTGGACTAAATGATTATTGTGCCATTGACCATTTCAACAGATACTGGAAAGACAGTTTGATATTTCCTCCAGGCCCCTCACCCCACCTTTGATTCACAAATTGTTAAAAAATCTAACACCCATATTCTATAAAAGAATGGAAATAAATAATAATGGTTAAAAAAAATAAGCCCAGCTTTTAACCATAGCTCTTTCCTCTAGGCGCCCCAGAGCACATCCCTCCTATTATTCTTTAATTTTAAAAATGTAAATGGACATCCATTCTGGTGCTGGCAAATTAGAGAAATGGATAGAATCCACATTCCTCCCTAACTGGGATCTAGAGTCTGATTGTTAGTGATACCCAGAGCTCTTGGAAGTGCTGGCTCCTGAGTTAGCAGTCTCTTCAGTGTGTTCCAAGTAACTGAACAGCCAGCCAGCCCATCATGAATGCACCAGGCCTTTGGCCCTGGGATACTAATGGGAAAGTCCAGGCTAGGACATCCATATATGGTAGAATTTGATAGAGTGAATATGAAGTAAGTAACTGAATTAATGAATGCGAATCCTGGTCTGACTCCAAATATCATATCTCCTCCACTAAAATGTTTCTTCCTTCAGAATCATGGCAAGTCATTTGTAAAAACTGCTAATCTGAAATTGTGCTTTGTTACAGTGGATCCAAACATAGTTTAGAAGCAGTCACTAGTCATTATTAAAAAGGCACACAGAAATTCTGCAGCTATGTGACTCCAGACTCTGATTGATACTTCATTACCAAAGCCCAAAAACAAAACACAAGACCACATGGAAATGGCTTTTTACTTCATCTCTTACCTCTAGCAAGTGGGTTCATCCAGGGTTGAGAAGCCTTGAGGTAAAGTCACCTTTGGGCGGCATTGTCTTAATAGACAATGATTCTCAACCGTTGTTACGTATTGGACTTAAACTAGGATGTTTTAAAAACTACAGATGCTTCAGAATTTCTCTGGAATAATTAAATCATAATCTCTGGTGATAGAGTGGAGAAAAAGCATTTGATATATTTTTACAAGTTTTCTAACAGATTCTCACGTGCAGCCAAGTTTGAGACCCACTTGACTTGCAAGAACTAGTTTATAGAAACTTAATGCCAACAAAAAGAGGCATGATTATTTATTTCAGTCTATTACCTTGTTCTTTTCCACCATGTTTCTCTTTTATTAGGGTTATAACCATTTATATCTACAACCACAACTCCCACTACCACCACCATCATCATTGTATATTAGGTGCCTATGATGCAAGCAGGTGTTAATATGCAAGAGCTAACGGCTCTTTAGGAATGTTATTATGGTATCTCCTTTATAATGAGGAGATTGAAAATTGAAAATCAGAAAAGTTAAGTAATGATCTTACAGCTACTGTGCACTGGAATGGGGACCCCAAAGCCCGAGATCCCCCATGTACCTTCCTTACCAGCTGTATGTTTCTTGAGGTTGGGAACCTGGCTTAGTAGTTGTTAGGTTTCATTTATCCCTAGCCTGCTCAAAAATGTTTGAAGGTACTCTTCTATTTTTCATTCATCTGGGTAAGATGGATTTCCTTCAACTCTGCTGATTCCACTACTCATATGCTCAACCATTCCCTATGTCCCATCTCCCTCAAGCACGGATAGGGCTTTCCACCTCATTCCAAGAGTGGCCCCTTTAACACCAGCCCCATGCCTTTTTTTTTAAATTTTTTCTTATTTCAGCATATTACGGGGGTACAAATGTTTAGGTTATGTATATTGCTTTTGTTCCACCCGAGTCAGAGCTTCAAGCGTGTCCATCCCCCAGACAGTGCAAACCTCACCCATTAGGTGTGTATATACTAATCCCCTCGCCCTCCCTCCCATCTGCCCAACACCTGATGAATGTTATTACACTACTGGTGGGACTGTAAACTAGTAGAGCCCCATGACTTTGATTTTATTTCTGTACCTTTCAGTTTTACACCCACCTTCTAATACCTGCCAATTACCCTAAAGTTACCTTATGGCCAGGTATCAGTGATTTTGTTTCCCTTCATGAAATAAGAAAAGTAACAGACATTAAGAGTCAGGAGATGCCTGTGCCAGTCCTGGTTCTACTATTTACTGGCCAAGTTTCCTTGAGCAATTACTTAACTTCTCTGAGCCTATGTCCTTGTTGGTAAAACTAATATGTAAAATGGATCCTAATACCTGCTTTTCTGGAGATATATGTGCAGGTTTTCTGGTATATGGTAACTGATTCATGGTAGGCTCAAGGTAAGTATTTTATTTCCTTTTTTCTCTCCTTTCTACCTCTTACATCTCTGCCTTAGTCATAATTAACCACAACAACAAATGTTGCTGAGATGTTGCAAAGCCACTAACATTTGTCTAGTGATTACTTATTTCTCTAGAGGAGCCTTGAATTTAATTAAAAAGTATACAGTGCACGCAGACCTAGGCTTTACGTATCCATCCATTAGAAGAGTGTTTCTCTCCTGGGGCAGTGTGGACAATGAAACTTGGAGATCAAGGCAAACAGTAGGGTTTTGTGTTAAAAGCAATTTTAGATTATTGGCTAAGAAATACTGCTAGTGTTCTTGCATGCTTTGATATTGGCTTCTTTAGATACTACCAATCAACAAATCAACTGGACTCTCCTGAAAGAAAGCTCATTATTTTTTCTGCTTTTTCCCTGTGATCATATTTCTGGCTGTGCTTACTTACTGGGGGGCTTTCTATAATTGGGTTCAAACAGTTCAATAAACATACTAGTCCCCATGCACACACGAACCTAATCTCTAAGTAACCAGTGTGGCTCTTAGATGAATGTATGGCCAGGAGATTTACTGATACTGAAGAAATTAAGTTCCCCATAATTAATTTTCTTTCTTTTTTTTTTCTTATAAACATTGGAAATTTATTTCTCACAATTCCAGAGCCTGAGAAGTCCCAGATCAAAGAAAGCATTGGCAGATTCAATGTCTGGTGGGGGCTAGATTCTTGGCTCATAATGGCTGTTTTCTCACTGTGTCCTCACATGGTGGAAGGGCCCCATAATTAATTTTCTATACTTCATTTTCTGGAAATCAAAAAGCAAACTACTCACATGTTGATAAAATTTAGCTTGTAATCTTCAGGTCTAAGAAGTACATGCACCAACAATGCCATATGAGTAAAAGTAAGACTCTTCTCTGAAGGAGATTGTTTTAATGAGGGCTATTTCCCTGGGGGAGGTGCTGGAACTCCAGTGTCCAAAGTTCAGCTCTGCTTCCTAAGGGGTGATCTTAACAGAGAGATTGAGCAAAGGACATTACGCTGAATCCAGACATTCTTAAACTGAAAAAAAAAAATGGTTTATCATTGCATCAAATGAAGGTGAGAGAAATGTACGTAAGTCATGTGCAGGGAACTGAAAGCAGGACAGATCATCTTTTTAAATTCTCTCTTCTAGGATTTTCTTAAAAATAAAGATGAATAAATATCAACAAGCATTTATTGACTATCTATTACATCCACTATAGATTAAAATGGCAAGTAATTAGCCTTTTAGATCTCAATTTTAACTATAAAATGGAAATTATGAACAAGGTCAATTTCAAAAAGTTATGTTGAGGATTTAATGACATCCTGGTTGCAATAGTGGCTGGCACATTAATGCTTTATAAATGCAGGTTCCTGTCATCATATTACTTTTGCTTTGAACAGAGTTCCAATAAGTTTTATTATCTAGTTGATCAGCCCATAACCCTCTGTCCCCTCAGCTTGGTTGAAGTATGAAGAGAAGGATGTGGAATTAAGTAATAGTTGCAACAGTGCTGTGATAGAGAGGAGAAAGTAATGTTATAACCATCTATAATATGTGGACACACATGTTCAAGATATAGAAACTCCTAGATATTTAACATAAATGGAAATAAACCATTATAACCTGGGTAGATATCACTGTAATATAATTTATTACAATAACAGTTATTTGTCATCAATGATCCTAGTGAGCAAATCCACATTAATTTGTAACTAGTAAAATGATAACTACTACAATGTGTTAAGAATTGTCCTGTATGTATCATCTTATCTAATTCTCACATGCATGAGAAGTATATATTATTCAAAGTATATATTATTACCACTTTATATATGAGGAAACTGAGGCCCAAGCTACTTGCTCAAGGTTACAAAGGGAATAACTAGGACAATTTTAATTTGGAAAGTAAACCTATTGGAAGCTCTTCTTTTTTATGTCCCAGAAATAAATGAGTTTCAAAATATTAAACCAAGTATTTAAACCAATTATGTATAAAAATTTTCGGAGAAGAGATTTTAACAGATTGTTTTCTCAAAATAGAGTTCATCAAGGAAGTAAGGCATGTACTGGGAATCTCAGTAGGTGTTAAAGAAGAAAAAGGACATGTTAGATGTACAAACCTTTGTGGACAATTGCAACAAAGTGGAGATATAAGATTTATGTGGGTGATGGCTTTGACCTGTACAGATTTGATACCTGGCTCAAACTGTGTTTTCAAATAATGGCTTTTAAATGGACGAATTATGCATGCTGGGCATTGTGATACTTCAGTAGACCTATGCTTCCAGTGAGTTAGCCTCTGGACTTTATAGTATGGTATTTCCAAGTGTCTTGATAAAGTTTACTTACCTTCCTGCTTGATCTGTTTTCCATCCATGAGGAGCTCCCTTATTGGTTTTGCATCAGATGCCAGCTAAATTACTAGCACTCAGTAAAACCCAAGGTCACTATGCTATAATGATATTTTATTTTATTTATTTTTATTTTTAAATATTAAGGGGGTACAAAGGTTTTTGTTACATGGATGCCTTGTATAATGCGTAAGTTGGGGCTTTTAGTGTGCCCATCACCTGAATAGTGTTCATTATACCCAGTAAGTAAGTTTTTACCCCTCACTCCTTCCCACCATCCCCTCTTCTTTGATTCCAATGTTCTTTACATCTCTTTGTGCCCATATGTGCCCATCATTTAGCTTCCAGTTATTAGAGAGTACATATGGTGTTTGTTTTCCCATTTCTGAGATGCTTGGCTCAGGATAATGGTCTCCAGTTCCATCTGAATTGTTGCAAATGACATTATTTAATTCCTTTTTATGGCTGAGTAATACTACATAGTATATACGTATTAATATGTATGTCACATTTGCTTTATCCACTCATGAATTAATGGGCACTTAGGTTGATTCTACATCTTTGTAATTGTGAATTGTGCTGTGGTAAACATTCACGTGCAGGTGTCTTTTTGATAAAATGACTTCATTTCCTTTGGATAAGTATGCAGCAGTGGGATTGCTGGATTGAATGGTAGGTTTTTATTTATTTCATTCAGTATTCTACATACTGTTTTCCATAGAGGTGGTACTTATTTTCAGTCCCACCAACAGTGTATGAGCATTCTTTTCTCTCTGCATCCATGCCAGCATCTCTTGTTTTCTGACTTTTTAATAATGGCTATTCTGACAGGGCAGTATCTCATTGTGGTTTTAATTTTCATTTCCCTGATGATTAGTGATGCTGAGCATTTTTCCACATATTTGCAGGCCATTTTTCTATCTTCTTTTGAAAAATATCTGTTCATGTCTTTTGCCCACCTTTTGATGGGATTGTTCATTTTTATCTTGTTGATTGAGTTGTTTGTAGATTCTGGATATTAGCACTTTATCAGATGTATAGTTTGTGAATATTTTCTTTCATTTTATAGGTTGTCTATTCACTCTGTTGATTATTTTTCTTTGCTGTGAAAAAGCATAGTACTGGTATAAAAGTAGAGACATACACCAATAGAATAGAATAGAGAACCCAGAAATAAAACCATCTAGCTACAACCAACTGATCTTCGACAAAGCAGACAACAACATACACTGGAGAAATGAACCCTATTCAATAAATGTTGACTCTTGCCTTTGCCTTAGAGATGAAGGCCCACCACAAGGCAGAAGCTTGTGAGAGCCAAGAAAATGGGTCACAAATAGGAAGCTAGGAAAGGAAGTTGATTCGTATGACTAGTATGGGGCTCAGTGGTCTTGGTAAAAGGAATCTCTAAGTGAGGCCAAACCAGGGGATGAAAGTAAGGGAGCAAACTTTATGAATCAGTGGTCACTCCCTGGTAGCCATGTTTTTGTGGCTTGCTATTCAGACAGTTGGGTTAAAAATGATTGGGAGAAACAGAATTGAATCAAGTACAAAAGAAACTGGACTTACATCAGAAGATTGAGGAACAGAGAGAGATGAAGCTAGAAATGTCAAATAGTTCATGAAGCGGCTAAAAGATCTATCCTCCAATTGTGATAGCATTTAACTGGAGAATTTACCTTCTTTCGTTTTTGAATTAATTACCCAGTAGGCAAACTAAGGATGTGTTTAGAGAACTAGTAAGTCATGGGCCCCTTCCCCACTTCCCGTAAATGAGAGGAGGTCCTCTTGGTAAAAATAGCCAAAATTTTGCAATAAGAAAAATCTAGAAAGAAGCCATTTTAATTGCTACTTAAATATGAGTGCTATGACCTTAATTAAAAGAATAAAAATTTATGTTAGAGTATATTGGTGGGGCTAGAAATCTTTTCAGGGCTTGGGGTTATTAAATGTCATTTCAGCCCTGTCATTGCAGCAGGCTTCTTCATAGTCATTTTCATCATCATCGTCATCATCACAACTATCACCCTAAAATTTGAGCCTTGGCAAGGTACCAAACAAGCATTGTGCTAACTGCATTATAAGTATTACCTCATTCATTCCTCACAACAATCCCAAAAAGTAAGCATCATCTTCTCATCACAGATAAGGTGACTGAGGCTAACGGAAGTTAGTTAAGTAACTTCCTGGAGGGGCTAAAACTGATTGATGATTCAGCTGAGATTCAAATCCATTTCTCCTTCCTCTGGAGCTTTTAAGTACTCCATGAGTGAAAGGTCCTATTGTTAGCAATGTAGGTAGTTAGAAATGACAAAGTCCAGGGTTAAAGAGTTTGGAACTGTTGGAAAACCTAAATCCTCAGCATACCTATATTACTTTAGAAGGGTCGTCTCAGCTCTATATTTGGTACAGAATTCCTCAGAGATCTGTCAGTATTGCCAGACTACTTGCTTAATAAATATTTCAGTAATTCCCACTTGGGGCACATCCTTGTTATCAAAATCAGGGAGTTTTGTTTTGTTTCTAAGATTATCCTAGCAGTACAATGTTGCTACCAGTGCCGGCAATGATATAAACCTCTTTGTATTATTTTTGAAGCCATGTTAAAATGATTGTCCACATTTTCTTCCCTCCCTCCATCCTTCTTTCTTTCTCCCTTTCTTTCTTACTTGCTTTATTCTTTCTTTTTTTGTAGTAAAGACCTTTACTTGAAATATATAACAAATTTGCTTGATTCTAGATGGTATCAGTTTTAAATAATAAGAAAACCTACATTTGGGGGCTTCAAATTTTAGCTATTTGCATTTTGGAATGCATTTTTTTTTCCTGTGGAGATGTATACATTTCAGGTTGTAAATTAATTTAACACATTCTGATTTTATTTGCCAAGTTGATCTAGATTGGAACAGATTTTACTTTCATATACATTAGCTTTCTCAGTTGAAATGTCACTTTCTCGGGGAAGCTATCCCTAAAGCCTCTCTTACATATTCTCATAGCCTCTCAACTTCCATTAATGGTGCTATCAAAGTTGTAATTAAATGATTATCTCTGCAGTTTTTTATTCAAGGTATCTTCCATTAGTCTGAAATCAACATCAGGTCAGAGACAATATTGATATAATGCTGTAAACTGAGTATCTGGCAAAGCACTGGATTATCATAGGTATTTCATTAATATTTGTTGAATGAATGAACAAAATTATCCACCCCAAATTGTTTCCTATATTTAGTTATTAGACTTAGGGACAAATAGTTTCAGCTATTTCAATAGTTTTTGCTGTCTTTGAGAATTGAAAATGTCAACAAGCAACATTATGTTTGAAAGCTAACGAAGACCCTGAGAAAACTGTATCATGTGTCTCTTGTCTCTGGTAAATAAACACCTCCATATCTGCTAGTGGGTAACAATAGCAATTCAATAATGTGAAGAAATTAGCAAAATGCATAGGAGTGTTCCCTGAAACCTCTATACTTATATGATCCTTAATGCAGGTCAGACCTCAGAAAATCTAGGGTTTCTATCTGTAAAAACTATGAACATTATTTGCATAAAAAACAAATATTTCAGCATTTTGACAATAAAATCATTCCTCTATCCTGACTTGCATGTGATTCCAGGAGACTGAAACATAAAATTGGCATACCGTAAAGCTAGGAGTTTTGTGAGAATAATTCCTATTTTAAATATTGATTTAGTGAAGGTCCCAGAGTCTGTTGCTCTGAGAAACTCTGTTTAATATTTGGATAATGTAGGGGTATGGCCAACGTGCAGGGCCTGTGGAAGTGTTTCATCTGTAGGCAGATCCTATAGTTTGGGAGCAAATACCTGCTTCTCTTGCCTGCCACCCTAACACATGCACATACACACTCACATACACAATCCTGCTCAGTTTCTCTGATCCCTGCCATTCCAAAAGTGTCACTGTATTTGTGACAATAATATTCTTAGGCATTTGTAAGCCTTAAATGATTAGTCTTATACCTCATGTCCTTAGAATAAGTTAATTCCCAGTATGTGTGCTATTAATGAGAATTAAAGGAGATCTAAACACTTTGAACTCATAGAACAGACTTTAAGAGAATTGAAGTGCAAAACTAAACATGAGTTTTAGCATGTGTTCAGACACAAAGCTATTTTATTGTGAATGCTTCTATTGTGTGAGTTTCATTTTTCAATTAAGGAGCTTGGTTTTAAGAAAAAAGAAATAGCTTTTTACTTTCCTGTAACTTAAACGTACATGGCAACAGCCAAAGTTATTAGGAACTTGAGTGATTGCTTTAGATTACTTTTGAAAAGGGGCCAGCTCTTTTCTGCTCCAACAGAAGGATATAGCAGATATCAGCAATGTCACAAAAAAGAAAGTGTAAACTGAATGCCAAGACCGTCATGGACCAAACCCAATGGTTGACACGGCCCTAAATCAGAGAAGCACATACTTTAGTCGGAGCCCAGTTTAAGGCAAAAGCAATTGTGTTTTCACTAGTTGGAGAACCATTTGGAATGCAGATGTTTAGCAGTTAAGTATAATTTCATTCTCAGAAACACTGCATGATTTTCAAAACACCTTCCCTGGACCAAGGCAATAGAGGAATATCAGTCTTTTCCATTTTTCCTTATAGAATTTCTTGTAAATCAAGAGGGACTTTACATGTGAACAGCCAAAAGAATGCCATAGAAGTATCTGAAAAGTATTCTTGAAAACAAGTGGTGCTTGTAAATGACATTCAAGTGTGCAAAACTCTTACTCATCCACTCACCTGGGTTCTCCTGGGTCTCATCAAGAGCCTGCATTACGCTTTATAATGAGACTTACTATTGGATGCTCCCTCCTGGAGGGATTTGTTTCACTGTTCTTTATTTTCTTTTCCACTTCAGGTGAAGTAGATTGATTTCTATCTTGAATGGTCTGGGCCACTTCTGGAGTTCAAAGGGGCTTGCCTGCCATGTCATAGTAACCATACCAGTGGAGAAGGATATGATCATTATCAAGGTCCTTTTTAGGTTGGCTGTTAACATTTTCCACATGGTATGAGGTGCTGTTTTTAGTGTGTTGCCTTCGTAATTGAAAAAAGGCCACTTAGTAGACTGAATGCAAACGGGCAATAAGTTCCTCCATTGCCCTCCATACTTCCTAACCTTACCTGCTTAAAGAAGTGTAAGGAATATTGTTGTCTTCAATGGGGAATTGTAAAGATAAGAAAAAAATATCAAATGATTGACTTTGAACCTTTCTTTACTGGTGGATGATTATTTAGGAAATTGCATATAAAGCGATGCATAATCTTCACTGCACAAATTACACCGAAAATAATATATTACAAGTATGAAATAAATGACTTTTGCAGAAAAGAAAATATTTTATTGTCAATTGTGTGCTAATAAATTTGTACCAGGCAAATCCTTCCAAATGCATTTTCAGTGTCGGTGCCTGCACTCCAACTGGGTGTCTTGGGTCCAACACCAGTTTTGCAGAATTGAACTCACAGGTAATTTTCAATAAATGTCTGTTTTGTTGGCTTATGTGTGAGATCTAGAATAAAGAAGATTTCTTTGAAAGGTCTCCCAGCAGGTACTTTGGCACTTAGGTGTATAATACCACATTTCATTTAGCCCAGCAGGCCTAATTGAATATTAGTTAGGTAGTGAACAACTTCAGCCCAAAGTAGCTAACTCATTTCTGCTTGGCCTTCTCACCAACATGGGTTTTTACATAATTAGACTTTGAGTTGTTTTCTCAAAACCTCCCCAGTTTGACTCAAAGATTAGCATTTAAAGTACTTTTATCAGCCAAAGGAAGGTAAAAAAACTCAGATTATTTTTTTACTTTTTTTTTTTTTATTTGAGAGAAGTAACAGTGCAAATGGGAAGCATCATGGTTTGGAATCAGACTGATCTGGGTTTGAATCATGGTTTTACTATTTAATAGTTGCCTCTGTATGACCTTGAGCAATTACTTAACTTCTCTGAACCTCAATTTCCTTATCTGGAAATGGAAATAATAACACTTGCGTTTCAGGACGCATACAAGAATTAGCTCTAATTCTGTAAGCTTCTATATTGAAGCTGTTATATATTAAAACCGTGGCTATATTTCACAGCCAGAAGCAATGGGGTTTACGTATATCCAAACCTCTTTCCTGTGGCTGCAAGAAACTGCAGATGCTCCTGGGCTTGTAATGAGAAAATGTAATTAAGCCAAAAACTTTTTTGTCGTTTAACCCTTCGAGTTTAGAAAACCATTTTCCTTATACCTCTCAAAATCCTGATTAATGCTTTCCTTAGGATCTATAAATAAGATGAGAGAAGGCAAATACAAATTTCATGTGGACACCAACTTAAAAACTTCAGGTCTAGGTTCACTAAATGTACCTCATCTTTTACCCATTTTTTGATGGCAGAGAGGGTGACAAGAAGTCACATGTTCATACCTACTAAGGCAGTATGCTGGGTAGGAAAACAGAATGGAATAGTGGAAAATTTGGGACTGAACACTGAGCTGTGAATTCTGGTTCCAATAATATCACTTAGCAGCTGTCTGACCTTAGGTATGTTATTTCATGGTAATGACCCTCAGTTTTTCCCCCTGCCCTGCCTACTATATGGGGCTATTGTGAGGATTAAGAAAAATCAAGGGCGTTATCAGTATTTTCAAAAACCAAAGTTTTACATGAAAATGAGATGTTGTTTTGCACAGGTTTTCATGCATGGCTCCATGGCTCCATGGACCTCAATTTTCTTTCTGGTTCCACTCCGTACTAATGCTGTGACCATGGGAAAATTACAGAATCTTTCTAAGCCTATTTCTTTATCTTAAATTGTCATCTCAATATTTACCATAGAGATTAATAAGATCAAATGAAATACATATGCTTGGGACACGTTGTAAATATTCAATAAATGGTAGATATGTTAGTGGTGGTCTATAGTGATGTGCTTTAGTTATGACCTGACCCAGAGGCAGAATGCCTTGCCCAAAATATGAGTTGGGAAAATAAGTTTAGGACCAATATGGAATCCTGCCATTCAGCCGAAATGAACTAACTGACCTTTATTGAGTGTCTGTATATAGGCACTACAGAATTTTTAAATGTCAGCCTCTGGAACTTATAGTTGAAATGGGGAGGGCAATGATGATAGACAGATAAAGAGGAAGAAATTATTGAGCATTATTATGTTCCAGATACTGTGCTAAGAACTTTACAGACATTAACTCATGTTATTTTCACATCAATCCTATGAGGTAGAACTATTCACAAGCTTATTTTATAAATGAAAACTGAGGCACTGAGTTCAGTGACTTGCCCAAGTTCATAGCTAATAATGGGCAGAGTTGGGATATAAACCCAGAAGTCTGACTCAAAAGCTCATGCCTTGTTTACTGTGAATAGGAGAAAAGAAGTGCATAAATGTTGTATGAACCTTTATCACATTAGGCAAAAATATAGAAAAAAAATGTGCCAGAGGAGAAGAAAATTCCATCAGACTTCAAATATTTATGCAGCAATGAGAACATACTCAGCACTTAAATGGGTGCAATAAAGAGCTGTTAGGGAAGGGTAGTAGGCACTTCTCCCCACTCTTGAATAAGTGATGGAGGTAGGATGAAAGTAACAGTCTGACTTCAGAGGCCATCCTTTTAACCACCATATCGTATTGCCTCTCTATTTGGCAAACTTTTATTGAAAGAATGTAAAATTGAGAAAATAAGCCAAAAAATTCACTATGCCAGACTCTTAAACCACCTTGTGTGTTAAAATAATAATAAGCCAACACATTTATAATAATATGTTAAATCCATATCTCTATAGTCAATTGGGAGACATTATTATCAAACCTAAAGATGTTGACAGGGCATCACTTGTCAGCCGTACCTATCTTTTAGTAACCATTAAATGTGACCTCATAGTACCTGGGCATGGTGGTGCATGCCTGTAGTCCCAACTACTCAGGAGGCTGAGGCAGGAGGATCACTGGAGCCCAGGAGTTTGAGGTTGCTGTGAGCTAGGCTGACGCCACGGCACTCACTCTAGCCTGGGCAACAGAGTGAGACTCTGTCTCAAAAAAAAAAAAAAAAAAAACTTACCAAGTTACAGTGACTTGTCCAAAATGAGACAGCTAGTTAGTGGCAGAGTTGGAACTAGAGCATGTTTTCTTAACCCAAGTCCAATATTTTCCAGTTCAATTCAACAAATACTTACTGAGAAATAATTATATTGTGGAACAATGGGAAAGAGGGTATGGTTTTAAAAATAAAGAATAGTCCTTTTTCTTCAGTAGCTCACAATCTAGTAGGAAAGACAAATGTGCCCACATACAATTACAGAACTCACCTTAATGGAGCAAGTGCAATAGCAGGGGAGATCCCGCACATTGTCCCCGTACCTCTCTATTTCATCACGCAGCACACTTGTTTATTCAAGGTCTTTCTGCCCTGGTATTATAGAATTCTACCCCGTCTATAGTTCAGTACTTTATAGCATAGTTCCTGGTACAGAATAGGCACTCAATAAATATTTATTGATTGAAAGGAATGAATACAAAGCAAAATAATGTGAAATCACAGAGGAGGAGATGATTAATTAAAAGCGAATTTGAAATGTACTGGCTAAAGCAACACCAATTAGGTAAAACTTTACTAAAATGTCAAGTCTCTAGGGAGAAGAGATCAGTTAGCTAAATGAGGGCCTGTCATTTCTGTTAGCCCGTACCCTTGCCTTTAGGCCAGTCCACAGATGAATTACCTCTGACAAGTCAGAATCTGGCTTATTTTTAAACTAGAAGGTTTTTTAACCCTTGGATAAACCTAGAAAATATGTATTATAAGTCATTCTTCAGAAAAGTAAGAGCTTATAAAATTTAAACTAAAGAAGGACTAATTGCACTTTATGGTTGCCTCTCAAATTCCAAGTGTGATAGCTCCAAAAATCCTAGTACTCTTCTTCAAGGGGGCCTTGGTGGTATGTGCAAGACTGTCCCACAGTCAAAGGAATGTCCATTTATGTTTGCTTCATTTTGATTCTGTGTATTCCGTCTGCTTAGTGTTTTAATCATCATTTTAAAGAGATTTCTTGCTTTAGTTGGGGACTGTTGCCTTCCTCCCTCTGCCTCCCTCCCTTTCTTCCTCCCCTCCTCCTTCCCTTCCTTTCTTCCCTCTTTCCCTCCTTCCTTTCTCCCCACTTCTTCCCTCTCTCTTTTTTTCAGTTATGACTCACTACCATAATGTTATTTTTGAACATCTTATTATTCATGCATTTCCTCCCTCATAAAACTTAGCACAGGGATAGCACATGCCTGTGCCCTTCCTAAGGCCCCCACACTCTCCCACACTAACATATCTGTTTCTGGCAACCAGGAAAGATTCCATTGGGCATCTAGCATGGGAAGAGTCAGGGAAACAAGAACGTGGAAATAGCATACATGTTACATATATTAAGTTCCCAAGATTTAAAATCAGTACAATTTGAATAATTCAGTTAACTTTCAAGTTTATGAAGACTTGGACAAAAGCATATTGATGTCTTATCCACAAAACTCAGTGTTTAGTACTACAGTTCCTGTGTTAATAACTTAAGAAATAGTTAAAAGGCAAAAATATAAAAATAATGTAATAAAGCATGCTAATATGTACACAATATGAAAAGATGTAATTTGTGAAATCAATAACATAATGTATGTATGTGGGGGAGAATAAAAGAGTAGACTATTTGTATGCAATTGAAGTTAAGTTGTTATCAGCTTAAAATATATTATAAGTATAAAATATTTTATGTAAACCGCATGGTAACCACAAAAAATAGCTATAGAAGATAGACAAAAGAAAATGATAAGGGAATAAAAAAATCACTACAAAAAACTCAATAAAATACAAAGGAAGAACATGAGAGGGAAAGTGAGACAAAAATAGCTACAAGACAGAAAACCATTAACAAAATGGCAATAGTGTAAGTCCTTTCCTATCAATAATTACTTTAAATGTAAATGGATTAAACTCCCCAGTGAGAAAACATGGAGAAGTTGAATGGATTTAAAAATAAGATTCAACTATATGTTTATAAGACTCACTTTAGATTTAATAACACACATAGGCTGAAAGTGAAGGATGGAAAAAGATATTCCATGCAAATAGTAAACAAAATAAATCAGTGATGGTTATAGTATTAATATTCTCAGACAAAACTGACTTTAAAAACTTTTGAAAGAGACAAAGTACATTATATAATAATAAACCAGTCAATTAACCAGGAAAATTTAACAATTTTAAATATATGTGCACCTAACATTAGTGCACCCAAATATATGAAACAACCATTAATAGAACTAAAGGGAGGTATAAAGAGCAAAACAAAAATAGTTGGGGATTTTAATACCCCACTTTCAATAATGGACAGAACATTCACATAGAAGATAAATGCAGAAACAGAGGCCTTGAACAACACTATTGACCAAATGGACCTAATATATACAAAACATTCCACCCAACAACAGCAGATTACATATTATTCTCAAGCATGCATACAATATTTTCCAGGACAGATCACATGTTCGGTCTCAAAATAAGTCTTAAAAAATTTAATAAGATTGAAATGACACCAAATATATTTTTCAACCACAATGGAATGAAACTAGAAATTAATGGCAGAAGGAAAACTGGAAAATTCACAAATGTGAAAATTAAACAACTCACTCTTAACAATCAATAGGCCAAAGAAGAAACAAAAGGGAATATTTTGAAACAAATGAAAATAAAATACAACACACCAAAGCTTACAGGATGCAGCAAAAAAATAGTACTAAGAGGAAGGTTTATAGTGATAAACATTTACATTTAAAAAGAAAAAAGATCTCAAATGAACAACCTAACTTTACATTTCAAGAAATTAAAAAAAGGAGAACAAACTAAACACAAAGTTAGTAGGAGGAAATAATTAAGATTAGAGAAGAAATAAAGAGTAGAAAAACAGAAAAATCAATGAAACTAAGAGTTGGTTTTTTGAAAGCATGAACAAAAATCGGCAAACTTTTAGCTAGATTAACTAAGAAAAAAAGAAAGAGCTCAAATAACTAAAATTAAAAAAATGAAAGAGATTGTATTACTAGTGATTATATGGAAATAAAAAGGAGTATAAGAGAATTGTACAAGTTAGATAACCTAGATGAAATGGATAAATTCCTAGAAACATACAACCTACCAAGATTGAATCTAGAAGAAATAAAAATTTTAAACAAGCCTAAAATTTTAAACAAGGCTAAGGTTATTAAATCTGTAATCAAACTCCTCCCCACAAAGAAAAGCCCAGGACAAGACGGTTTCACTGGTGAATTCTACGAAACATTTTAAGAAGAATTGATGCCAATCTTTGACAAACTATTCCAAAAAATTGAACAGGTGGGAGCAATCCCAAACTCATTTTATAAGGTCAACATTGTCCTGATACCAATGCTAGAAAAGGACACTACAAGAAAAGAAAATGACATGCCAATATCCCTGATGAATACAAATACAAAAATTCCTCAAAAAAATACTGGCAAACCAAATTCAACAGTATAATAAAAAGATCACACACCATGACCAAGTGGGATTTATTCCTGGGATGCAAGGATGGTTCATGATGTGAAATTTAATCAATGTGATATATCATATTAAGAAAATGAAGTATAAACATTACATGATCATCTCAATAGATACAGAAAAAGCATTTGACAAAATGGACACATTTTCATAATGAAAACAATCAACAAACTAGCAATAGAAGAAAATTATCTTATAAAGACCATATATGAAAAGCCCAAAGCTAACATCATATTCAATGGTGAAAAACTGAAAGCTTTTCCTCTAGGATAAGGAACAAGACAAGGATTCCTACTCTTACCACTACTATTCAACATAGTATTGAAAGTACTAGCCAGAACAATTATAAAAGGCACTCAAATTGGGTAGGGAGAAGTAAAATTATCTCTGTTCACAGATATCATGATCTTATATGTAGAAAACCCTAAAGAGTCCACAAAAAATCTATTAGAACATTTAAAAATTCAAAAAGTTTACAAGATAGAAAAATCAACATACAAAACTCAGTCAACTCCTATACCCCAACAATGAACAATCTGAAAGGGAATTAAGAAAACAACCCCATTTGAAATAGCATCCAAAATAATTAAATATCTAGAAAAAACTTAACCAAGGAGGCACAGGAGTTGTACACTGAAAACTACAAAACTGCTGAAAGAAATTAAAGACACAATAAATGTAAAGATATCCCACGTTCATGGGATGAACAACTTAGTATGGTTAAAATGTCCATACTACTTAATCTACACAATTCAATGCAATTCCTATCAAAATCTCAATGGCATTTTTTATAGAAATAGAAAAAACTATCCTAAATTCATATGGAGCCACAAAGGTACCAAATAGTAAAAAAAAAAAAAAAATTAAAAAAATCTTGAGAAAGAAGATCAAAGCTGGAAGCCTATACCTCCTGAGTTTAAAACATTACAAAGATACAGTAATCAAAACAGGAAGGCACTGGAGTTCAGATAGACATATCAACTAATGAAACAGAATGGAGAGCCCAGAAATAAACCCATACATATACAGTCACATGATTTTCAACAAGGGTGTCAAGACTATACATGAGGAAAGAATAGTCTCTTTAACAAATAATATTGGGGAAACGGGACATCCACATAGAAAAGAATAGAATTGGATCCTTATCTTATACCATATAGAAAAATCAACTCAAAATGAATAAAAGACTTTAAAGCCTAAAACTATAAAACCATTAGAAGAAAATATGGGGGAAAAGTTTCATAACACTGGTCTTGGCAATGATTTCCTGGATAAGACATCAAAGCACAGGCTACAAAAGCAAAAACAGACGAGTGAGACTACATCAAACTAAAATACTTCTGCTCAGCAAAAGAAACAATGAGCTGGGTGAAAAGGCAGCCTACAGAATGGGAGAAAAATATTTGCAAACCATTTATCTGATAAGGGCTTAATAGCCAAAATGTATAAGGTACTCCTACAACTCAATAGCCAAAAAATAACCTGATTTAAAAATGTTCAAAAGACCAGAATACACATTTTTCCAAAGACATACAAATGGCTAACAGTTATATGAAAATATGTTCAACATCACTAACCATCTGGGAAATGCAAATTAAAATAACAATGAGGTATCACCTCTCACCAATTAGAATTATCATTATCAAAAAAATGGAAAATAAGTGTTGTTGAGGATGTGGAGAAATTGGAACCGTTGTGCACTATTGTAAAATGGTGTAGTTGCAATCAAAAATAGTATGGAGATTCCTCAAAAAATTAAAAGTAGAGCTTTCATGTGATTTAACAATCCTACTTCTGAGTATTTCTTCAAAAGAATTGAAATGAGGATCTGGAAGATATATTTGTATTTCCATGTATATTGAGCATTATTCACAATAGCCAAGAGGTAGAAAGAACATAAATGTCCATCAGTGAATGAATGGGTAAATAAAATGTGGTATGTACATACAATGGAGTATTATTCAACCATAGAAAAGACAGAAATCCTATCATATAGCTACAACATGGGTGAATCCTGAGGACATTATGCTAAGTGGAATAAACCAGTTACAGAAGGACAAATACTGCATGATTCTGCTTATAAGAAGTATCTAAAGTAGTCAAATTCATAGAAATAGAAAGAAGAATGGTGGTTGCCAGGGACGGGAGGAGGAGGAAATGGCAGTATTGTTAAAAGGGTATAGAGTTTTAATCATGCAAGGTGCATTGCTATACAACCTTGTGCTTATATTTAACAGTATTGTACACTTAGTATTCTCTGATACACTCCTTTTATATTCTGTGATTATGCCTTTGGGATTATATCATTTTAATAAGAATATGGCTTTGGTGGTTGTAGTTTGGGATTGTCTCCATGTTTCACCATTCACTGGCTTTTGGCTTAGGGAACCAGGCCCCTTTTTGCATTATTCAGCTATAAAGGGAGAACACTTGAAAAATCTTGAGAGAGAAGCACAGCTGTCAGGAAGTGCAGCTTTTATGAATTAATATCTTGCTAAAATAAACAGAAGCTGTTTCAGTTTCATTGCTAAGACCACTAGCAAATTTCTTCAAAAAAATGAGTTAATACACTTATGTCACTCAGCCACACTAAATGTTCCATTAATGTGGTGACCTGAAGAGCACATTGCTATTTTGTTTTTCAAATCAAAGTGCTTATTTATTCATTTTACACTGAGTGATAGAACACAGACCAAAATACCTATACCTTCTTTCTTGTTTGATTTATTTTAACAAATATTAAACACTTTATGCTGAGTTCAGAGGATGCAGCTATAAAAACGAGAGCCCTCTTTTAGCCCTACTGGAGATTACTTACAGTCTGGTAGGGGAGAAGGGCACAAAATGAGTAATCGAGTAATTTTTATTGTATATATAATTATGCTAAGTGTTGTAATAGAGAAGCACGGGTGATAAATGAGTGCTTGATGGGAGAATGATATGATCTATTCTGGAATGGGGGCCAGGTTTCACAGAATGCTTTATTGGGGTACTGCATTCAAGTTGAACTCTGGAGGTCAGGGAAGACTTCGGAATTTCTGAGTGGAAGAGCCTTAGGGATGGCAATCAGGTTAGAAGTGAAGTCTGGAAGACTTGTTTTGGAGCTGTGCTGCATAATAAGCCCACTTTTCTCTTTGGATTTTGCTGTGTTTATTTAGGGTGGCTTTTCAGAGATTGCCTCTTGATGCACCTTACGGAAGAGTGAGTAGGAATACATTGTGTGAAAGTATGGAGTGGAGAAAGAGCATGCTCAATGGCCACAAGGGAGGACTGAGTTCAGGTATTCAAGGCCTGTGTGGTTAGGGGAAAAAGCAGGGGGTGAGACACAAACAAGACTGGTAAAAGCAGCAGAGACCAGATCGCAAGGGCATGAGTAAGGGCCATGCAAGCCACTTGAAAGATTGTGCCATCTCTGAGGATAAAGATCCCTATAAAATGGTACTTTATTGACTGGTATCAAGCAGAGTAGGATCTGATCACAATTGCATTTTAGAAGGAGACACTCTGGCTGCTATGTGAGAATGAATTCTGGCAAGGGTGACAAGATGCCAGACACCAGTTAGGAAGCTGTTTCACCAGTTGTACAGAAAAACAGGCTCTCATTTTTGCAACTGCATCCTCTGAACTCAGCATAAAGTGTTTAATATTTATTAAAATAAACAAGAAAGAAGGCAAAAGTATCTTTCAGTGATCATAACAATATAGGTATTCTGGTCTATGTTCTACCGCAGAAACGATGATGGCTTAGACTAGTGTGGTTGTCATGGTGATTGAGAGAAATAGACAAATGTGAAAGGTGTTTACACAGACAAGTATACAAATAGTGTATAGCATGACTTAATATGCTAAGGGGATCTGGAAAGCTTACAGAAGAAGTGACAGTTTAATCTTCAAGGATGAAAACAAATTTTTTGTAGCAATGTAGTTCATCACTTAGATTCACTTGCAAATAAATGCATATTATAAATGATTAATACCTTTTTACTAGTGTTCCTTGTAGAAATCTAAGAAATGTCACATAATTAGAGTTCCAATTTCTGTAATAATTTTAGTGTATCAGAATATAATAAATTTACATTTCCTGAAAAACACTATATTATTTAGCCTTATCACTAATTCAGATTAACTCTCTCCTCATCAACGCCAGCCCAAATACGAGCACGTTAGTGAGAATTTGGTGATAGTTTAAAACTTTTTTTCTATTTCCTAAAATCTCTGTATCAATTAAGCAAGTATCTTTCCACAAAATTCCTGCTTGTTTTTTTCTCATAAGATTTATGATTAAGTTGGTTTAAGTATTTTGGAAGTAATTTTAGAGTCTAAAAATCTTTATTCTTGATTCTCTCATTTTGAAAGATAAATGTGCTTGGATATGGAGATTATCTAGGCTGAAGATTATTAGATGTAGAAGAATATTGATTTGTTGGCATTTATAAAATCTCTAATTTTTGTAGTCACAGGAATAGACTGTATATACTTTTCAAATCAGGGGGGATTATATCTACTACTTCATAACATTTTATGATTATTTGACTTATTACTTGTGGGTGCTAAAGGGCTTCTGCTACCCAGTCATCCTTTAGCAAGCACTTAGCTCTTCTTTTGTAATTAATATTTTCATATCCCATATGCATACAGTGCCTGAAGGACATTTTATCTAGAAAAGAATTTGTGTTTTAGTGCAGTGGAATTATTTAGTTATCCATCGTTGCTTTTTAATTTTTATTAAAAATATCAAGCCAGGATATTAGTTTTAAACCCTGGCTTTAAAAATAGTGGTTGTTCTATGGAGTCAATGTCAGGTCAAAGAGAGTTCAATAAGATAGATGTCATCTAGGCATTGCCCTGTGCACCATCTGCCCATGTTAAATCGCAATGATAAGTAGGATGTGTACTTGTGCATTGCTAATTCTTGTTTGGCCAGAATTTGATGTCATCTCATGGTCATTACAATCGTCCAATTAGATTTGATCAAATTGGATTATCATTAATTAGTGAGTCTGTCTCATTGTACAGAGGGCAAGTTTGACATATTTATATGTTTACGTGGTCTGTCCTCAGACTTAAAAGCCAAATGTCATGTTTGAGAAGAAAAATCTTTTTGCAAGAGAGGGGAAGACAAGAGTCTGGAATTACTTTATATGTACTAAAGTGAAAAACTAATTTCAATATAGTCTTGTTATAAGTTTAATGAAAGCTTTATGTGGTCTTAAAGATCTTTGGAGGAAAATAACATTAGTTGTGAAACATATGATACTTATTTATCTATAAAGAATTGACATGCTAATGTTATTAAAACAGAAATCCCATGGCCTTTGCAATGGGAAGAAATATCTCATTCCAAATAACCCATTCATAACAGATTTAGGTCCCTCTGAAGATTTATAATATCTTGAGTGGTGCCCAGCCAGAAAATTTTCTCTCTCTTGCTGCAAACTGCACACACCATTACAAAATTGTGATGGATTCACACTGACTTATGCCTATGCAGATTGATTCTTATACTTGAGAGGAAAATAGGTGAGAACAGGACATGTGTTCCCTGAAGACACCAGTGGGCCTTTGAGCAACGATATCTGCCTGAAAAACTAAAGGAGCCACCATAGTTAGATACAATTGAAGGGAGCCAAACTTATCACTTCCTGACTTTCTCATTTGGGAGTGATGGCATTGCCATATCACATCAAGTCCTACTGTATAGCCATGCATCATGGTGACACCAGACAAGTCTGAAGTTCTCTAGGGTTTTATTTGACCCAAAAGTTCTGTCGAGCATAATATCTTGTTCTAGAATAAAAAGAGAGGGAGGGAGGGAGACGCAGAGAGACAGAGACAGAGAGAGAGAAAGAAAGAAATAGGATTTTCTGCCTTTTCTCCCATGAAGTACAATATGGTGATCTATTTGCCTCAATATTACTGTCTTTAGGTATTGATCTTGATTCCTTGATTCTCTTTCAGGAATAAAGACCATTAAGTCTACTATTATTTCTGCCTGACAGTTCAAGTCGTAATATTTTTTTGACAAATTTCTTTAACAAGACCAACCCAAACCAGAACTGAAGTTAACTTTAAAAGAATAGTTTATGTTTCTGTAATATTGCTGTATTAAATATCATCAAAAAAATTTAATCATGTGGGAGGATAAATGTATATTCATTCCCTACTCTTTCCTTCCATTTATACATGTACCCAACAATCTATTCATCCATCTCCCTCTCACCAAATGTATGTATTTATTACTTGCTATGTGCTGTGCAGTATGTTAGATACTTGGGGGAAAATGGTCAATAACATAGACCAGGGCCTACCCTTTAAACTTCTATACATGGATCATTATTATTCAACAAAGGTGTCTGAATGCCTTTATGCCAGGGACAGCACTTATATCAGCCTCTTGTGTGGAATTTAGAAAAGGACCCTTTTGGGGAGAGTGGAAAAGAAGATCCTGCTGCTTCTTTTCAGGATTTTTAAATCTAACAATGATTTATCCAGGGAGTCCTACTGTTCAAATGTATTACTTGTTATAATCTTGGCCCTTGCAATAAGCATCTTGGACACTCAGGCAAAAATGAGGTCTATACTGCCTCAGTACCTGGTCAATCCCCTGAGAAGGTGGATCTGATGGTATCTGATGGTCTGTAGATAAAATAATTATATCATGGGATTATATCATCTTCATTTGGTCCCACATAGATGGCAACTGGCTTCACAATAAAACCAAAATTTGTTCCTCAGGAATCTGTGATAAGGATAGACATTTTAGCAATAAATATGGAAAGTTTCAAACAGAATAAAAATTCTAAGTGTTATGGTAATTAGCCTTTCCCTTTACTGAAAATACTACGTATGGATTCGGCATGCATGCTAAAATTTTAAAACAATCATCTTCTCTTTGGAAGGCAATTGCTTTAAATTGGATAGATTTTGTTCATTTTTCAGCGAAAGAATTTGTAAATTTTGTTTTTGGAAATCAAAATATTGCATGGCAGAATTGAATGCATCTTTCACTTTAAAGCACAGATTCTCTCTGTGGTGAATGTATTTGTTGTGGTCAAGTATTTGAAAGGAAATCCTCAGAATAATTTGGGGTATGGAAAAATTCTGTTAAAAAATAAGCCAACCCACCACTTTTGAATGTTGAAAATTGCCTTATTTTGAATGAGAAAGAACTAATAATTATTCACAGCATAAAGGAATTGTTGGGATCATAACATAATACATAATCATGATTTAAAATAAACTTCCAAATTTTAAAGGATTCTAGTATAATGCAGTGACCTCGATGATTTTTCAAAATGAATTGATGTTCTTTAGAGTTAATATTGATGCTTTTATATAGTTACCTCATGATTTTCTCTGTGCCTTGGCAAATATCTCTGTAGATAAGTGATTCCTGTAAATGTTGAAAATTCCTTTACAGGTTAACTTTCTCATCATTTTAAATTACTTATGCTATAGTATTTCAGCCTACATGCGTCCTTTCTGGAAAGAAGTGTCCTGCTAGTCTGATAAGAAGTTCTCTTTCCTGAGGTTTGTATTTTGTGTGGGGATCAGCAAAGCAAGAGAAAAGTCAGAATGCCAAATTGCAAAGAGTTTTCTTTGCTGTGGGGCTCCATCCAAAAAGGGTTTGTAACACAGTGTACAGTCTTGTAGCCCAGCTGTGTGGAGCATTGATTGCTTCTGCCTAGAGCAGGGATACTGTCAAGTTGCTCTGTGAGTTGAGTCATCTATTGACAAAGAGCTACCAGCCCGCAGATAATGCTGTGCGGAGCTGCTCTCGCTGCTCCCACTGCTCCCACGATGCACTGCTTATAGCAGCTGTCAAAGATACTGAGGGATCCACGGGGGAAAAAAGACTTTTACAACTGCCTGGAAGAAAGGGGTGTGAGGGAGGAGACATTTCTGTGCAGAGCTGACCACAGGAAAGAGTAGGCATCAGTGCAGTATGAATGCATACCTCACCAAGCAACACAGCTGCAGCCGGGGGTCTGATGGGATGGATGCCGGCAGGAGTGCGCCCACACTGAGCAGGGATGCCCACTGCGCTTGTGGCTGGCAGAGGAACTCTCAGGGGCTCGGGTACAGTTCTCAGACCATGCCCTCCTCAGGACCTGGGGGCCCAGCTTCAAACAGGACCAAGCTGGTCACCTTATGGGACAGTGTGCGGAAAAGCCCCCACAAGACGAGCACCAAGGGCAAAGGGACTTGTGGGGAGCATTGTGCCTGCCCACATGGGTGGTTCAGCCCAGCACAGGTGAGCCTTTTCCTTATGACTTTCCCTTGAATATCAGAAGAAAGTGACAGCAAGTTGTGTAAGAATAGAATGGTTTGGAAACTTTACCGAGTCCTGCTTGCTGACTGGGTACTCTGTTTGGAAAATGTTAGGCCAAGAAAACCTGTCATTTTCACACATATTTGTGGGCTCACACCTCTGGGTAGCTTGTGAAAGTCTAGGGATCTTGCACTCAGTTTTTTCAGTGACTTTTCACCAAGTTTGACTTCTCTAGTCCTCGGATTTTACTATTCTGTATCATAGTCTTTTAGCAGCACTTTTATTTCAGATCATTTTAACTTTTGTATTCTGTCTAGCCTATTTTTCATTATTATTATGTTAAAGAATAGGAATAAAAATGAATTTTAACTGATTTTTCCATCTCTTTAAAGTTAAAAGAACATTTATTTCTTCATCTATAGAAAATAGTGATTTGGGGTATGCTATTCTAATTTTACTCTTATAAAATTGTATACTTTTTCAGTAATGGAGAGGAATATTTGTTTATATTAAATAATTAATTTGACAAACAAAAGGAATAATTGGAAGCAGGGTAGAGGGTTATTACATTTAGAATAAAAAAATGAAACATTTAATTTATTCATAGAGAAGCAATAAGGTTATTTATTATTAAAAATTATAACTCTAATTTTACTATAATGCATTTCTAAAGTAGATGTGAAGGTTCCTTTAAGTTGACTCCTTGCTTATTACAGTCCCCAAACTACTAGCATTTTATCAGAAATAAAATTGACTCATTTTTTCTGTCTCCATCCAAAGGAGAGAAAATGACTTCCTGCAAATGCTGTAAAATATAAATAAAATGCACCTGTGATCATTGTCATAAATATAGAACAATGACTATTCTTAAATATGCATTGAAAAGAAAAAAACTTGTGTCTGCAGAAAAATATTCTTTCTCAATTTTGGTATGATTTTGGCTTAATTGAGAAGTAATTATTGATCATAAATAAAATGTTATGAGAGGTATAGAGAACATTTTAATTTTAATAATAGTTTTAAAAAAATACCTCCAAGAATGTCATATATCACTAGCTCTTAATAATATAGTTACATATATGTGAACATATATATGGCTTTTAATGCATTGACATGAAATTATAAGCTTAGCTTAGAGTATCTCAGCATCTTGATTTAATTAAGGAACATATTATCATTTTAGTATTAAACTTATTCAGCCTAACATTCAGAAATGCAGTTTTTTCTTTAAAGTTAACATGCATATCACCTGAATAAACAGTCTTGACAATTGTGAAAACTCTATATACTCTTTAACAAATAAATTTGCTTAAAATATCTTTAACCTATATCTACATATTGATTACATTTAATTCTTAAGGCTCTCATAGGGTAGGAAGACAAACTTACTTACTAGCATGTAGTTTATGAGTTATTGCCCAGAGTAGAGAAAGCAAACTTGCTTTATTGTTATTCTTTTTATCCAAGATGTCATATACTTTTCATAAATGGTAATTTCTCAAACCAAAATCTTTAATGCTACATTATAATAACTACACTCTAAAAATCTTTGTACACTTCTCATCAACTGAGGGAAACTTTTCACTTCTTTGGTTTTTAACAAAGTCAGCCTCCTACTTGCCTGAAATTTATAGCCATTTCATGCTTTAAAGGATTGAAATAGACTCTATGCACTGATAATTAGAGGTCCAATGACATGAAAAGGCAATATATCAAGGCAGCCACCATCTCTCCTTACTCTTTTGCATACACATTTCTATATATTTTTTCTCTCATTCACTTGTGCTTTATTATTGGCTGGGAATAATAATGATTGCTAAATATTGAAGCTATGGTACCATATCTTTTAGAGTTTTCAATGTTGTAACACTCTTCTTTTACTTGACCTTTCCACCTTTTGTCCCCTCAGTCCTATAAACCTACTATGCTAGATCGATCAATCTCTCTCTTCACCCCATGCTTGTACCCTTTCAAATATATTATTCTGAATAATTGTAATGTATCTATACATACATATATATTGATTTTAATTATGTATTCAAATATCTCTAGATTATCTATTTGCGTATATTTATATGTATACACACATATTAAAATTAAAATTCTATATCACTCCTAATTTCTCACCTGCAAAATATTCACTTGTTCTTCCAAAGAGTGCTTCATTCTCTTATGAAGTGTTTTTCATATAAATTATATTTCCTTTACTTCTAGGTGCTCAAAAATACTGATATATGTGTATCTATAGATCTGTATTTATATATACATCTATAGCATATACATATTTAATTATACAAATATGTGTAAGTACTATATGCCTATTCATATTATCACAAAAATAAGGGTATATGTGTCTCTGTGTGTATGCACGTGTCCCTTAAAACTAAGCCTGTCTTAAGAATTTTGTGATATATTGTTTAACCCTTAAATTAACTAGAGAGATCCTGTGAAATATTGTAAAACCAAGGTTGGAGGCTAATTATACTAAATATTAAAATCCTTGAAATTAAAAAAACCCTCCTTTTTATTGCTAAAAGAGTAAATAAATAAAATCCTTGATAAAGCAGAAAGAAGGATGGTGCATGTTTTAGAATAGCCCAGAGGCCCACATGTGGTACAGAACGTGCCTGAGGGCTGTTTAGCTTCTGGGAGCTGGGATCTTTCCCTCAGAGATATTTGCTGTATTACATGGAAATCAGCAGTGTGATTTCCAGCTGCTATAATAGAGGACAATCATTGGTCATGACTTGAGTTCTTCCCAAGGTTCTTTGGCAAACTCCTATTATTTGGGATACTGTGTACTAACAGGACTCTTTCATTATGTTATTCCTCAGGAGGTCTAAAACCTAGTTTTTGTCCATTCTCAAATAAATTTTTACTCCATTTGGATCTATAGAATTAATATAAACATAATTATAAGTAAAAAATGGAGAGTCGTTGTGTCTAGAAGTGAGTTCTAGAATGCACATCTAGGATATTAGTGTCAGCCTTGGGATGAAACATGCCCATTGTTGCAGACTAATCTAGGGAGGCAACATGGAATATAGACTTGGAGACCATAGTTCTATACATTTGTTCTTCATTCATGGATTCTTCACTTTCTGAGTGCCTACTATGTACTGCTCTGTCAGCCCCTGCGGATATAATAGTAAACAAAGTAGATATCACCCCTACCACTATGGAGCTTACAGCCTACAATGGCATATAACATTTAGCAAATATGTCATGATATACACAGAATTATATCATCATAAATCATAATTTGGATGTGAAAAAAATTGTATGTTTAAGTTTTTGAGATTTTCTTTTGTAAAATGTGTATAAAAATAATACCTCATAGGGTTGTGGTGAGGAATGGTTAACATATTTAGCATAGTGCTTTCATGTAGTAGAGGCTCAATAAATATTTGTGGAATAAATGAATGAATAATAAGTCACAATAAATACTGGCTATTATTAATCTATTCCTTGATTTATTATTTTTGGTTGGCTGAGAAGAGAGGAGAGATGAATCAGTGAGGGCTTTCAGAGAGGTGGAGATTCTTGGACTGAAATTGGACTGGATCTTACAAAAACTTTGTAAGTGTTTCTCAAGTGGACAGATATTTTGAGCAGAAATAATAAATATGGAAAAACAAGTAACACCCTGGTACCTGTGTGGAACTGTACATAGTTCTATCTGCCCAGAACATTGGGCCCTAGAGGACAGGTTCATTAAGAGAGGAGCTTGGAGTGGTGGGTGGAGCTTGGCCACAAAAAGCCTGGTTGGTATTGATGAGCACTCCATTGGGTTTGAGTACCTACTCAGCCATTCTCTGTGCATTAGACTTCACGGTCAATGAAATCTTCTGGGCCTCACTTTCTCTGTTTATAAGATAACCCCAAATCTCTTCCAGTGTTAATATTCTGTGACTCTGTCAACTGAAACCCATTAATTATTGGAAAGTACTTTTGAAAGGATTTGTGCTTTAGAACCAGACAGTCCTAAATTTGAATTTACTAGCTCTGTGTGACCTTATTTGCTTACCCTCTCTAAGCCTCATTTTTTCCCTCTGTAAAACTTGGGATAATAAAGTCATGTTGCAGGTAAATGAAATAAAAATTGAAAATATTCCATATAAATATCCCAGCATGGCCTTTAGAACACAATTATTCAGTAAATGGTATTTATTATTATTAATGGCATCCAAATATGTTTTTTAACCTGAATAACTTATTACACAGCAAACTAGTTTTTAGTATTGTGTGCTCTTTCATAAGAATTTCCAGTTTGTCTACTGAATTTTTTGATGTATTACTTATAATGATAAAGGCTAGGCTAGGCAACTGTCCAGAAACTTTTGGCATACAACCACATGATGCTGATGCTGGGGTGACATTATGTCCTTCAAAGTTCTCAGCAATTTACAATTGTGCACACTAAAAAAAAAAATCATGTAAAATAGAATTGTATCGATGACGTACCATTCCCATAAATTTGTATTCAGAGGTAAGGGGATGTCAAAAGATCTTCCCAGCAAAATCCTCAAGAACAACTGCATTTGAAGTGTTTAGCCAAGCTCTGTAAATCTCCTCTAACAGTTTCTTTGCAGCAACTCCAGAAAGAGCAGTTTGCAGCAATTCGAGTGCAGAGGACTTTTTAGTCCAAGAAGTAGGGTTGCCCTAGGCTGAAACCTCAGGCTCAGCTTATGCCCAGCCAGAAACATCTGATACCTTTTTTTTAACTCTGTACCTGTTTTGACTGATTCCTTCCAGAAAGAGAGCCCCTTACCAAGGAAAAATAAGACATTTTAGACTCTGGCAAATACCAGCAGACCCCAGGCAAGGGAATCAGAAGAGAGCAAGCAATATCACAGAAGGAATTAAAGTTCTAAGCCTTCCTGTGGGGGACGTGATGCCACTTGGTCAACACTCCTGGCACCCATATTGCTCGATGCTGACACCAGCAGAGCATGCTCCCTAGGGCAGTGCAAGCAGACGCAAATCACACAGGTGGGAAAGAAAAGAGCAAAAGTGAGTAAATATTTATTGAGTCCTCACAATGCTCACAAAGTGTAAAACACTGCTAGGGGCTTTACATTATTCATTTCTTTGAATTTTCTCAATAACACCAACAGAGTGATATCGTAATCCCCAATTTACAGACGTGGAAATTGAGGCTAAGAGTAACTTGCTTATGGTCACACAACTGATAAGGGCAGAACTTGTTTCAAACGTAGTTGTACATGACTTCCTTATTCTTTCCACCGCATCTTACAAAATGACCTGTTTGAGGTATGCTGGGAAGTAGAATACCTCCCCAGAGCCCTCTATAATTCTCTAATAATAATTTCCTTAAGGGATTGGAATGTTTTACGTGGCTGAGAGTACTATCTCCCCCTTGCATAATTCTAGATTTACCCATTCTACTTCATTTTCTGGTCTCAGGAGCCCTCAATGAGTTGAGCCCCTGAAGATCCTTTCCCTCTTTTATCATGGTTAAGAGCTGTGCTGATCTGAAGCAGTTGAAGTTGATTCCCCAGCATTTCCCAGCATTTAACACCAGAATAAGATGCTTGCTTTTAGAAAGACCTCATAATCTGTGTTACTTGCAAATTGGATTCACTTTTGCAACATTTTTGGTAAGGAATTGGGGACAATATATTGTAAACTTAATATAAATACAAAATGAAAGTACATGGAGGCATTATCTGTCTTTAGTCCAAGAGCATCATTTCACATTGCTGAGTGTTTGTGAATCTCATACAAATGTTCTTTCTACTTAAGTATCTGTCATGCCAAGAATCAGATATCTTCCTTTGATCCCACAATCTCCATTTTCTATCCTCTTCCTTTTTCTGATATTATTTGATCTGTTACAAATGTAGCCTCGGCTGATTTTATTGTCCTCTATTCTGTACTCTACTTTGTTCCATTCTTTTAATTTACAAAAAGCATATATATGTTTTATTGATACAATTATTGCAGAACTGTATGGGAACTTAGTGGTCATCTAGTACATTTTCCAAAGGAGAAACTGTAGCCTAGAAAAGTTGACAGACTTGCTTAAGGTCATTCAACTTGTAGCAGAATTGGTCCATGTCCTTGAATTCAGAATTGAGTTTTGTTTTTACTGTTCAAAGTTGTCCTTTCTCTCTTAGTCCTTGTGTGCTCATCTTCATGAAAAGTGATTATTGACAGAAAGTTATTTGGCATACAATTCAGACCAGTGGGGGCAAAAGAGAGGAGAGCCACTAGAAAGTATTTTAGAAAAGCAGGGAGGAACTTATGTGTTGTTAATGATTGGGAAGTGATACTGAGATTTAGGGGAAGAGGGCCAGGGATGCTAGATGCCCTGTAATGTGCAGAGCAATCCTTCACAACAAAGAATTGCCTATGTACTGAACATTTTTTAATATTCCACTGGACATTCATGAAGATTAACAAAAAAAGTTTATGATTTCTAAACCTAAAATCAAACTCAGTTTTACAAACAAATACAAAGTACTTTTTTTCAAGGATTTATGATGATTTACAACCCATTGGATAAAAAGAGAATCTATGAGACCTTAAAGATATAAATAAATAAATAGGTGAGAAGAAAATAGTCATTAAACTTTGTAGGACTGTAACTCCTGTGTAAGTCAAGGGACAACTGTACTTTGTTCTGTTAGTAATTTTATCAGTTGTTCCCCATTTCTGAAGATCACCTCCTTACAGTCATGCTGTTCCTCATAATCGTCACCAATACATCTCTCATGTATCAATTTATATTTGTTGATTTCGTCTGTAAATATGTGTTGGTGAAAGGATCTAGAACCAAATATTTTAAACTGGTAGAAACATGAAATACAGGAATCAAACCAAATGTCATTAATAAAGATTTTTATGCCATACCATATATTAATTTTTAAAGCACAATAAGAAGCCTATTTTTTGAAAATTACCTGACCTTATTTATTTTGGAATTTTTTGTTGTTTTCAGTATTACTCTGATATTGTTCCAGAGATACCAACACTCAGCTTCCTTGTGAGTCCTTAGGTTGATGGGTTTATTTTATGTTTATCTGTTATTCCCCACTTTCTATCAAACGGTAGAACTTTGAAGTACTAGGAAATCAAATATATACCTTTACATGAGAGGGAATTCCAAACAGGGATAGATAGATGACAGATAGATAGATAGATAGACAGATGATAGATCGATAGACAGATGACTCTCTCACTGGAGTGTCCAGTATAAAACAGGGTATTACTGTAACACTAAACTTATAAATAAAGCCCAGTTGATTTGCAAGTATATGACACTTATATTTTCTCTATTTCAACTATCGTCAATTTTCCTTGTTTCCTTGTTTCAACTAACATTGCTACTTATACTAACATTGCTAACATATACAAATGGTCTGTTACTACTTGTTCTAGCACTAATTTATAATCTAGTATTTATCATATGTCTGCTCTTTTATTTTCCTGTGCTTCCTGTAAGGAATGGTATCTGGTCTCTTTATTCCACTTAAATCCAAATTTATTCATTGTAAGTATATGCAAGCATTTGACTGCATCAATACGTTGTCTAGTATAGTTGGGCTCATAGATTGCTATATTGAAAACACATTATATTAATATAAAGTACTTTCTTTTTGTTCTCCTTTTACTTTAGTTAGGGCATTATATAAAAAAATATGTGTAGACAGTTTTATTATCTATGAATTTCATTTCAGAAAGCAGGGTATTACAAAACATTTATTATTAAATGGAAAGGTTGAGCCTGATAGAATTGAACCACTGGCTTAGATATTCTATTAAATATGTTGTTTTCTATACTGTTATGTGAGTTGTTTAGCTTGCTTTCCAACTAGACTAAGAGTCAGCAACCTCAGCCTACAGGAAAAATCCAATCTGCCACCTGTTTTTGTGTAGCCCATGAGCTAAGAATGGTTGTTATATGTTTTAATATTGAAAAAAATAAAAAGAATAATGTTTCATATGTGAAAATCATATGAAATTTCAATGATACTACCCATAAATAAATGTTATTAGATAGAACACAGCTCATTTGTTTAGATATCATCTATAGCTATTTTTGTGTTGTTATGGCCAACTTGAGTAGTTTTGATGGAGACTGTAAAGCTAGAAAGTCCTAAAATATTTATTATCTAGGCTTTTACAGAAAAAGTCTGCCAACTTCTGCTCTAGACTATCAGCTTTCCGTTCCTTGCTGATAGAAATGTCCCTTTCTGCCTAACAAATCCTATCCATTAAGACGTAGTTCAAGCACATCTTCCTCTTTACTTCTTCCCAGTCCATTTTAGCTCTCAAAACCTCTACTTAGCATGGCATCCTGCACAATTAGAGTATTGCCTTGCATTGTGGTTAGTTGTTTCCTTTTCAGTCTCCCTGATTAGAGAGAGTGAGCTTCCTCATTCCCTGGCATAGAGCCTAACTTATACCAGCCTAGCTGTCCAATCACACCCAATCACATCTTTGTCACAATTCTTCTTTTTCTTTCTTTCTTTCTTTTTTTTTTTTTAGATACAGGGTCTCACTTTGTTTCCTGGGCATGAAGGCAGTGGCATGATCATAGCTCACTGCAACCTCAAACTACTGTGCTCAAGCAATCCTCCTGTCTCAGCCTCCTGAGTAGCTGGGACTACATGTGTGCATCACCACATCTGGCTAATTTTTCTACTGCTTGTAGAGATGGAGTCTTGCTATGTTGCCCAGGCTGGTCTTGAACTCCCAACCTCAAGCAGTCCTCCCACCTTGGCCTCCCAAAGTGCTAGGATTACAGGCATGAGCCCAGCCAATTGTTCAGTATGTTATTACATTATGATTTTGGACACAGACTGCTCAGCTGCATTCGTTGCTGTTAAGAGGAGGGGCTATGTTTTCAATGCCTTTATGTGTAGCAGGATAATCTGCACAATTTATCCATCACTTTGTATCATAGTTATGGATAAGTATCCTTACTTATCCATATGTGTCTGTTCCCCTAAGCTGCATTCCATTAGAGCACAATCTGTTTTTATTTATGCTTGTTTCCCCGGTGCCCAGCACATAACAGTAGGTCAATAAAATGTTCTTGATTTCTCAATGAATATTAACACAGGGCCTTGTATATAAAGGTACTTAATCAGTTTTTAATTTATTATTATTACTAATTATGCAAATCTCTTAAGATCAAGAATGACACCTTCTATCCGCATAGTTCTATTTATTAACAAGCATATTCTAAAAACAATTGCTTAGGCAAATTCATTGTTTTATTTCTTTTGTGTATTTTTTTTGTTTTTAGTTTAACAGATTCAGATTCTTATTGTATTTCATGGATCTGTTAAAATATTAGAATCATTGTACAGAAATTAAGTTCCATATTCAAGTGGGTCATGCTGCTTCAAAGATGAAAGGTACAATACTATACTTTGAAAAGACAATAAGAAAGAAATGATCTTACATAGTTTTGTTGTCTAATTTAGGAGTGACTTGTTCTCTGGAAGGTTGAAATAATGTCATGAAATATTATTTTATAATTAGTTTTTGTACACACTGTCGTAGACTGCAAGACCTTTTTTCTCCATCTTTTTGATAAAAGTGCTTAGAATATTGTAGTTGGTACCACTGCTTTAAAAATCCATGATTAAACACATTTGTACTTTATTCTGACAGGCTGTACTATTTAGTTAGTGGTCAACATTGATTGTCACAGTTGTGATTGTTATAGTTAGTTATCCATGACATTCATTTTTCAAAGCCCTGTTTATGTATCAGTTGTAAAATTTGTTTGTTTGCACACTGATTTTTCATTTCTACTATCTATTTTGTTCATTACCTAGGGCACAAATTAATGCACTTAATGGTAATTTTTTTTAATTCTCTGTTTCCAACTTCAAGTTTTATTTTTTTGATAAAAAACAAAGTAGGTAATAATAAATCATCTTAGTTTAAAAATGAGCATTTTTACTACTTTTAAAAAATAATTTTGTTAGTTTTATATGAAGAATTAATACAAGTTTATGATAAAACATTATAAGCTAAACATACATTTGAAAAAGTTAAAACATCTGTAATTCTACCTAGGTTTAACCACAGTTGATGTTTTGATAATTTTTAGTTCTTTTACTTGCCTCTGAATATATATCTTCAGAAAAAGATATATAATATTTTATTGACATATGTTCACAAAGGTAGCTAACTATATTCTCATTTACACGTGTCTGTTAAGTGAGAAGTTATTGTAAAAATATAAAACTGCATTGATTTTTAAAATTAACATCATATTGTGAACATTTTCCTAAGTTAGTAAAATATTTTTCTTGCTGCCATAATTTTTGATGACTGAAAAATTATTTTTTATCAAAACCCATAATGTTGGACATTTGGGTAATCTTGTATTTTAATTAGTATGAGCAAAACTGAAGTAAACATTGGTGTATGTGAACTTTTGACCACATTTCTCATGAAAATATATATTTTCAGAAAAGGAATTACTGAGTCAAAGGGTGTGAATTTTTAAGTCTCATAATATTTACCTAGTAATTCATTCACTATTCATTCAGTTCATTATTAAACAGTTCACACATGCCAAAATACTGTGTTAATCAATGGGAATGTAATGGAAAACAAGAGAGACTGATTCTTGCCCCATGGAGCTTAGAATTAGTAGCCAAATTGCTTCTAAAGGGGGTTCACAAACTTATGATCCCCCCCAATCTAGAAGTGTATGAACATGTCTTTTTGCACTCTTTGATTGTTTTACCTTTGTAAAATCCTTTACGAATTAGGTAAGTTAAAAATTGCATGTGATTGTTATTTTAATTTGCTCTTCTTTTTGAAGGAAGTTGAGTACTTTTCATATGATCATAGCCAATTATGATACTCTAATGATGTGTTCTATAATACCTACCACAATAGTAATACCTAGTTGGCAATTTAATATGTGCTTAATTTGTTGACTGGATGTGTGGAAGAAAGGAAGGAAGGATGGATGGATGGTTATACAAACAGGAGAGTAGTTGCTGTTTAAAAGTCCTAATAAGAGAAATTTTCACCTATCCTAAATATAGCATCTTCATGAGTGATCTATGCCCCTGTCTCATCTCTGCTGTCATCATAACCCCTTTCCTTGTGTCTTTCTCTGGAAGGAAAGGAACTGAATGCTCTTCTTTTCACCCTTACGTAGGTGAGCAAGTTTGATGTGAGTGACAGATGAAAAGGTAATTAGTACACTAGACAGAAGTAGACAGGCTATCTGCTTCTGTTGATAGAAAGTTTGCTGAGGAGTGCAATATGGGCACTAAACTGACAGTAAGAGAGCTTGAAGAGGAAAGTGATATAACTGATTAGATGCAAAAGAGAAATGTCATGGAAATTTCCTGACTATTTTAATATGTTTACATATGGATAAGAAAGTTATGAAATTTGTATATATGTAACCTATTCAAGGATGAGTTTGTGTCTATTTGTCTTAAAATACAGGCAGTCTGTCCCTAAAAGTCAAAAACATAGTATCTTGGCATGACCGTATGAAATTTCATTCCTTAAAAACTTGGTAATCTCATACTCCTATTGCCAATATTTAAAATAAAACTTACAGATGCAACAACTCTCAGGACTCCTGTTATCGAAGCTGAGTACCCTATGGGTGTTCTAAAGAAAAGAGAAAACAACACATCTGCAGTTTGAGGGTAGATCTGGTTTCTAGTACAGGAGAGAACACAATTTTCAAAGGACTAAATGGAAAGATAAGAATTAAATAGCTTGAGGACTGTTTGTAGGTTGAAGACAGATTCTTTTGCATTTATGAAAGAGCCCACCATAATTGGGAATTCCTTGCAGGCTTATAATTATTACTTTTACTTTTGTTTTCCAATAATTATGTCAAAAACATGTATAACAATTAACACTATGATTTCTACCACTCTTTGTGCAATTCACTGAGAGTCTTCAGCCTATTTTCATTGCTCTTCCTCTTTCCTACTCTGCACTGCTCTCAAACCTGTTTTACAATTCACTGTTTGCTAAGCCAGAAATCAGGAAATCATCATCACCTCCATCACCTTTCTACTCCCAGGACCCTCATGAATTAACCTATCACAAACTGATACAGAATTACATCTGAGTGTCGCAAATATTTTCCTTTTTAAGTTTCTACTTTTAGTGCTTGAGTGTAGATGTGCGTGATCATTCCCATAAACTATTTGCAGTAACCAGTATTCCTGAGATTCCTTTGATCCATTATGACTATTGTTGCCAAATTTATCTTAACACTCAGTTCTATTTGGATCACTCACTGATTTAAATGATTTAACAACTTCAAATCATTTAAAGTAGGACTTCACTTTAAGTGTAATCTGACTTCTGGAGAAGACAAGTTGGTCTAGAGATGTTTATGGTTGATCTGTTTTGGATTAAACATGTTTTAAACAGTTGTTCGCTTTTTACTATAGAATTTTTCAAAGCCCTTGGGGGTTTATATCTCCTAGACCTGCGATCCCCAACCCCGGGGCCATAGAGCAGTACCCGTCTGTGGACTATTAGGGACCAGGACACAGAGCTCACCACTGCCCCACCTCCCACCCTGGTCCGTGGAAAAATTGTCTTCCATGAAACTGGTCTCTGGTGCCAGAAAGGTTGGGACCACCATCCTAGAGGCAGGTAGGGCATGTGGAACATTTCTCAAATGTGTATGATGATGAAATCATTTTTTTCACTAATACTTATTTATCAGCATCTAGTTAAAAACAGATTACACTAGTTTACAAAGCAAAACTGGATTCCCTAGCAGAGCACTCAAAGTTGTCTTCAATTTGGCCCCAACCTATATTTCCAACTCCATTGCCAGCCACCCCTATTGTGTTCTGGTCATACTCAGCCATTCACTGTTCCCCGATTCCCTGAAGCCACCATACAGTCTCCTGCCAAATCTTTACTCATGTGTTGCTCTCTCTCTACAGACTCTCCTTGTTCTTAAGTTTGATAAAATTGTATTAATTATTCAGGATTATCTGTAATGTTATTTTTTGAGACCTTCCTTTTTCTGTGCTCTCACAGAATGTTGTACATATACCTGCTTTTCAATTATATTGTCTGCTTTAACTATCAAATCAGAAGCTTTGTGAGAAGACAAACCATACCTTATTTATTTCTGTATCTTTAATGCCAGAATTAGGCCTGATACACTTAATGAATGATTGAAAGAATGATACCTTGAAAAATCATTAAGGAGGGAATAGTGTTTTACTATGTACGGCAGGCTGAAAAGGGACTTCTTTAGGTAATACTGTGATTAGGTCCCTGAACTTCACATTTTATCCCTTTGAAAGCCCAGACAGTCATTCTGCTCAGTGTCTAGAGGGATTAGGGACCAAGAAACTGACTCAGACTAGCTAAAATATACATTATATTGAGGTATGTAAAAATCATTTATTTCAGTGAAAAATATAATTGTCACATGAATGGAAATACCCATGTGCATAAAATTCATTTGTTTATTCACAAAGATTTATTGATTATAGATTATATACCAAGCCTTAATCTATTAATAGAAACTTAAAAATATACAAATAAATACAATAACCATTCTAGTAGTGAAATATATAAAGTTAATAAGTAAATGAGATTGCTTCAGATAGTGAGGTGCTATTAAAAAATAAACTAGGGCAATGTGATATGGAGGATAGTTGGGGGTGCTTCTTTGGGTAGACATTAAAGTAAATAAGGTATTAATAAGGAGAAGACAATTGAGTTGATACATCAAAGATGAACGGTAAAAAGGGGGCAACCTTATGACTATTCTTGGATAATGCCACAGATAAAAAAAACAGCATATTCAAAGACCTCAGGGTTTGAAAAAGTTTGATATGTTCTTGCCGTAGAAGAAAGCTAGTGTGGAGAAGAGAAAGTGTGAAGAAGAAGGGCAGGAACAGAAGTTGGAGAGTTAGGTAAGGCTAGCTCATGTAGACTTTGGAGGTCATGTCAAGAAGTCTAGATTTTATTCAAAGTGCAATAAAAATCATCAGACTTTTTAAAATAAGGACATGATATGATCTAATGTACATAATTAACATGAATTTTGGGGTAGCTAGTTACAGTGATATTTTGTGGTACTTCCAAGAGAGAAATAATGATGACTGGACTCAGGTGGCAGCGATGGTGGTGAAGGATGTATGAATGGAGGATATGTTTTGACTGTAGAGGAAAAAGGATAGATTAAGTAGTGTGGATTTCTGAGGCAGAATATGACACTGGGAAGGCCGGGCGCAGTGCCTCACGCCTGTAATCCTAGCACTCTGGGAGGCCGAGGCAGGTGGATTGCTCGAGGTCAGGAGTTCGAGACCAGCCTCAGCAAGAGCGAGACCCCATCTCTACTAAAAATAGAAATAAATTATCTGGACAACTAAAATATATATATAGAAAAAATTAGCTGGGCATGGTGGCGCATGCCTGTAGTCCCAGCTACTGGGGAGGCTGAGGCAGTAGGATCGCTTAAGCCCAGGAGTTTGAGGTTGCTGTGAGCTAGGCTGACGCCACGGCACTCACTCTAGCCCAGGCAACACAGCAAGACTGTCTCAAAAAAAAAAAAAAAAGAATATGACACTGGGAAGATATGAAAAATAAAGAAATAGAAGAATAACTTGCAGGTGTTAGACTCTCTTCTTAGAGTCAAAATATCTTAGGAATTTGTTAATTGAACAGTCATGTTTGAATTCCAAAGTTCATACTCCTTCTCACTTAGTAAGTTACTAGATTAGTAGAAAATACTTGCTTCTGAGACTGCCTTTTTTCTTTGCTTTTATTCTTAACCTTTAACATCCTTGCAAACTTCTAATTTATACAGTTTTTCTTTAAATAGGGTAACATATTCATCTGTTGTGCTGGCCTGTGTGTTTTTTTATTCCTTAAAGATTACCTTGCATGGCTGAGTTTTGATCTTATGGGGGTGATCATAATTTGCCTCATTTTTAAGTTGTAAATTGGGGGAGTAATTTCATAGAGCCTCCAGATACTAACCACAGGTGGTAGATCATGACCCACCTGATACTGACCCTTTCCTTCCTCTTCTGCTCTGGCCTTGACCCTTTCCTTTAATACTTTCATGAGAAACGTCTTTGGAATATCTCATTTAAATACCTTGGATGATGAGCATCCCAAATTTCCTAGGCAAGTTGCTAGAGAAAGAGAGTTAGGATGGGATATTGAGAATTAAATAATCAGTTGACCCTACTGAAAAGTATTCTCATTTTTTGAGCATATGGTATAAGCATATGATTTCTATTCTCTCCCTTCCTTTCTTATTTTTAAGTTGAAATATGAAATCATAAGTACATTCCTGGAACACATATATTGGGTTCATTAGAAATTACCCCAAATATGAACAAAATACAGGGTAAGAGATTGAGACCATTTAAAATGGAATCCTGTCACAGTTTTTTGATTCTATATATTTTATTGATTAAATTCCAAGAGGAATTTAGAGGAAAGAAAAGCCAAACAAACATTTTTCTAAGAGTTATCCTTCCTTTAAACGCCAGCTTGATTTTAAGACAGTAATAAGAAAGTTACGTTTTCAGAAATAAGTTTCAGCCACTGGGAACAGATATTTTGTTTGTACATTGCAGACCAGTTGACTAAATTGATTTAGAAATTGATAAATCATATTTTGTGGTAATCTGAAAACGTCCTCTCCTCGTTGAGATGCCTGTATCTACAGTGGCAGTAGTTTGGCATAATGTCCATTATCCCATCACTAAAATTACTGTACCATAGAACCCTATTATAGCAGTGGCCTTGACAGAGTACATGAATAGCCTTCTGAACAGTTCCTTGTCTTAGGTCAGTCTATAAGCTGTATATTGCAAGGGCCATGGTTTAATTCACAGATCAGCAGAAATCACATACTGGCAGGCTACATTAAGTGATCTGACTCTTGCAATTTTTACTCATGCTTGAATTCCACAACTCAGAAGAGAATGGGTAAGTGTGCTGCAGTGGAAAGATACAGAACTGGAAATTAGAAAACCTGAGTTTTAGTAGCTGGACTATTCTGGACTCTTTAAAATCACCCTAGCCAAGTCTCAGAATCTTAGTATCTACATCTCAGCTAATATATGAGGAAGTTAGATTAGATAAAAAACATAATTGATGTTTCACTGTGTCAACTATAATTGATTTGTGGTGACTGTCTGAATCATAGCAAGGCTCCATTAAGGCCCCTCTGAAAAGAATACAGTGGAAACTATCAGTCAGCCATGAATAAGGAAGAAAATAATGACAACCTAGCTCTCTAATTCCTTTTATAGCCCTGGCATTTGATGATGCCATGTACTTAATGTGACTGCTTTATGTGACTATTATAATTGTATTAACAACTACCATTAAGCATTTTTCATATACCATTATTTTAATTTAACTTAACCTTCAAAATAGTCTAGGGAGGTAGATTATCTTACCCCATTTTACAGATGAGCAAATAGACTTTTTTTGCTCCCCCTCCCCCCTCTTCCAAATAGACTTTTAGAAGCAAAGGAACTTGCCCTATGAGGAACAAGGACCAGATTTGTAGTTGGAGCTCAGGTTCTGAACCAAGAACTTGAAAGTCACCCCTTTCATTGTGCTACACTAATTCTATGTAAGCCTGTATTTGTTGACATTGACTTTATTTATGAGAAGCTGACAAGCATAAAGTGTTCAGAAAACTACACTGATTTAGATCACTACACAGCTCAGAAGTTAATGATTATTGATGGAGTTCCTGCAAATTTAATAGGTTTAGGGATGGATAAAAACAATATAGTTTTCAAAATTTTTTATTTACAACTTCTCTGTAA